>NW_019154103.1:38554898-38643923 GCF_002288905.1 Enhydra lutris kenyoni
CTTTGAAAGAATTAATAAGATCGATAAACCCCTGGCCAGACTTATCAAAAAGAAAAGAGAAAGGACCCAAATAAATAAAATCATGAATGAAAGAGGAGAGATCACAACGAACACCAAAGAAATACAGACAATTATAAGAACATACTATGAGCAACTCTACGCCAGCAAATTTGACAATCTGGAAGAAATGGATGCATTCCTAGAGACATATAAACTACCACAACTGAACCAGGAAGAAATACAAAGCCTGAACAGACCCATAACCAGTAAGGAGATTGAAACAGTCATCAAAAATCTCCAAACAAACAAAAGCCCAGGGCCAGACGGCTTCCCGGGGGAATTCTACCAAACATTTAAAGAAGAACTAATTCCTATTCTCCTGAAACTGTTCCAAAAAATAGAAATGGAAGGAAAACTTCCAAACTCATTTTATGAGGCCAGCATCACCTTGATCCCAAAACCAGACAAGGATCCCATCAAAAAAGAGAACTACAGACCAATATCCTTGATGAACACAGATGCAAAAATTCTCGCCAAAATACTAGCCAATAGGATTCAACAATACATTAAAAGGATTATTTACCACGACCAAGTGGGATTTATTCCAGGGCTGCAAGGTTGGTTCAACATCCGCAAATCAATCAATGTGATACGACACATTAATAAAAGAAAGAACAAGAACCATATGATACTCTCCATAGATGCTGAAAAAGCATTTGACAAAGTACAGCATCCCTTCCTGATCAAAACTCTTCAAAGTGTAGGGATAGAGGGCACATACCTCAATATTATCAAAGCCATCTATGAAAAACCCACCGCAAATATCATTCTCAATGGAGAAAAACTGAAAGCTTTTCCGCTAAGGTCAGGAACACGGCAGGGATGTCCGTTATCACCACTGCTATTCAACATAGTACTAGAAGTCCTAGCCTCAGCAATCAGACAACAAAAGGAAATTAAAGGCATCCAAATCGGCAAAGAAGAAGTCAAACTATCACTCTTCGCAGATGATATGATACTATATGTGGAAAACCCAAAAGACTCCACTCCAAAACTGCTAGAACTTGTACAGGAATTCAGTAAAGTGTCAGGATATAAAATCAATGCCCAGAAATCAGTTGCATTTCTCTACACCAACAACAAGACAGAAGAAAGAGAAATTAAGGAGTCCATCCCATTTACAATTGCACCCAAAACTATAAGATACCTAGGAATAAATCTAACCAAAGAGACTAAGAATCTATACACAGAAAACTATAAAGTACTCATGAAAGAAATTGAGGAAGACACAAAGAAATGGAAAAATGTTCCATGCTCCTGGATTGGAAGAATAAATATTGTGAAAATGTCTATGCTACCTAAAGCAATCTACACATTTAATGCAATTCCTATCAAAGTACCATCCATTTTTTTCAAAGAAATGGAACAAATAATCCTAAAATTTATATGGAACCAGAAAAGACCTCGAATAGCCAAAGGAATATTGAAAAAGAAAGCCAAAGTCGGTGGCATCACAATTCCGGACTTCAAGCTCTATTACAAAGCTGTCATCATCAAGACAGCATGGTACTGGCACAAAAACAGACACATAGATCAATGGAACAGAATAGAGAGCCCAGAAATAGACCCTCAACTCTATGGTCAACTCATCTTCGACAAAGCAGGAAAGAATATCCAATGGAAAAAAGACAGCCTCTTCAACAAATGGTGTTGGGAAAATTGGACAGTCACATGCAGAAAAATGAAATTGGATCATTTCCTTACACCACACATGAAAATAGAGTCAAAATGGATGAAGGATCTCAATGTGAGAAAGGAATCCATCAAAATCCTTGAGGAGAACACAGGCAGCAACCTCTTCGACCTCAGCCGCAGCAACATCTTCCTAGGAACATCGCCAAAGGCAAGGGAAGCAAGGGCAAAAATGAACTATTGGGATTTTATCAAGATCAAAAGCTTTTGCACAGCAAAGGAAACAGTTAACAAAACCAAAAGACAACTGACAGAATGGGAGAAGATATTTGCAAATGACATATCAGGTAAAGGGCTAGTGTCCAAAATCTATAAAGAACTTAGCAAACTCAACACCCAAAGAACAAATAATCCAATCAAGAAATGGGCAGAGGACATGAACAGACATTTCTGCAAAGAAGACATCCAGATGGCCAACAGACACATGAAAAAGTGCTCCACATCACTCGGCATCAGGGAAATACAAATCAAAACCACAATGAGATATCACCTCACACCAGTCCGAATGGCTAAAATTAACAAGTCAGGAAATGACAGATGCTGGCGAGGATGCGGAGAAAGGGGAACCCTCCTACACTGTTGGTGGGAATGCAAGCTGGTGCAACCACTCTGGAAAACAGCATGGAGGTTCCTCAAAATGTTGAAAATAGAACTACCCTACGACCCAGCAATTGCACTGCTGGGTATTTACCCTAAAGATACAAATGTAGTGATCCGAAGGGGCACGTGCACCCGAATGTTTATAGCAGCAATGTCTACAATAGCCAAACTATGGAAAGAACCTAGATGTCCATCAACAGACAAATGGATAAAGAAGATGTGGTATATATACACAATGGAATACTATGCAGCCATCAAAAGAAATGAAATCTTGCCATTTGCGACGACGTGGATGGAACTAGAGGGTATCATGCTTAGCGAAATAAGTCAATCGGAGAAAGACAACTATCATATGATCTCCCTGATATGAGGGAGAGGAGATGCAACATGGTGGGTTAAGGGGGTAGGAGAAGAGTAAATGAAACAAGATGGGATTGGGAGGGAGACAAACCATAAGTGACTCTTAATCTCACAAAACAAACTGAGGGTTAATGGGGGGAGGGGGGTTGGGGGGGGTGGGATTATGGACATTGGGGAGGGTATGTGCTATGGTGAGTGCTGTGAAGTGTGTAAACCTGGCGATTCACAGACCTGTACCCCTGGGGATAAAAATATATTATATGTTTATAAAAAATAAAATTAAAAAAAAAAAAGTGAGTTCTCAGGCAGGACAGACAGAAGATACATCTCAGAGTATTGCTGAGCTCCTCCCAGGACAGATCAGTTCCATGTGGTTTCTGGATGTCCTGTAAAGGTGCTGCCACTATGGGCAGAGGGGGTGGATACAGAGATCTGGGGCGTGGTGGGGAGACTGGACCAAGCCGGGCTGGGCTGGGTGAGAACATCCTTTTCCTTCCTTTCCTCTCTCTACTCCCCTCTACTCTTGCCTCCTCCCCTTCTTCTCCCACCATTGTCACTCTTGAGCTACAAAAAGGCAACTGGATCTCCTCAAAGACAGTTACATCTATTCTCCTCTCCACCAAATACATTTCTTCTTCTTCTTTCTTTTTAATGCTAAAATTGAAATTTTCCTTAGGTAATGCTAAATCCATTACTGTTGAAGTCTTTGAAAAGCTTTATCTCCTTCTACATTCCTCCTTGTCAACCCTACTCTAGCCACACTGGTGTCTTCACTATTCTTCAGGACACTCAGGCATGTTCTCACCCCAGGACCTTTGTACTTGCTCTTTCCTCTGGTTGGAATGCTTTCCCCCCCCCTTGATATCCTCATGATTCAGTCCCTCTTTCCTTTTAGGCTTTATGGAAATGTCACCTTCCTAGTGAGGCCTGCCTTGATTTCTACTCCCTTGCTTATCCACCTTCATTGCTTTATTTTTCTCCACAGTGTGTATCATTGTTTTATATAGTGCATGTTTTTGTTATTTATCTTCTTTAATGTCTGCCTCCCTAAAGAGAAGGTAAGCTCCTGGAGGGCCAGAATCTGGGCCTGTTTAGTTTCCTGCTCTTTCCCAGTCCTAGAATAGTGCCTCCTCTCGATGAGCACGTGTTGCATTTTGAATGACTATGTGAGGGGGTGAGGTGCAGAAATTCTAGAGCCTCATCTCTCATTGTGCCCTGCTGCACTTCCAGTGACCAGCTCTGAACTCAGGAGCCATGTGGCCCCTGCCAGGTGGGAACAGATGCATGCCACCAAGCGACCCCACGATGGCTGCCCAGTATGAACGGCCATGTGCCTGCATGTGAGTGGCCCAGTACAAGTGACTGCATTTGGAGCAATGAAATGAGATGAAAGCTGAATGGAGAGTTTGTCCACTTAGGTGAAGTGATCAGCTGTGTTCCGAAGTCTCAGCCATACAGTCCTCTGTGGATCTTGTGGCACAGAGGTCAAGGGTGGCAATGACATGGGTGTTGGAATCCTAGTGAAGTCTCTTCACATGGTCATTACATAAGATCAAAGAGGGAATCTAGATAAAGATCCACCATCCCCCCCCCCCCCGCCCCACAGGAATGTTGCCAGAGAGCTTATTGTGAGCACAAGGAAAGGAGGAAGTTGGATAACTCATTTGAGTTACGGATTCATGTCTTTATCTTCAACTCTTTGTCTGGATTGAACCATGATATATGTGATGTACTGTTCAGGATACACCTCGACCCTCAAAACTAAATGAATGTTGGGTAATATGACAGTGATGTGAGAAAGGAGAATAATCCTTAGTGTTTCTCTAGACACCTAGCACGATTAGGAGAGGGTTTTGCTGTGAACATTTCCCCCAAGGAACTAGAGTTTGAAATGCTTGAAGCATGCCTGCCTGAAAATCAGGACGACTAAAGATTTGTGATTCCAAAGTGGTAAGCATTGAAAGCTTAGATTGAGGCACACTGGTCTGAAGGGTCCATACTTGGTTCTAGAACTGGAACATGAATGACCCACTACCTCTCTTCATGGAGCATCTTGGTATTCACTGTGAGGCAGGAGCTTCAGTTGGCTATTTTCTTAACTATAAAAACCCATGGAGTTTTCAAAGACACGGAATCTGGGGTGCCTGGGTGGCTCAGTGGGTTAAGCCTCTGCCTTCTGCTCAGGTCATGATCTCAGGGTCCTGGGATCGAGCCCCGCATCAGGCTCTCTGCTCAGCAGGGAGCCTGTTTTCCCCTCTCTCTCCCTGCCTGCCTCTCTGCCTACTTGTGATCTCTGTCAAATAAATAAATAAATAAAATCTTTAAAAAAAAAAAAAAAAGACATGGAATCTGAGCAGTCATCTCACCCGCCCTGTGTCAAGCCATCCCCTCTGTACATTCATGAGGGGCTCTACCTCTGAACATTCACTTGGGATCTCAAAGGTTCCAATCACCACTAAATTGCAGCTCCTGCTCTCTTTGTTGCAAGGTCCACAGAGCAGGAATGGCTGTTGGCTAGAAGCATGCAACACACAGATAACGCAGGAGCAGAGGTACCGGCAGAGGCTGCTAGGGGCAGCCTCGAGAGAGGAGGGACACTGTGGGAAGGAGAGAAGCTCATCCAATGAGCAGAGGGGGTGAAATCTGTCTCTTTCTCACATGGGGTATTCCCTCATTCAACAAGCATGCGGCTGAGTCCCATCCCCATGCCAGGCACGCTATGTTGTACGCTACAGGGGATGCCAAGATGAATAGGGACAGTACAGGTGTGTGAGATATGCACAGTCTACCAAAGCCCAGGGTACACACCACCAAGGGGTCTGGCACATTCCTTCAGAGTCATCGAAGCAAATCAGGAAAACTAAGTGATATACAAGGCATTCGGCTCATGACGCGGTGAGAGCCGTATGGGGGCCAGAATATACCACATGCAAGAAAACATAAAATTTCAAATACATGTAGGAGACGGTATAAGGTGAGATTCCACAGGTGAGGGTCTGACCCCAAGAAGTCGAGAGGAAAATGCAGAAAGTATTTTTTCCAACTTCCTTAAGTCCAAAAATCAAATCACTCAAGTATGATGGATTCAACTTAACCCTTCTGTATAAAGATATATAAAGATTCATTTTTAAAAATTAATTTTTTAAAGACTGTTTTTTTAAAAAGATAAGGTAGAGAAGAATTTCTTCTTTCTAAAGAACACTACTAATAGCAATGATGGCAAGACGTGGCTTCAAAGAGTTGTGTTTTGTTTCTTTGTGTTATTAAGTACACTCTAGCCCAGTGTGGGGCTTGAACTCACAACCATGAGATCAAAAGTTGCACGCTGTACTAACTGAGCCAGACAAGTGCCTCAGCTCTGGATAGCTTTAAGGTCCCCAAATTTCCATCAGAAACTCCGGGCCATTAACCCCTTTTCATGTAAAGGAATGGATTTTTCCCCAATCTTGTAAAAAGGGCCATGCCAACATAATTTCCAGACAAGTCCCCCAGCCCAGCCCCCACTCCATCTTTTGCCACCACACTGTGGCATCTGAGACTCTTCCTGTACAGATATTCTAGCGAGGGTGAACACTCGATCATGCCTTGGCAAGAGCACAGAGGTAGAGACTTTGTGAGAAGTAAAAGGGGTTGTTGCTGGGTTGAAAAGTGACCCCCAGGTCTCCAAGTGAGTGCCCACTGGAAACCTCAGAATGTGATCACATTCGGAAACAGGATCTTGGCAGATGGAAATATTTAAGATAAGGTCCTATTGGATCAGGGTGGGTCCTAATTCCAATGGCTGATAACCTCCTAAGAAGGCCACTGGAGCCACAGATACACAGGGAAGATGGCCATATGATGACGGAGGCACAGAAGGGAGTCAGGCTGCTAAGAGCCACCAAACACCAGGAACCACCAGAAGATGGCAGAGGCAGGGAAGCCTTCCCATCTAGAGCCTTTGAAGGGAGCATGGCCCTGCCTACCAACACCTTGATTTCAGATTTCTAGCCCCAGAGCTGTGAGGCAGTATGTTTCTCTTCTTTGAAGCCACCCAACTTGGGCAACTTGGTTATGGCAGCATTAGCGAACCAACAGAGGGGTCATGAAAGGAATCGTGGTTAGAAGCAAAAGGCAGGGGCACCTGGGTGGCTCAGGGGGTTAAAGCCTCTGCCTTTGGCTCAGGTCATGATCTCAAGGTCCTGGGATCAAGCCCTGCATTGGGCTCTCTGCTCAGCGGGGAACCTGCTTCTGCCTCTCTCTCTCTCTGCCTACTTGTGATCTCTGTCAAATAAATAAATAAAATCTTAGAAGCAAAAGGCAATACACCTCAGGTGAAAGAATGGATAGCTGGATTAATGGCTGTGCATCAGGGAGATGGTTGTGTCCCATCTCCCCTGCTCTAGGGAAGCCCCTGACATAGACCCATGCACTCAAATTGAAGGACCATTCAGACTGGCCCCTTCCCACCAAACCTGGAGATTGTAAGCCAGGGGTGGGAAGGAGGAGCAGCCACCTCTTGTGGGGCTGGAACAAGCTCTTTGGAGTCTCAGAAAAGAGGTCCAAGTTTAAAGTCTTTGAAACCACTCACAAAAACCACAGCATAAAGCATACAGACAGTTTGGATTTCTACCCTGTGGGACCCTGGACCAGTGCCTACTCACTTGTAGTCCTGCTTTCTCTCGCTTGAAAAGGAGGAATAAGAACACCCTGAACTCTCACCATCCACATGTTTACCATAAAATGCAAGAGCCATTCTCCAAAGGGCAGAGCTGCTCTAAACCACAAATGACCACAAATGCTGCTTTGCTCCAAAGAGTTCCAGTTCTTGCTATTATCCCAATATGATTATCAACAGACCCCCTTTCCCTCACGACAACTGTCCCAACTTGGTCATGCATTCTATGGTTCAGGTTTCGAGGACTTCTCACAGATGTGGCAGAGACCAAGAGACAGTGCATGCCTACCCCTGGCCGGGACGCTGTAGAGAAAACCATGATCATCTCAGACCTGCGCCCTTAGTCCCTTAGTATTACTGGCAGTCATCGTGTATCTTTAATGTATCTGCTGTTTATTTTCAGTGTAGAAGAAAAATGTTGTTAGTATGTAATACTGCATAGTATTCTGTATCAAGCACAAAATACCCACTGTGTTTAGGAATTAGACGATTGGTGTTCTGAATGCTTTATATAATACAGAAATCTGTGATGAATGTATTGATACTTAAAATATGCAGTGATATTTGGAGCAAGGTGACTGTAATTTTTGGGTAAGATGGGAGCTCACGCTAATGTTTTATTTAAAATAATGACATAGAGTCTCATTTCACAAGTCCTCTCTTGGGCACATTTTCAGGAGCAAAGTAAATTGACAATTTGACCTCACTGGGCTGTGACAACTAAGTAGACCACACCCCTCCCCTGGAAGTGAAAACGTAATGTAGAGAGGACAACTTTCAGCAACCCCCTCCCGGGGGTGTGCGAGAATACTCACCTACTTTATTTCATTTTTCAGTTCTCATTTAGGCTGGGTGACACACATTTAATCTCGCATGGAGGGAGTGAGCCTTCCCTTGGACTGTGACAGGAAATTGTGGGGTGCTACTGGCCTGCCAGGGAACTGAGTCCTCAGTCACCAATCCACGCAGTCAGGTCCAGGGCTTCTCTTGGCTCCTACATGGGGTGGCTTAAACCATCCTGCTGGGTCCCTGCTGCTGCTGGGCCCCACCCAGCGTGCAGGAGATGCCCGACCCAGCCGCTGAGCACCCCTGCATCCACCCCCCTGTCCCAGTCTCCAAGTGCTGCTGTAACAAAATCATCACCAACACCACGAACAGGTTACCTCACAGTTCTGGACGTCTGCAGGACAAACTAGGTCTGAGGAGGTAAAATGGGATGTGTCAGCAGGGCTGGTTCCTTCTAGAAGCACAATGGGAGAACCTGTTTCCATGCTTCAGCCACCTCTGGAAGTCAGCTACATGCCTGGACCCCCCGGCGCTTTCCTCCAGCTTCCAAGCCAGCAGCGTGACATCATCACACTGCCAGTGATCTAGCTCTCCTGCCTCCCTCTTGCGAACCTCTGGTGGTTCCACTGCACCCACCTTGCTCCTCCAGGCTCATTTTCCCCATCTCAGGATCCGGCACTTAAGCCCACCCTTGAAGTCCCCTCTGCTGTGGAAGGTAACATACGTGCACAGATTCTGGAGTTAGCATGGAGACATTTCAGGAGGGGCCGTCCTTTAGCCTAGCACACCCTGCTGAGTTCTTCCCTCCCTGGGGCCTCACCATCATCCAGACTCTCCCAGAAGGCATGGCACTGCCCCGTCAGCTCAGAGACCCCCCACCCCTCTCCCTGTTCATGTCCAGGACCCACCTTAGCTCTCGTCCTCCCCAACTCAGCCCAGGAGAATCTTTTATTTCGAGTTTAGAGGTGAGAGGAACACATGTCCAATCCCCACCCAGACATTTTGTTCATATCCAGAATATTCTAAGCTTCCCCCCACCAACAGGTGGGCTCTGGGAGCACAGAAATAAGTCATTTATAGGGTGCTTCTGCACTGTGGCCTGTTACCTCCTTTTCCCAAGATGATGAACATGAGCCAAGCATCTGATTAAAAGGGAGGTGTGGGGGCACCTGGGTGACTCAGTGCATTAAGCCTCTGCCTTCGGCTCAGGTCACGATCTCAGGGTCCTGGGATTGAGCCTAAATGGGGCACCCTGCTCAGCAGGGAGCCTGCTTCTCCCTCTTGCTCTGCCTGCCTCTCTGCGTACTTGTGATCTGTCTCTCTTTGTCAAATAAATAAATAAAATCTTAAAAAAAAAATAAAAGAAGGGAGGTGAAGGAGAGAATATGAAAAAAGCCTGTAAATTAATACCTCCAAGTCTCACCCAGTCACATTCGCAAAAGAATATAGACCCATGGGAGGGATATACACAGAGCGGTGTCAGGGAGGGGTCCCAGAGGAAATCAGCCTGAAGTCTGGCTCTCCCTACACCACCTCTCATGCTGGTGACTTCTCACTCTTCTTTCCACCACAGCCACCAGCTTGCGTGGCTCTGAAAGCACCCTGCCTCCCCTTCGAAAGAGTGGCCCTAATCTGTGCAGAACCTTCGCCTGTGCTTCTGTCAGGACACCTAAGATAGGCTGGCATGTTCACAAAGCTGCGCTCAGCACCACAACAGACAAAAGGAAATAGGTACACAAAATACAAACAACATAACCATGATCATGACTCCTGGCAAGTGTCTGACCATGGTCATACCCTCTGGCCCAAGAGGCTGTTAGAGCCAGCTAAGAAGAGTGTCTGGCTTTCTCTCTCTACTGCCATCCTTGCTGTCACTTACCCCTAGACTTACCTTTCACTCCAACACAGGTGTCACATTATCGTCTGACGCAAGACAGCAAACCGAGTATCTCTTCTTTCTGGTTCCGGTTAAATAGAAGCCCACGTCCCCACACCTGCCATCCAGCATACCACTCAGCCCTGGTTCCTCGGGGCTGTTCCTGAGCACAGCAGCCTGGAGAATGGCAAAGGACCAGGAATGAGAACCATGAGTCCAAGAATGATCTCAGCCTTCGAGTCTTAGGTTATGAGCCCCACCTGTGGACAATGACAGATGAGTTGCACAGGTAAGGATGACCCCCTAACACCAACATACACATGTAAGCACATCTCAGGAACGTGTAATTGTATTTTCTCTATGTAATTGCACAGTGATAGAATATGAAGGTAAACTTTCCAAGGGACCGAGTATGGAATTTTAATGGAGAAAGAATGCTTTTTTAAAGAGAAATACGGAAGTAACCCAAGTCAAAAATGGGCAAAGGACTTGATAAACTTTTCCCCACAAAAGATAGGCAAATGGCCAATAAGCATGTGAAAAGATGCTCCACATTATTAGTCAAGGAAAATGCAAATCAAAACTACAATGAGATGGGGCGCCTGGGTGGCTCAGTGGGTTAAAGCCTCTGCCTTCAGCTCAGGTCGTGATCCCAGGGTCCTGGGATCTAGCCCCGTGTTGGGCTCTCTGCTCAGCGGAGAGCCTGCTTCCCTTCCTCTCTCTGCCTGCCTCTCTGCCTACTTGTGATCTCTGTCTGTCAAATAAATGAATAAATAATCTTAAAAAAAAAAACTAAACTAAAATGAGATACTACTAGGTCCTCACTCAGACCCGCTAGGACAGGTATAATTAATACCCACACACACGCACACACACAGAGTAACAAGTGTTAGTGAGAATGTGGATAAATTCAAATCTTCCCACGTTTCTGGTGGACATGTAAAATGATACAGCAAACGAAGAATATGGTTTGGCAGCTGCTCAAAAAGTTAAACATAGAATGATCACAGCATTTCCACTCCTAGGTATGCACACAAAAGACGTGAAAATATATGCCCACACAAAAATCTGCCCACAAAAGTTCATAGCATTATTCATAACGGTCAAAACTTGGAAACAATCCAAACAGCCATTAGTAACGGTTAACATAATTTGAACAAATGTCCAAATGTTCTTAGCTCTATGGACAAAAACTAAAAAGTAGGGCAGCACCTGGGTGGCTCGGTCAGTTAAGCATCTGCCTTCGGCTCAGGTCATGATCCCAGCATCCTAGGACTGAGTCCCACATCAGGCTCCCTGCTCAGCAGGGAGTTTGCTCCTCCCTCCCTCTCTGCCCCTCTCCCCCCTTGTGCTCACTCTCTTTTGCTTGCTCACTCTCTCAAATAAATGAATAAAATCTTTAAAAGAAAAAAAAAACCTAAAAAATCAAAACAATCCAAACATGCATCAGGGAATCAAGAAACTAGAATAAACATCACATGGAACATTACTCACCCCTCAAAAGGAATGGACTACTGATGCGTGCTGCAACGTGACCAAACCTTGGGAACATGCTCAGTGAAAGCCAGACACAAAAGGTCACATACTATATGATTTCATTTATATGAAATACCCAGAAGAGGTACACCCACAGAGACAGAAGGCAGGTGGGTGATTGGAAGAGGCTGAGCATGACTGCTTAATGGGTACAGAGTTTACTTTGGGGGTGATGAAAATGTTTTGAAACCAGATAGAAGTACTGATCGATTATTATGAATGTACTAAATGCTACTCAACCGTACTCTTTAAAAGTGTTAATTTCATGCTATTTGAATTTCACCTCATTAAAAAAAAAGATTTTATTTATTTGTCAGAGAGAGAGAGAGCACAAACAGGGAGAAAGGGAGAGGGAGACACGGGCTCCCCGCTAAGCAGGAAGCCCAACACAGGACTTGATCCCAGGACCCTGGATAGTATTTCCTGACTTCTCTAATAGATGGATGATTTTTTTATGCTATTTTGTATTTTTAAGTCAAATTTCATTTCAAATGATTCTGGTTTGAAATGACTGAAGCCAGAATGAAATTGGGGGGAGGACTTTTTTTTATGAACAGAGGAAATAAAAATTAAGCCACTGCAACCACGAGATAAACCCTTATATGTGTTTTCTTAAACCAAAGATGTATTTACTGTCCCCTTCCCATATTTTTATCACTACTTTGCTGATACAATGAAAACCTGCCCCAAGGAAGACCATGTGTTGTTTGTGCCCGTTGGGCATATAAAGTGACTCACACTTCTGTCACCTGCCCCAAAAGAATGTGTGCCATGTGTTTTACCTTCCTCCTGAGGGTCAATTCCACGATGAGGCTTGATATCCCAGAGTAAATCTTGAAGATGTTGCCTGCTTATTTGGATAAAAATTGTCTCTTTTAATCTTTTGCTCACAGGATACAAAATAATTAAAAATAGCATGTTGAGAGTACAATTACCACAACTTGGATCTTGCAAAAGTATGAAAGGAAGCTCTCAATTTTCATACCGGTGTACATTTTAATGGCTAATATTTCAGTAATAATATCTAGCACCTCATAATACTGCTCTAAGATATTCATATGTCATAAATAATATCTCGTTTTATTCCCACAATAACCCCATGATGTAGGTGATACAAATATGATGAGTGTCACATTACAGATGAGGAAATCATTGCTCAAAGGGAATTTAAGTTACGTGCCAGTAATGAAATGACCAGTAGGTAGTAAATCCCAAGTCAGGCTCTGGTCCTCTTACTTGTCCTTTTGTATTTCTTTATCCTCTTTAGAAAAAAAAAAAAAAAGAGGTGAGGGGCAGTGCCTGGGTGGCTCTATCGGTTAAACGTCTGCCTTCATTCAGCTCAGGTCATGATCTCAGGGTCCTGGGATGGAGCCCCATGTTGGGCTCTTGCTCAGTGGGGAGTCTGCTTCTCCCTCTCCTTCTGCCCCATCCCCTGCTCACGTTCCTGCTCTCTTTATCTCTCAAATAAACAAAATCTTTTTTAAAAAAAATCTCTTCCTCCCTCTTTTGCTTTTTTTTTCCCCATGCCATAAACAGTCCCATCGGAATTTGGTAATAAACAAGTAAACAGGTGAAGTCTGATGAAATCATTAGGATTTTTACAGAGTATTCAGGAGGCCGGTAAATAGTTAACTCTTCTTTGATTTTATATCTTTATGCTATCTTCCCCCAAGTATTCTTGCTGGTAATTTCTAAAACATTTTAAAGAATAAAATGCAACAGAGTTGAGGGTTTTCCAGGATTGCACAAATAATCTGGATTATTTAAATATACTCTATTTTTCTTTAGAATGCCATAGTCATTTCATTCTGCTGCGAGATTTGGGCCATCTGATAATAAAAGCCTGTGGTAAAATGATTCATCATACACTATTAGTGATTTGAGATAAAATCCTCTAACAAAAATTAGACCTATGCAGTTGTTATGAGCTCTGGGCAAAATTATACTCGCTTCATCTAGTCAGAATATGTGTTCTTATTTTTGTAAAACTGGCTTAGTTTTATGACTAAATATTTTCAAAGTGAACACTCAGTCCCCCCAATTCTGTAAGTCCATTATAATTACAGAGTTAAAGCCAGGCCCAAAAAACAGGTGGTTCTGAATAACTAAAGGTCCAAGTTCCAAGAACCAAGGATATTTCATAAATTTTGAGTTTTTATTCTTTTAAAGATTTTATCTTTTTATTTACTTCAGAGACAGAGCATGTGCATGCCCATCCATGCAAGTGGGTGGGGAGAGAGGATGAAGGAAGGGGAGAGAATCTCAAGCAGACTCTGCTGTGTGTGGAGCCAGATGTGGGGCTGGATCTCATGACCCTGAGATCATGACCTGAGCTGAAATCAAGAGTCAGATACTCAACTGGCTGAGCCACCCAGGCGTCCCAATTTTGAGCTTTTACATTCTAAGTTACATCTATGAATAGTTCATTTGTAATTAATCTGAGACATCTATGTACCAAGAAAGATTACCATGAGATAGTAAGTTGATACATTTCCCTAAAAAGCATAACATTTTTGTTACTATCATAAGTCATTGTAACGAGTCTGTAAGTCTTTCTGAGCTATTAAAAAGTCTGCAGCCCCGTCTTACTACTTGTAAGTTCTACTGATAGGTAACCTGATCTGTGAACAGGAAAGATCTAGCATTATTGAGTACTTATGACGTACTAGATTCTATCCCAGACCATCCTAGATATATAATTTCACTAAACTCTCACCAAAATGTTGGGAAGGTTATCACCTCCTTTTTAGAGCTGAAGACACTGAAGCTGAGAGAGTTTAAGGAAATGGTCTGAGGTCCCAGAATTAATGGGTCAAGCTAGGGCTCAAACCCACGGAATTTTCGCTCCAGGGGCAAGGCTTCCAAACCCAAGTTAATGAGTTAACTAAGGAACCTAGGATCCTGACAACCAACAAGCCTCCTGGGTGATAGGAATACAAAGCCAGATCCAAACCTGTTCCTCTAACAAGTATTTTTCCAGCACCTGCTAGGTGCCTTGTGAAGAGTAAATTAGCAGACATGGTCCCTGCCTTCATACTCTAGAGATGAGGTAAGCAACCTCTAGAGCCAGTGTGACTCAGTGACTCAAAAGAACTACATAAGTGGCCATGATAACATGACACAGGAGATGGACCTTCTGGTTCCCAAGCAGACTCACAGGATGAGGGGGAAGAGGTGAAAAGAAATAAATCTTGTAACTGTGTCAAATGTAGTAAGTCTAACATGAAACCTTCGATTGATTTAACAAGCATTTGCTGGAACACCCAACGGAGTCCAAGGCACCAAGTTAAGCCTTCCTTTTCACGAGGTATTCCAAAATTTCACGCATCTCTAGTTTCCCACCTACAGGCATCTCCGCAGAGAAGGCTGTGCTTCCACTGAAAGATCACCAGCACTTCTTAAAGATCTCATTGATTATCATAAAAGTGGTATGGTGCTAAGAGTCTCTGCCATGTGGGGAAACTGGTCAAACCCAAGGATGCAAGGGCAGGGCGTTCCAGACCATATGACATGCAGATGACCAGAGAATTGAAGCATTCATGTTGTGTCTCCCTCCAATGCATCCAACTGTGGAAACTCAATCAGGTCCAGAAATGAATCAATTTCCTTTGCCTGTGTCCTTAAATTTGATGAATAGAGCCTTTGCTTAGAGCTACTGAAGCTGCTATTCATCTCAGTTAGTTGCTAAATAAAACGTTGTTCTTGGATGTAATTCTGGCGAATATGACTTTGGAGATTTTTTCATTTAACTATGTAAGTCCAAATTATTCCCCGAGTGATTCTACATTTGAGCTATTTTTGTTCCACATGCTTCATATTTTTTTCCACGTTAAACACTGGGAAGGTAGGAAGACCAGGTTTTCTTGTTGACGGTAAAGATGATCAACAGGTACAAGTGCCAATTTTTGTGACGAACAACTGAAGTCATCACTGTTGAGAATTACTTTTCAATTCAATGAGAATGGATAATTGGGAAAGAGTTTTGGACCTCTAGAAATACAAAATTTGAAGTAATGAAGAAAGACAACATTTAAATAAATAAACAAGCTGTATCTGATGAGAGTAGTGGCGGTTCTGACTTGAAGTAAGAGGCTAGTTGAACTTCACAGAACAGTTCAAAATGCTTCTGTCTTCTGCGGTTAAGGACTTGCCTAGTCATATAACTAGTAGTGGTAGAATGTAATTGGACCGTGAGTCCTTTTTTCCTTTAAAATTCTTATTTTTATCTAAGAGAAGCATGCTCATCGTTCACAAGGTCAGAAAGTAATAACGAAAAGGGTTCTCACAGAAAAACCCTACTGGTCCCTAACTTACCCCTTCACCACACCTCTGGTCTCTGTCTTCGGAGACTACCACTTTAAGTTGTCACGTCCAGCATTTATACATCTTTTTCTATATCATATATTTTTATTTGTAAATTTTTATTATGAAAAAATTATAAAGTATACAAATATGCATATAAAAGTATATAAAATTCTGTATCTATCTATATATATATATCTCCATGTAGTTACACTCATATTTTTGATGAATTCTTTAATAAGTTAAAACCATCATGATACCTCAATCCTAAATACTATATGTAAATTATGCTATCTTTCCTTCCTCTTTTAGACATTATCATGCATCTTTATGTTTATGGGAATTGAGGATTGAGGTGTTTTGTTTTGTTTTGCTTAGCTTTACATCACCAACCATCTGTTTCACTTCCCCCCTCCTCCCAGTATCATTATAATATAATTTTTGGTTAAATACATTCAATGTTGTATACTCTGTTTTTACTGAAATAATTGCCTTGATGTTTTTCATTTGCTTACTGCCTTTGCTTGGTTTTTTATTAATTCTTCCCATACCATCAGCAGCCTTTTAAAACACTTCAAACAGACCAATTTCAATGACATATACACATAAGTGTATATATTAAAGAAACCTATGTATATATACATACATATATATGTATGTGTATATGTGTGTGTGTGTGTGTATATCCTAGAAAATAAATATATATGTAGGAGATATATATAGGTAGATAGATAGACCTCTATCTATATATATCATAGAAAACTCTCCCCTTGGCTGCCATCCTTGAACTGCCTTTGCCTATCTCCAAGTTTAGATTCCTTGTCTCCTGATTCTCGTGCTTGGTACACGCCCTTGTGTTGGCAGAACACTGCCTCTAATAGGTTCGTGAGGAGAAAAGGGAGCATCAGGGACTACGTCTATCTCTTGACTCACGCTGTTCCAGTCGGGACTGGTTTCCCTCCTCACCTGTTGTGCCGCTGTCATCTGGCATTCTGCTCCCAGTTATGCTGGGACTGCTGTCACCGTGCTCCTGTGTTCCAGCTCCACACACCGCATACTGTGTCTTCCTCTTTCATGGCTTATTTACTCCCTTACCTTGGGAGGGCACAATCTCCAGGAGCTTCCTGAGAAAGGGTGCCCAGAAGGTAAAGATTTTTCGAGCGTTCACATCTGAAAATGTTTTTATTCTACACTTGATTGACATTTCAGCTGGCAACGCATTCTAGGCTGGAAATAACTTCGCTTCAGAATTTGGAGTCATTCACCTATTGCCTTCTGGCTTCCTGTGACACAGTTGAGAAATGTGAATTCTGATTCCTGCACCTTTGTATATGACTCTTTTTTCCCTTTTTTTATAACTTGAAGATTCTTCCTCCCATTCTAATGTTTTAAAATGACACACTTTGCTGTGGATCACCTGCGTTCATGGTGCTGGATATCTATCTACTGGCTCCTTCAGTTGGGACACATGTTCCTCAGTTCTGGGAAACTTTTTATAAAACTTAAAAAAAAATGGTTTTGTTTATTTTTAATTATTTATTTCTTTTCAGCGTAACAGTATTCATTGTTTTTGCACCACACCCAGTGTTCCAAGCGATACGTGCCCTCCCTAATACCCACCACCTGGTTCCCCCAACCTCCCGCCCCCTGCCCCTCCAGACCCCTCAGGTTGTATTTCAGAGTCCATAGTCTCTCATGGTTCACCTCCCCTTCCAATTTCCCTCAACTCCCTTCTCCTCTCCAACTCCCCTTGTCCTCCATGCTATTTGTTATGCTCTGCAAATAAGTGAAACCATACGATAATCGACTTTCTCTGCTTGACTTATTTCACTCAACATAATCTCTTCCAGTCCCGTCCATGTTGCTACAAAACTTGGGTATTCATCCTTTCTGATGGAGGCATAATACTCCATAGTGTATATGGACCACATCTTCCTTATCCATTCGTCGGTTGAAGGGCGTCTTGGTTCTTTCCACAGTTTGGCGACTGTGACCATTGCTGCTATAAACATTGGGGTACAGATGGCCCTTCTTTTCACTACATCTGTATTTGGGGTAAATACACAGTTTTGATGATTTTTTCCCTTTCTTTTTCTAGATTTTCTCTCCTTTTACTGAAACATCTATATTTGTTGCCTAACTTTACTGTCTTTAATCTTTTAGCATCCATTTATCTTTTTTTTCTCTGTTTCCTGGAAATTTTATTCAACTTTCTTTTTCAATGTTTCTTTTTTTTTTTTTAAGATTTTATTTATTTATTTGACAGACAGAGATCACAAGTAGGCAGAGAGGCAGGCAGAGAGAGAGAGGAAGGGAAGCAGGCTCCCTGCTGAGCAGAGAGCCCGACGCGGGGCTCCATCCCAGGACCCTGAGACTACGACCTGAGCCGAAGGCAGAGGCTTAACCCACTGAGCCACCCAGGCACCCCTCTTTTTCAATGTTTCTAATCCCAACCCTGTTATCTCTTGTTATTATGCTTTTAGTTTCTGAAAATTATTCCTTGTTCTTTGGAAGTCCTTGGGTTTTCGTTTTATTGGGTTGTTTGTTTCACTTTTTGTTTTATTCTTTTGATCAATTGTTCTTTGGCATTTGTTCCCTAAATGCAGTACCTTCCCTTAAGTCTTTGAGGATAGTCATGATTTGGGGTGTGTTTTGTTGCCGTTTTCTTCTCTCTGCACTGCTTCTAATGTCTCCAAGTTGCTTTTCTCCCCATGGGTTGATTTTAGCTTCTATCTTCTGAGTTAGCAACATCCCTCGGATGTTTGGCAATCCTTGGCTGTCTGCTTACATTTAACATGGGGAACCCAAAAGCTGATTGGAAGTTTTGAGATGTTTGGTTTGGGCTTATCCATGTTGAGCTTCACCATTGAATGATCTGGTTTACTGTGTGTTGGGGGGACTCCTGATTTCCATAGCTGTAGGTGTTTCCTCTAGGGCCAGTCAGTTTCCAGCTGGAATACTTTTCTTTCTCTCCCTCCTAGAACATAAAAGACTGGCTTCCTGTATTCAGAGAGCTAAAGAGCAGAAAAGGCCGAGAGGAAGTGCACAAACATTTGCTTAATCTTGCTGTTTTCATATGGTAGCTCCCTTCCCTGCCCTCTTGCTTAGCACCACTGGCATCTCCCAGTCCAGACTTCACAGGGACTAAACCTCCAGGGCTCTGCCAGACTGGAAAGGGGCTGATGCCCAGCATGAAGAGCGCAGCGACGAGGGGTCTGCTCACTGCCATAACAACTCATCAGGCCTCCTGATTTTGCTCTGCATCCCAGTTCTCCCCCTCTGGTTCCAGAAGCCCCCTGTGCTGCCAGTTCTTAGCCTCTGAGCATTATGCAGAGAAGGGAGCTTGTGTCTCAGCCTGCCTGGCTCCAGGTTGAGAGTCTGGTTTCCTGCATTTTGCTAAGATGCCTCCTGTCCATTTTGCAGGTTACAATGTTATTATCTCCTTGCAGCGACCCTGCCCCTGGCAAGTTTATCTTTTATTTTAAATCTCTTTACTGTAGTTTTCATAGGGCTTCAGGAGGCAGCAAAATTAGACAAGTGTGTTCAATCTCTCATGTCATCTAGAAAGCTCTGTTACTTTTTTTTCCTACTCCATTATAAATATTTGTGCTAACTGTGTAAAGTGTGTAATCCAAGATTATATGATAAAGATAACTGTGATTCTTGTATGAATAACCATCTTCGTGAGCTAGAGTAACAGTATCAGATAAAACCATGAAGGAAGGACCAGAGTTCGTGAGTTTTAAAAGCAAGCAATGGTTGAAAAGGAGGAAGGAAGAGAAAGAATTTTAATGTGTTACACATGATGTTTCAAGTTCCAACTTCCAACGGGGAAAATAGAAATGACTAGCTAAAAAAAAGATAAACGTAGACTAAATCCCCCTTAACCACTAAGGAGAGAGGAAGCTCCAGGAAAAAACCTGACAACTGATCAATGTTACCTTATTGAGTATTTGATATAAACAAACCCCAATCAGTCCCCATTCATGTATTTTACGTTAAAAAACAAAAGTCTTTATTACAATATTGGAATATTATAAAATTGCAATACTGAATAACAATATTGAAATAAAGTCACTATTATAATATTGAAATCTATAGCCCTGTGGTTAGCACGTATGTCTCCTCATGAGGACAACTGAAGGAAGATGGGCCATCAAGCAACGAGTTTTTCAGTACTTGTTCATTAAAATAGTAGGAATTTGTGTTGGAAGTGCCAAACAACTGGTATCTCCTATGATAGGTCACATTTCCTCTCACGTCTCCCCCTAAGTTTGGCAAAGACACCTGCTAGAAAGTCAGTGTCAGACACCTGGGCCACAGGGCCTGCCAGATGGAATCTCTAGAAGAATTTGGACAAGTGGAGTTTATGAAAAACTGTCAGTCAATATTATAATAGTGACTTTATTTTAATACTGTAATGGTCTTAATACTCAATATTTAAGGGAAAAAAAAAACCCTTGGGGCATCTGGGCAGCTCAGTCAGTTAGGGGTCAGAGTCTTGATTTCAGTTCGGGTCATGGTCTTGGGGTCATGGGATTGAGCCCCACATCAGACTCTGCCCACAGCGGGGAGTCTGCTTGGGATTCTCTCTCCCTCTGCCCCTCCCTCTACTCGCAGTCTCTCAAATAAATAAATAAATCTTTAAAAAGGAAGGAAGGAAGGAAAACAACCTCAATGTATTCAGTGCATTCCTGGGGGCAAAAAGGATAAAGGCGAAGCCCTAGGGAATGACATTCTCCCTTCAGAGAGATGAAGCCGATGCCAGGCATGATGGAGAGATCCTTTCCTGCTGGTCAGCTGCCTGGGCTTGTCCCAAGGTGGATGACGTGGAGACTGCCGCTGGGGCTCAAAGCGCCACCTAGACAAGCAAGCTGTGTTCTGCAGCACTACCCTCCTTCCCCTCATAAGGCTTCCTCCCCTCTAAAAGCGCCCCCCACCACCACCTGTCAGTCAGAGGAAGGGCTGGTTCTTCACACTTCCTCTGGACATGGTTTGCCTCATTGGAAGCAATATCTTCACTTTGGTTTGCTTTTGTTTCTTCCCATGGACTATACTTGATCTTACAAAGACGAATTAAAGAACGCTGGAAAACATTTTTTTGATGACACTCTGGCTGAGTCAAATCCCTTCTGATTCATTTGACATCTTAAACCAAAATATATTCACCATCTGATGTTAGCTTATTGAGTACGAAATTTCCCTCATTCATCCAAAGAATAATCTCTAAAAAAAAAATCTCTCTGATGTCTGGGTGGGAGATATCATTTCCTCTTTCCCTTATGCCACAGGGAAAATGGACAGTAATTACACTTTAAGATGTGTCCTATCTCTTATGCCACTAAGATTAGTACATGCAAGCCTGTAATAGGGGGATTGGATTCTTCATAAAGGGCTCCTGACTCAGCCAAGTTCTGCCCATGGAACGATGTAGATCTGGTATCCTGGCTTTACTTCTCCAACCAACATGATCTTGCTCATTCTTTTGTCCATTTTTGCTAAGAGGGGCATCTCTTGTTCATCTTACTAAGTCCTGAGGTCTCTCTGGGTTTGACATCATCGCCTCAGCCTATTCCCAACCCAACATTTGTGATTTGAATCATTTTGTGGCCCCATTCCTGTTCTCCTCAGTATGACCTCTGAATTTCCACCATTACAGTGGACCTGGCAGGTGGAAAGTGGACTCAAAAGGAAATGGCCTTGAAATTACTTATATGGACACTGGGCTACTGCATTTCAACAGGCTTCATTTGTAGGGCATATTCCTGTGGTTGGGGGTTTTGTATAACCTTATATTGGTCAGATCTTTTTTGATTGCAGGCAACAGAATTTACGTTAGTTTTAGCAGAGAAGAGTTTATTAAGAGGTATAAAGTAGTTTATAGAATTTCTGGAAAGGTTAGAGAACTGGGCTTGTGGGTGGCTCAGCCAGTTTCAAAGCAGCCAGGGGAAATGGCCAACCGCTCTACTGGATTGTTCTAGTGAAACTTCCCTACTACTGCCATCGACCACACCCCAGACACCGGGGACAGACTCCAAGGACGGACTCCAACACAGGTGAACCAGAAAATCCAGGAGTCTTACTCCTGGCACTTGCCAGATCTGAGCTCTCCCTAAAGGGACTACAACTCAGGTTTGTCATCTCTGTCCTTAATCCTAAAAGGCGTGTCTTGTTGGCAAACGCCAGGTCACATGTGGACACTCGCCACAAGGAATTCTTGGGGAATGCAGTTTCAGCATTCCAGCCTTCTCAGCACCAGAAGGAAAATGGACAGGGATGCCAGCGAGGAAGAGAGTGAGGCATTTAGGTTATCCTGCCCGGGAGGGCAGGAATTCCCAACATCACTCAGCTGGGATGAAGACGCTCCCACTCTGAGGCCTGGGCTGCAGCAGGAGGGGAGCTCCTAGGTGGTGGAGGGCATGTCTGGCCAGGCAGACAGGCCGGGGCATAGCTAAGGAGCTAGTACAGAAGGAAATTCACTAGAGTGGGTGGTGTGCACTCCAGGGCACCCCAGAAAGCCAAGATAGGCACATCTAGGAGCCACCGCACAGGACCCCTTGCTGCCGTGGAGCATAGTGTTGTTGTTGGGGCGGGTGTTGGTGTCCAGTTTCCCCTGAGGAAGGGTCTGTATCCATGCCAGGCTGGTAATACTGAGACCAGAGAACAGGAACAGCCCTTCCTATAAGACAGTCTCTCCCTATTACTTAACCTGGGAAGGCTGGCGTATTCTTTTAGTGAGAAGTGAACAGGGGCACCTGGGGGGCTACGGGTTAAGCATCCACCTTCGGCTGGGGGTCATGAGCCTGGGGTCCTGGAAGGGAGCCCGCATGGGGCTTCCTGATCTGCCGGGAGTCTGCCTCTCCCCCAGCCCCCTTCCTCTCCCTGCTCCTCCCCCTGCCCGTGCTCGCTCTCACTCTCTCTCTCTAATAAATAAAATCTTTTTTAAAAAAAAGTAAGACAGTTGAACAGGTTTCCTTACACAGAGTCTATCTCTCCGCCTGAGGAATAATGGAAGACTGCGCAGAAATGGCACAGGATTCTTTGAAACCCATCAGCTGTGATATGATCATCACAGATCCAAGGCTGTGACAGGGTGTAGCTGTTATCAATTGCTACAGGACACATGACCCCCCAAAACTTACCGTCTTCAAATAATGACAACTCACCGCGGTCTCACAGGACCAGCTGGGCAGCTTCATGGCGAGTTTGCGCTGCGCCTGCGCACTAGCTGCGGGTGCCGAGGCTGGGGGCGGGGCTAGAGCTCTCCGCTGGCTCCGGCCCTTGGTTCTGGTGGTGGTGCCTGATTCTGCCCCACGTGGCTGCTCAGTGTCCTGTGGCAGTGTCTCTCGGTGCCCCCAGACAGGAGGGCAGAAGTGCAAGGCCACTTGAGCTCAAGCCTCAGGGGACCATCTCACTTCCACCACATTCCGCTGGAGAAAGCAAACAAGGTCAGCCCGCCTTCAAGAGACGCAGAAATGGACCCCGTCCCTGGAGGAGATGAGCAGCTGAGGGCCATTACGGACCGGGATGGGGGCTGGGATTTGTCCTCATTAAACTATCTGTCACACGTGGGTAAGTTAAACTGACCTGTTTCGGCATTCAGTGCCAGTACAGAAATCCCACCCTCCTCCTACCAAGGCAAACACACCCATCAGTGTGACTACTGATGTCCCACTGGTTGTTGAGGAGTTCAGAAGACTTGAAATACTATTTTTGTAATAATTGCCATGGAAGACAGGAATGTTAGTGACCTCTGAGGATGGAATTAACCACCTCCTTGGTTTCTTGTGAACTGGAGCTTAGAAGTCATCCGCTCCTATCAAGAAAGTCACGGAAAAAAGTCCCTCCAAGCCACAAGAGTCTAGAACTCCAGCACCTACATCAAGCCCTGAGGCACTTTATTGGGTCCTGTTATTGAAAATGTCATCATGTCCAAGTTTCTCTGGCACGTTCCCTCGGTGAATGGAAACTCGAGAGGCTCTTCAGAATCATTCCCAATAGCTTCCCATGTGCCCTTGGTAGAAAGAGAGTTAACAAGCCTCCTTCTCCCGGATTTCAAACTTTTTGTCTTGCTGACTCCAGCAGACAGGCTGACTGTGGCCCCAAGTGCTGGGACATCGTCGATGGGGTCAGCCAGGGACTCAGAGCAGCTGTGGGGAGGGGGGACACCCGACCCTGCGGTGGCAGAGCCAGCCCCTCACTGATGTCCTAGTCCAGACCTCACACTCTTATCTGTCAAACCCCAGGCAGAGATGAAAGGCTTTCCTGCTGTGATATGGGAAGACTCTAGGAGCCAGGCAGATGGGACAGGGCGTTTCCACCAGCCCCAGGCCACATTCCTCCCCCTGGCCTGGCTGGCTGGTGGTGGCACCACCACGGGAGGCACAGGAGGCTGGCCAGGGGCTGGTGTGGCCCTGGGAGCAGGTGGGGACCTGAGGCTCCAGAGACTTTACTGGTTAGGCCTGGGTTCTTCCTGCTGCCTGCTCCCTTCTCCAATTCCATTTTCAGTTGCTACATTTGGAAAATACGGCGCGATGTTGACAAGATTTGAACATCTTGTCTTTTGAAAAAAAAAAGAAAATTTTTTTTCTTATATTGCAGGAGAGACGATACTTACTGCTTTGTCATTTCCGCAACCCATCTCACATTTTCCAAAAACGTTTTCAACATATAACTTATATATCAGAAAAGACATCCCAGGACATTGTGTTAACTGGATTCAATGGGAAAAAAAAAAAAAAAAAAAAGCAAAGTTAGATGAGCAGAGGAACCAAAAGGCTGAAAGGAAAAACACCAATATATTAAAAGTATTTATACTAGGACTTTTGAAAAATCTTTTTTTCCTTCATTTTCCTGAACCATAATAACCTTTTATATTTTTTTACATACAAGAAAAATTAATTCGCTCAAAATTATTTGTTAGAGTAGGCCCATACTGAGAGCCCCATGTTTGAGTAATTAAGAATTTTGTTTTCACTCCTAAGATAATGCATGAGCGTGTTTGTTTGGATTGACATGAAAACAGTGGCCTGCAGTTTATCTTCTATTTGACTCTAATTTTATGGCCACGGATTAGCCCTATGTCAGTGAGTACAGGCCAGATTTACAATATCGGTGTCTTTTCTCTCCCAGGAAAGCACGTTAAAATGCCACTCCGGTACCCGGGGCCTCGTCACCCTGAAAACTCTCTGCCCTTCAGACCTACCTTCCAACAGGAGCAAACAAACAAACAAATAGAGCAAGCGGAGAAGAACATTTTCTGTAACAATTTCAAATATGGACCATTGGCTTGCTTTCTTAATCAGTGCTCTTGACCAGGAATCCTCACAGGGACTGGCTTATCAGCTGATGGAGGAAAGATACTGGAGGAGGAATCCACACAGATGTTGGTAGCCAGTGGCCTGCACTGAGCGCACAAAATGATAAGAATGCCAGTGTTTAAAAGAGCTGGAACTTTTTGAAACGGAGGAGTACATGGATTTTGTCAATCTGATGTTTTAACGAGGAGATAGATGCTGCCATTTTTACTTTGCCAACTTTTTTTTTTTTTTTTTTTGGTGGGGGTGGGGGCTGTGTCTGAGGACACCAATTATATCTCAGGGGGCACCCAAGGAAAAATTGGCCTCTAGACTCCTGCTGCTACCAGAGCTTGGGTGCTTTTGTAAAACAGTCAAGCTGGAAGTCTTTTCATGCCTCTTTAAAAATACGAATCATTTGAGCTTTCCCAAATTTCCAGTTTTTAAAGAAAAATCATTCAGGCAATTTCTGTCTCCAGGAACGCAACCGACGTAAACGTATCTGAAGGGGGATTTCTCTCTTCTAAAATAGTGTGGTTTTCTTAAACACAGTAACTCATTACCAGTAAATGAGTTAATTTGTATTTCCCCCTTTGAATTGTCTCATATATAACATGATTCAGTTCCACAGAACATGGTTTGAAGTACATAGATATGCTCATAGTAACTTCATAAACATCTCCTTGACTTTGGATTTATTATTTCAATTTATTATTTCAATTCAATTTATTATTTCAATTATTTCAATCTGGTGAGGGCATTTTTATGCTTAGAAACCTCTTCAGTTTCTTTTCGTGTTTTAGTGCTCGGTGTTAATGGACTTTGTAACTGTTGCATAAAACACTTCTATCAACAAAGGTTTAGGAACACACATTTATACCAGGACTGTTTAAAAGTTGGGAGCCTTGGTGAAGAGTAAGTAACAGAGAAGAGGAGAGAACACAAATCTACAGATCAACCATATAACAGATGGTCTCTGGAGAATTTTGCAAAAGGTTGTCTGAACCGTCAGGGTAGACTCACCCAGCACTCAGATCAATGCAGCACGAAGGAGGAATCATCTGAGCTGATTGTAGTGCCCTCTCACAAATGACTCTCCCTAATTTTTGGAATATAATCAATATTTAATCAATCTCTGACATCACTCGAAGTTGCAAGCACTATAATTCACTGGCTCGCCACTTCTCATGGCTTCCCAGTTCTCATACCCAAAGCCAACCAGGCTTCCGTCTCCCCTTCACTAAGCACTTCTGACCGCTGACTTGAAGTTAGAGATTTGTGAGGTCCCCGATGCTTGAAATTCACAGAAGCAGGACTGTTGAAGTTCCAGGTCCAGTTGAGTTCCTCAGTTTTATTTAACATTAGCTGCCTCACAGGCTTAAAAGGGGTAGTGTGTCCAAGGTGACTTGTCCACAGTAGGAACTGAGTGACCATGAGATTTCCCTTCTGCAATATTTCTCACGGGGCAGAATGTCCCACCTCATACCCCTGGCCCATTGACTGACCTGCAACAAATGTGACTTTAGATCGTTTAAGCCCTTCCTGTGTCTGCATCTTACCTGAAGCTCCTTGTGGGCAGGAACCAGACATCCATGCATTTTTGCCTTTGTACCCCAGTGCCGACCATGGGAATGTGCCAACAAATGTCAGTGGTACTGCTTCTTCTCTGGTTGGTGAAGGAGCTCAAGCAGGGAGAAAAGGGGGACACACCTGTTATTAATAGTATTGGTCAGGGGCACCTGGGTGGCTCAGTGGGTTAAAGCTTCTGCCCTCGGCTTGGGTCATGGTCCCAGGGTCCTGGGATCAAGCCCCACATCTGGCTCTCTGCTCTGCGGGGAACCTGCTTCCCTTCCTCTCTCTCTGCCTGCCTCTCTGCCTACTTGTGATCTGTCAAATAAATAAAAAATAAAATCTTAAAAAAAAAAAAAAGAGTATTGGTCAGGCGAAAGGAGGTGGGAGGACGGGTGAAATAGGTGGTGGGGAGGAAGGAGAGCATCCATTGTGATGAGCCCAGGATGACGTATGAAGTGCCGAATTGCTATATTGTAAACCTGAAACTAATACTATACTGTACTTTAACTAACTGGAATTTAAATAAAAACGAAAAAAAAAAAAAAGTGTTGGTCACTTTTGTTCAGGTTAGCAAATAAAAGCAAGATTACTTTTTAATTCCTTGAGACTTTGTCATGGTAAGTTTGGCAGGGCAGTCCCCAAAGGGGAAAACGCTTGGGAAAGGGACTAGCTCCAGAAAGATACATTGTGCACACGAAGACAAGAACAGTAGGAGAGCCCCAGGAACTTCACCCCAGTCCTGAGTTCCAGCCAGTAGACCCTACTGCCTTCTGATGAGCTAAGGTGACTCTTCCCTTCCTCATTGTAACACTTGAAAGAAATGTCCAGGCAAAAACTCACCATTCAGATTGCTAGTTATTGACAAAAGCTTTAGGCATTTATTTGCTAAGCACGAACTGAATCTAAGAAAGGTATTTGGCCACTATCATTATAGTTTGAAGATAAAGTAATACCTGACTCAACTAAGATGTTATTCATATAAATGAGGAAAAAATTAACAGTGCACAAAAAACAAAGGGTTTTGGAAGACAATGAAATGTAGGTTTGAGAGCCACATTTATTTTAAAACTGGCAGAAAGCTAAAATTTGCTTCTTATATACTAGGACAGAAGCTACATATGATAAAACTGTACTCTCTCATACTCACAAATCATTAATAAATGGAACACAAGCAGTCCTTCTCAGTAATGAATGAAAACCAGAACAAAAGTGGTGAGCTATAACAGGATTATTCTTCCATGGTTTATTTGGATATTATAGAAGATAACTGTCAATAGATTAGCTACTCCCTCTTATAATTCCTACAGGCAATATATTTGCATGAATTTAATATTAATCTTGTATTTTATAATTTTAATTATGTAATTTACACTATGATTGCTTCAAATGTTTTTTGAAACATGTGAAAGAGACTACAAAGGAATGTACACAAATGAAAGTAACTGTATTAGGTAGTGAGATTGATTATAAGTGATTGTTGAGAGTTAATGACAGAATTTTCCCAAATTGGTAAAAGACATCAAGTCATAAGACTTACGAAGTCCTATGAATCTCAAGCAGGATAAATAAAAAGAAATCTACAGCTAAGCAAATTCTAGTGAAACTGCTTTAAAAAAAATATGGAGAGAAAATTACTAATATCACCAGGGTTTAAGAAACACAGATGGGGGGTACCTGGCTGGCTCAGTCAGTAGAGCATCTGCCTGTTGACTTCAGGGTTGTGAATTTGAGCCCACACTGGGTGTAGAGATTACTTAAAAGTAAAATCTTAGAAAAGAAACACACATTATCTTTAAAGGGGTAACAATTAGAATAAGAGTGGTTTTCTCATTAGACATAATGGAAGCTCTAAGTTAAAAGAAATGACACATTCATATTTCTGGGAAAAAAAACAAACCAACTAATTTTACACTGGCCAAAAACATCATTCACGAATGACATTTGCAGGGGACGCCTGGGTGGCTCAGTCGGTTAAGAGGCTGCCTTCAGCTCAGGTCATGATCTCAGGGTCCTAGGACTGAGCTCCGTGTTAGGCTCCCTGCTCAGTGAAGAGTCTGCTTCTCCCTCTGCCCCTCCGCTGCTTGCACGCTCTCTCTCTCTCAAATGAATAAATAAAAAATCTTAAAAAAAAGAATGACAATTTCAGATAAACAAAAAATAATTTCTCACAAGGAAACTAGCACTTAAGGAAATACCAGATGGAGTTCTTTAGGCAGAAGGAAAATGACCACATGTGTGAAGTCAGAGATACAGAAGTAATAAAGAGTAATGATTATGTAAATTTCTGGCCAAATCTAAGTATATATGACTTTACTAGGCAATAGCGATTATGTTCTATGAGGATGTAAATAAAATAATATAATAAATGACAATAATTGTGTAAAGTTTCAGAGAGGACAAATGAAGGAAAAGTGTGCTGAAGTTTCAGATTAGTCAGAAAGAAAGTAAAAGTAACAGGTAAATATTAGGCTTTGGAAAATCAAGAACGAACATTGTAATTATTATTATAACTACTGAAAGAGTATTCAAAGGAAAGTGTAACTACTATACTGGTAGAGAAAGAATACAGAATATCAAAATCTTTCCCATCAAATAGGGATAAGGTAAGAGAAGAGGGAAAGAGGAACATAAAACAGGGCACTAAGAAAAAGGAAGCATTAGGATGTTAGACTTAAATCCAAATATATAAGTGAATACATTAAATGTAAACAGGTTACATTCTATTTAAGATAAAGATAACCAAACTGTATTTTAAAAATTATGCTATTTACAAGAGATATATTAAAACATAAGGACAGAAGGACCGAAAGTACAGTCATCGAAAAAGACAATCCATGTATTCAGTAACCAAAAGGATGGTTATCAGACTTTAAGGCAAAAAGCATTACTGGCAATCAAGAATGACACTTCAAAATGACAAAAAATTCAATTCATCCAAAGATAATATTAGATTTGTTGGCACTCAGTAAAATTGCCTTAAAACATACAAAGAAAAAAAAACATAAAAAGCTTACAAACTTACAAGGAGAAATAGACTATGTACAGTCATAATGAGAGATTTTAATACACTTTTCTCAGTAACCCATAACAAGCAGATAAAGAGTCAAGTAAAGAGAGAGATATAAAATCCAGTATTGACAAACTCGATCCAATGGACAGACACTAGAGAATCTAACAAGAGTAGAATAATATCCTTGAATACACAGAGAATAGTTTGGAAAAATTTGACCAGTCCTACATCATTAATCAAGTGTCCACATATTTTAAAAGAATAGAGGTAAGCTGGGAATCACTAACCAAAAGATTTTTTAAGCCATATTTTGGAAATAAACGACTGTACTTTTAAGTAACATGTAGCTTTTTAAAAAGTGTAAATTACTGAACGCCTGGGTGGCTCAGTGGGTTAAACTCCTGCCTTCATTCAGCTCAGGTCATGATCTCAGGGTCCTGGGATCAAGCCCCACATCGGGCTCTCTTCTCGGCGGTGAGCCTGCTTCCCCCTCTCTCTCTGCCTGCCTCTCTGTCTACTTGTGGTCTCTGTCTGTCAAATAAATAAATAAATTATATATATATATATATATATATATATATATATATATATATATATTACAGAGATTCCTCAAAACATACTATATGTAAAAACTGATGGAAGAAGAGAACATTTAAATAATCCTTCAACTATTTAAAACAAATCAAACCTATAATTTAAAACTTTTCGATACAGAAAACTCCAGGCCTGAGGGATTCTAAGAAATGTTCACAGAAGAAATGAAGGTAATGTTTCCCAAACTCACTCAGAACACAGGAAAAACAGCTTCCATTTGCCAACTCCTGTTAAGAGGTCCAGAATAACTCTGATATAAAAACTGGCAGGAAATTTCAAGAAAAGAAAATTTCAGGCTGGTCTGACTTATGAATAACAGACACCGATACCCTGAAAATAAGATTAGCAAACTTCCTCATTAACATAAAGATGGAATGTTAAAGATCAGCTTGATATCAGCTTGAAAGCTAGAGCCACTTTACCCACTGTTTTTTCCCCAAACCTCAGGAGAAATGCCATTTTTCCCAGTTTTCAATAAGTTTAAAAAAAAAAATAGCACACCATATTTAGCCATATATAAAAAGGCCAATACATGTGGACATATTCCAGAATGCAACTTTGGGTTAAGATTTAAAAATCAATGCAATTCACCACATTCAGAGACTGAGGGGGAATACTATTTCAGTTTATTTCAATAAAAGATGTTGATCAAATTCATCACAAAAAGTCCTAACAAACTAGGACTAGAAAGGAATTTTCATAAGCTGAAAAATGATATCCTTTCCCAAAAGACCCTCAGCAAATATCAAACTTACTGTTGAAATATTGAAAGCTTTCTCCCTGGAATTGGGACCAAGACATGTTTATTTGCTGCCTAGGGCTCCTATAACAAAGTGCCACAAACTGGACAGCTCAAAACAGAAATTTATTATCTCACGATTCTGGAGGCTACAAGGGTGAAATCAAGGCATTGGCAGGGCTCCATTCTCTCTGAAGGGCTTAGGGGTGGATCCTTCCTTACCTCTTCCCAGCTTTTGGTGGCTGCCAATGATCCTTGGTATCCCTTGGCTTATAGATGTATCCCTCCAATTTCTGTCTCTGCCTTCACATGGTGATTTGCTCTGTGTATGTCTTTATCTCACCTCTTTTTATGAGAACACCAGTCACAGTCATCTTGGAGTAGGGTATACCATGCTCTGGTATGACTTCATCATAACTCATTACATCTGTGAGGAACTTATTTCCAACTACAGTCACATTCACAGACTCTGGGGGTTAAGACTTCAGCAAATCTTGTTGGGGAACACAACTTAACTCACAAAACAATGACTCCCCCCACTGTTACCTCCTTTGGTACTGAGGGTCTTAGCCAATGCAATTAGGCAAGAAAAAGAAATGAAAGATATAAAGATGAGAAAGGAAAAAATAAAACTCTCATGGATGATACAGTTGTTTATGCAGAAAATCCTAAATAATTCACAGATAAATGATTCAAATTTGTAAGTTTAACAACGTTGGTCTATTCAAAATCAATGTACAAAATTAATTTTACCACAATAGTAACAAACAAGAGAATAAATGCTTAAAAAGTTGTAATTTACGGGGCACCTGGGTGGCTCAGTGGGTTAAGCCTCTGCCTTCGGCTCATGTCATGATCACGGGGTCCTGGGTTCGAGCCTTGCATCGGGCTCTCTGCTCAGCGGGGAGCCTGCTTCCTGCCCCCCTCTCTGCCTGCCTCTCTGCCTGCTTGTGATCTCTCTCTGTCAAATAAATAAATAAATAAAATCTTTTTAAAAAGGTGTAATTTACAATAGTATACACACACACACACACACACACACACACACACACACACACAAAACCCACCTAAATACCTTGAAGTCAATCTAGCAAAATATGTATAAGACTTTTAGGAAGACAAGGATAAAATCTTATTGAAATTAAACAAGACCTAAGTGAATGGAGGAATATGTCACGCTCATGAATTGGAATAGTACAAATGTGCTAAGTGTTTTCAAAATGATCTATGGATACAATGCAATCCTCATCAAAATCCCAACTTACAGAAACTGACACGCTGATTCTCAAGATTATATGGACAAGGAAAGGGTCAAGAAGAGACAGAATCTGCTGAGCAAAGTGACAGTACTCGCATTACTAAATATGAAGACTTACTATCAAGCTATTTTCATTAAGACAATGTGGGACTGACACAAAGTATGATGACAAAGATGTCAGTGGGACAGAAGAGACAGCATGTAGGGGCCCTTGTTCCATGATAGAAATGTCATTATGGAGCCATCAGTAAAGAAGAGACTTCCCAATAAATCGTGCTGGGATAAATGGCTATCCCCCTAAAAGTTGAATTTGACCCCTACCTTCTGATATTTACCAAAACAGCTATGTGCAAAAACATAGATGCACTGCACAAGCATACATTTGAGCAAAAGAATATAGTCTGCAAAATTCCATCTCTAGGAAGTTAAAAAACTAAACCACAATGTGAGAAGTCAGGATTATGGTTAATTTGTGGAAAAGAAAATGTTAATAATTGGGAGTGGGTACAAGAGGACTTTTCAGGGAATTCTTGAATATTCATTTCTTTGGGGGTGTGGTTTGGGGTGTGTGTTTGCTTTGTGATAATTCATTGATTTACATCCTGTGCACTTTTACTTGTATTAATCTTTCTAATAAAGTGATTTTTAAAAGTACATAGACAGACCCATTCATTCATTGAACAAATATGTACTGAGAAATCACTATATAACAGACATTGTACAAGATCTGGCTCATCAGCAGTCATACAAACAGGTATGTGCCCTGCTCTGGTGGTGCTTACATTCTGGTAACACAGGCAAATAAAAACAATTACAGTAATGAATACAGAAAAATATATACCATCACTTAGTGGGATAAGTGCTTTGATACCCTTGGATTGCTACAAAAGGATGACTCTTTTTTTTTTTTCTCATACATATATATGTATATGTAATAGAGAAGACTCTTTCTTTATTGGGAGTGGTAGGTTATAAAGAAAGCCTTTAGATCTTTCAGGGAACTGAATTATCAAAGTAGTTTGGGTGTGTTCTACCCATTCCTCCAAAGTGGCAGTCATGCCTTTTATATATAAGAAATGGTTCTGGGGCACCTGGGTGACTCAGTCAGTTGGGCAAGTTCCTTTGGCTCACATCATGATCTTGGGGTCCTGGGATTGAGCGCTGCCTGGGGATCCCTGCTCAGCAAGGAATCTGCTTCTACCTCTTCTCTGCCCCTCCCCCCACTCATTCTCTCTGTCTCTCGCTCTCTCAAATAAATAAAATCTTTAAAAAAAGGGGGGGGAGTTCCAGTGTAATATTTAGATCTACACTTACACGTAGGAATCCTATCTGCTTACCCAAGGAAAATCTTGGCTTGAAGGTCATGGCAGCCACTCAGAAAACCAAGAGAATACTATTATTAATTTGTAGTTAATTTTGGAGCTATGACTCTAAAATTAAAAAGTTTTAAGTCCAAATTTGGAAAGCACTGAGTTTTAAAATAACACTTCCCTGATTATAAAATTACTTACATGTTCAATATAGAACAACCTGGGAAATCAGAAAATTACAAAGAAAGCAAAAACCCATAATTCTATCACGACAGCTACTGTGAATGTTTTGGTACCTTTCTCTCCATTTTAAAAAAGGCTTTATATATACTTCTTCACAGTTGAGATCAGAATTTCCATATGATTTTGCAGCCTGAGTTTTCCATTAAAAAGTATGAGCTTTCCCCATATCATTAGTCTTCCTAAACCCAGTTCATAAGTTTGTAAAAATTGTATCTCCAACTTGAATCATCTCATGGGTCATTCATCACATGTAATCGAGTCAGCCCATCCAGGGGTCCCAAAGCACTGACAGGCGTCGAAAACTTTAGGCTGAAGTCTTTGATGAGCTAACTAAGGTCTCCCAAGAACCTGACAGGTGCGGCGGGGGCTCCTCCAAGGGCAGCTGTGGTCACGGACACCAACCGGTCTGCAGAGCCTCTGACCGCGCAGCGCACAAGTTGCCAGGCGGACTTGGAGCGCGGAGAGTCCTGAACTTTCCGCCAGGTTTAACACGTGCCTACGCGGTACATTGAGGGAGATGCCCCGCGCGCACCCTGCAGCTCCACCGCGCCTAGGGTCCGTGCCTCTCTGGGGCACCGCGCGGGAGCAGAGCTGGCTCGCTGCGGCCCCCGGCGTCCTGCGCCCCCGCCGCTGGAGCGTCCGTCAGCAGGGCGTCGCGCCCAGTCCCTAGCGGCTCCCGGGGCTGAACTTGGGAGGAGCGCGCCCCAGATTCCGGCCCTGCCCCTCCCGCCTCATCCTAGCCCCCCCACCTCCCCAAACCGGGAGCGCGCAGGCGCAGCGGCCGGGGAAGTCCAGCCACCCGTCCGGGAGGCTGCGGTGGGGCTGGAGCCGCTGCAGCCGCTGCCGGCGCTCGCCATGGGCCCGGGTCCCCAGCTGCTGCTACCTCTCGCGCTTTGCGTGGGGCTCGGCGCGCTCGTGACTTCTGCGGGGGCCTCGGGCGTCAGCAGGCGAGGCCCCACGGTGACGGCCAAGGTAACTGATTGGCGGGCAGCAAACTGCCCTCGCGCGGTCCAGGGGGACGGGGGAGCTTTGGGAACTGGGTCCTCGGTGTCCGCGGCGGCGAGGAGGGGACTTCCCGGGCGCCGGGGACGCGAGGCGGCCGCGGGGCTCAGTGCGAGGGCTCGGGGACCGCGCTGTCCGGGGCGACTTGGGGGCGCTAGGCCCAGCAGTTTGAACTTAGTCTCCGGGGCGGCGGTCCGACGTGACCTGCCCTGGGAGCTGCGGGAAGCTTCCGGAACCACTGGGCTCTTTCTCCAGGAAGGAGGCGGCCCGAGTACTTCCTTTAGCGTGGCGAGGACTCTGGAATAGAAGCAGGAAGAATGCAGGCGGGGTGGCGAAGAGACTATCTCTGAGCCGTGGGGGTGCAGTGGGAGGCGGCCACCGCTGTCACCCAGGCTGGAGGAGCCCGCTGGGGTGGGGGGTGTCCGGGAAAATTAGGAGCCTTGCTGTAGCGAGAGGCTGTCCCCCCCCCGCCCCCGCCCGGGGCGGGGGGTGGGGGTGAGGTGCGCCTTTAGCCTTTGACTGTTTCAGACTTTGCACCCAGAGCTTGAGAAACTGCTAGCACCCACAGCCTTTTAATCTCTATAGGGGATTGGGCGGGGGGGGGGGGGGGTTGGTGGGGGGGGGGATCTGCCTTGGACTGTCTCTCCAAGCACCACCGTGCTTTTCCCAGCATATTTATCCAGGCTAGAAGATAATGGAGGGTGTGGGGAGAGACAGAGCAAGGGAGGGAGGGAAGGGAATGATTTCGTGCCCTTGATCACTACTTCTAGAAAAAACCACTGGCAGCAGCAGTGTCTTGGAATCTGGGAGGAGGGGCAGCTGCAAGTTGTTTTAATAGTAAATCGGGTGTTTGCCAGTGGGAATGATACTGTTGAACAAGTAGTACACTGCTTAAGTCCTCTCCCACAGATCCCACCTGGGGTGGGGGTAGGGGAGAATGAGGGACGTGGGGAGAGGGAGGTCACCCAAACATCTGATGTAGCCTAAGAATGAACATAAGGCCATACCATGCTGCAGTCTCTGTGTGCGTGAAAGGGGGAAACTTAGCCCCACTGGTGTGAGCACTGATTCTCAGCCCTGCCCCTTGATATTTGAGGCGTATCTATTTTTGAGAAATGGCTTGTCCAAGGCCATAGAGCTGAAATGGTGGGGTAGAGGGAGTCTTTCAGTCTGCAGATACAATTTGGGTCTTTCGGGATAACAACCGTAAAGGTAACGTTCATAAAATGAGGAAGAAAATATAGTAGTCCCCTCCTATCTGCAGGGGCCAAGTTCTAAGACTCCCAGTGGATACTGAAACCCATACACTAGGTTTTGTCCTATACATAACATACATATTAAACATACATATATATTAAACAAGGGAACGTTTAATATATAAATTAGGCACAGAAAGAGATTAACAATCATAACTGATAATAAAATAGGACAGTTATAACAGTATACCGTAAGAAGTTACGCAAGTGCCGTCTTTCTCGAAATATCTTAAAGGCACTCACATTTCCTCTTGCGATGCTGGGAGATGATAAATTGTCTACCTGATGAGATGAAGTAAGGTGACCTGACTGCGGTAGGCATTCCGAGCTGTTCCGCTCCTCCTCATCTTCTGACTGCAGCTCACAGGGTTGAGGGGAATAAGTGAACCTTGGGAAAATGGAAACCTCGAGTAAGGGGGCGGGGACTATTGTAAACCCTTTAATAGACCTGGTGATACTAAAAAATACCTGGAGGATAAGAAAAATCAGCCTGGCAAGCACTTGGGAGGCAAAGGGAGTTGTATGTGCAAAGGCCCCGTGCCAGGAAAGCCATCAGAGTTCGGAGGACAGAGAGAGGGGACAGGCTCCCACCCAGGGGTGAGGGGAATGTCTTGAGACAAGGCGGGAAGGGCCAGCAGCAGCAAAATCATGTAGGGTCTTGGAGTCCACAGTTAGGAGCGGGTTTTGAGGCAGTTTAATCTTCTTTTTTTTTTTTTCTTTTTAACGATTTTATTTATTTATCTGACAGTGATCACAGGTAGGCAGAGAGGCAGGCAGAGAGAGGAAGGGAAACAGGCTCCCTGCTGAGCAGAGAGCCCTACACGGGGCTCGATCACAGGACCCTGGGATCATGATCCCAGCCAAAGGCAGAGGCTTTAACCCACTGAGCCACCCAGGCACCCCCAGTTTAATCTTCTAATTTGAGGTCTTAGTCTAAGTGCAGTTAGCCTCCGGGGTTTTAAGCATGGGATTGACATCATCTCATACATGCTTTTTTTTTTTTTCTTAAAGATTTTATTATTTATCCGACAGACAGAGATCACATGTAGGCAGAGAGGCAGGCAGAGAGAGAGAGGGGGAAGCAGGCTCCCTGCTGAGCAGAGAGCCCGATGCGGGGGCTCGATCCCAGGACACTGGGATCATGACCCGAGCCGAAGGCAGAGGCTTTAACCCACTGAGCCACCCAGGCGCCCCCTCATACATGCTTTTAAACAGAGACTGTGGTCGCTCCACGGACAGTGAAGTGGGAGGTCATTCAGTCTCCATGTCAGAGTCCAGATGGCCATGGCGTGGATTTGGGTGCTAACTGTGGAAATGGGGAGCAAAGGGGAGGGATGTGAAATAGACGTTTTGAAATGCAACTAATAGGACTTGCTGATGGTTTAGATGGGGGTAGGGGAAACGAAGTAGAATTGCCAGATAAAATATAAGGTTCCCCGTGAGGTGTGAATTTCAGATAAACATGAATCCTTTTTTACCATGAGTCTCATCTGCGGGGTTTGGGAACAGACTTCACCAGGGAAGCTTTTAAACCTACCCAGTGCAGAGACCCAGCCTAGATCAAGTCAGTCATGCTCTGTGAGTCACCCAGGCTGGGAATGTCTAGGAGGGGTGCCAAGAGGAAGCTGGTGGCTGCTGGAGGGGAGGTTGGAGCATCTCTGCCCCTTGGCTAGGGTGCTGTCATTCAGCAAATTTTCCTGTACTCTGCTCTCAGCATTAGTAATGTATCTCCGTTCCCTTCCTACCAAATTTATCATGAAGTTTGTTTTTTTTTTTTTTAAGATTTTCATTTATTTATTTGACAGAGAGAGCACAATCAGGGATATAGGCAGAAGGAGAAGCAAACTCTCCGCTGAGCAGGAAGCCAGGTGCTGGGCTCAATCTGAGGACCCCAAGATCATGACCTGAGCTTAAGGCAGATGCTTAACCAACTGAGCCACCCAGGCGCCCCTATCATGAAGTTCTAAGAGCTAATTGTGTAGGCGAGTCTTCTACAGATTTGGCCCTGTCAAAGTGACTTTTTCAGTGGACTTTTTAAAACAACTCAATATATGGGAAAAGAGAGACATTAAAAATTATTTCCCCGAGGAATGCCTGGGTGGCTCAGTTGGTTAAACATCTACCTTCGGCTCAGATCAGGATCCCAGAACCCTGGGATCGAGCCCTACATTGGGCTCCCAGCTCAGCGAGGAGGCCTGGTTCTCCCTCTGCCTCTGCCTGCCCCTCCCTTTGCTTGTGCTTCCTCTCTTTCTGTCAAATAAATAAATAATTTTTTTTTTAATTTAAAAAATTATTTCCCTGAGTTCGGAAAAGTAGATAAACTGGCCATCGCTCTAGTGTTTCCCCCAACAGTCTCCTTTGTTTTCTCTCTGACTTCATTTAAAAAAACTAGGAATCTGGAATAAGAGAGGGGCGAGGCATTGCCCCCCTTCAGTGGCACTCACCAGCACCCCCTCTGCTGCCTGCCCAGCCCTGGAGCCTCTGGTCCACGCTGTGGCTGGTCTCAAAGTCCTTGGAACAGGCATCTGCCACCCTGTACTTCTGAGCAGACGCCAGAGGTTCTGCGCAAGGTCAGGCACCTAGATGAGAGAGAATAATGCTGCTCTCTTTCCAGCTGCACTCATGCCTGGCCTAACTTGCTGGCACTTTCCTAGAGCATGGCCTGGTGCCCTGGGGGCAGGTGATTTAATGTGTGAAGCTCCATTTCCTTCTCTGTTAGTGGAAACATAGATAATATCTACCTACTGGGGGTTTTGTGTGTTTGTTTTGCATATTAGATGTGATAAAGCAGGTGAAGTGCTTAGCTGAGATTTCTGAGGTCCATTGTTAGTGTTATTTATGTGACCTTATTAATGCAGCCCTGAAACAGGTGAGGAACAGAAGCTCAGAGCTGAATTAAGTTGCCCAAGGACCCATGGCCAGTTAGCAGTGGAGCGGGGTGGTTGGCTCTTGTCCTTGGCATCTACCCTAGTTGCTCTGGAAGTGGAAGCAGGATTAACCCTTCAGGGGTTAGGATCAGGCTCTGTGAGTGCCTCTTTCCTGTTCCCTCTTTTCTCTACCTCCAGTGGCCCATCATTTCAAAGGACTTTCAAAGGCAGCCCTCAGGGGGGAAACAAATGACTTGAGCTTGCTCCTGAAGTACAGTGTGGAATCCAGTTACCACCTCTGCCAGGAAGCCCACCCTGATCTCCACAGATAATTATCACCTCTACCCATGACATTTCATCAGTACTTATCTTGTTATAAAACCAGATTGTCCATTATATTACAGCTACTTACATATGTGTTTTCTGTGGGACCATAACGTCCATATGGCCAGGGGCTTTGCAGCCTCACCCCATGTCCAAAAAGGGCCTGTCCCCTAGGGCACGCAAGCAGTCAGAGATGATCTCAGGGTGACACGGTGCAGAGGGAGAGTGTTTGCCTGTCAGCCACCTTGGGTCCCCTGCACCCTCTACTTAGGTAGTTTGCCCTGCTTCTCACGTCCCCTCTCACGGGGCATTGAAGTACTCACCATTTTTTGAGTATCTGTTTGAACGATGCTGTGCGAGGCACCGGGGATCTGAAAACACCATTTCTACCCCTTAGAGGGTTCCCTGCCTGGACTGCGAGCGCCATATTCAGGATAAATGACAGGACTGCACGGTTGGCTTTGACTCTCCCAGCTTAGGCAAAGCTCCCTGAGACCCCACGGACTAGGTCCTGTTCCTTTCCTTCCCTCCCTCCTCCTCCTCCTCCAGTTTCTTCTCCTTTATCCCAGTGCCTCTCCCCTGTCCTTAAATCCCCTCAGCCACCCCCCACCACAGGCCCTAGGACTTCCTCCCTGAACTGGTCTCAGGGTTCCAGATTCTCCTTCCCTCAACACGAGTCCTATTCCCCAAGTCTTCCGGGGCCCTGTTCTTTCCCCTCTCTCTGCTGCCCAGCAAAATACCCAGGTCTCCTAGCCAGCAGCCTTCCTCCGCCTTCTGGAACTGGTCAGAGTCTCCCTTCCCTGTCAATTGCAGTCAGAAGGGTAGCTTTACTTCCCTGCACAAAGAGCCCATTTCCTGCCCTGGTGTTTTGTCTCTAGAAGGAACTCTGCCCCATGGGGCTCAGGCCTGTTCTTGTCCCTGGAGGCTGCTCCCCTCCCTCCAGGCCTGCCTCCCATCACACCCTCTCCAGGACGCCTTCCCTCAGCCCTCAGCATCCCTCTGGGCCTGGGAGCCACCGTTCTTGTGTACTTGGTGACAGAGAAGATGTGATTTTATCATTTCCACCGGACTCGGGAAAACCCTTGCTGCCAGTCACAAAGTGGAAGGACCCTGCAGTTTGGAGAAAAATCTTATCAGGAAGTGTGCAAGGCTGCACGTCAGAAGAGGCAGATTTTTATTGAAGAGTTTTCCTGGGTGGACAGGCCCTTTTCCTTCACCTTCTCCGGCTTGTTCTCCCACGTTTTATGCTCCTTGCTGTCCAGACACCCACAGGCTTTGTTTTCTCTTCTGTACGTTAGAAGTCTGGCAGGCCTTTCTAGGGTCTTGTATGGCGTTCCTTTAAGATGAGGTCCCTGATTCTTCTCCGGGGGCTGCCTCGTCATTGCCTGTGCCTGAGTTTACTCCCGGGCTTGGAAATCGCTTTGGAGAAGGTGCTTCTCTTTGACACCAGCTCTGGTGACCCCGGTCCTGGTGTGTCAGGGCTGAGGCCTATCCCGGAGCCATGCCCAACTGTCGTCCTCAAGCGCACAGGCTCATCTCAAGGACATGGTCTTTGATACAGTCTATAAAGTCCTCCTGTATAAATAATAATACAGTTGCGGCTGCCGTGGCCACGGGAAAATTCTAAAATGCCACACGGAGCACTAAATATCACATCAGCCCGTGACAGACGTGCTGACGTATTGGCAGAAGCCCTTGTCTTGCACCAAAGCTTGACAGTCTTTACTTCACGATTTTTCTAAACTGCGAGACATCTTTTTTCTTTGACAACCCTTCTTATATTTTTTAGAGCCATCTCTCAAAGGTCTCTCTCTCTTTTTTTTAACGCATTCGAACAGTAAATTGCTTCATATAATCTAAACCCGCTAATAGAATGCCCTTCGACTCCGTAGCCTTTTCAAGCATCCCGTTGGCGTTATCCTAACACGGTGATTTGTGAAGCACAATGGGTATCATTTCATTTGGATGAAACAGGTTTTCAGAATTTGTTTCAGGGAAGGGAACCGGTGGGGTTCACATGCGTGCAACATGACTCATGCTCCTTTCTGGGGACGTGCTTTCTTTCATCTGTCCTGACATGTTGTCCCAGAAAGAGAACCCAGCATCCCCGTGGGATTTTGTGGGCATGAGGACTAAGCTGGGTGTCCGAGTGTGCAGAGCCGATGGCCCTGTTGGGGCTCGGGACAAGGCTGGGGACCTGGAGCCTGACAGAGTCCGAAGTGAGTGGCCGGCCATTCCGAGGACTGGCCGTGCATTTTGATGTCTTGTTCAAGTTCCCTTGACGGCAGGTGTCTGCTGAGCACTCCCTGGGAATCGGGCACTGGTCGAAGTTACAAAAAAATAAATCTGGATGGTTAGACAATTTCTCTTCTTACCTGTTGTTCTCTCCTGCCAAGATCAAGAGCATCACCCATCAGAAAAGCGCAAGGCTGGGAAAGGGGAGGGGACCGCAGGGCTGCCCGGACCGTGGGGTTCTCAGAGACCTCACCAGTGGACCTGGGACAGTGCTGAGTCAGTCTTCAAAACCAGGACCTTGTGCGGTGCTTGGCCCAGAGCGATGCTCATGAAATGTTGGTGGGATGAACGTGGTTTTTTTTTTTTTTTTTTTTTTTTGCAGGTGGAATGCAGCCACACTGGTGATTGGAGATGAATCTAGAGCTTCTTTGTCCGCTGCTGGGGGGGGAAGGGCTTTCGCGTGGGGGCGCATTCTCAGACTACCTTTTTCTTCCCGTCGTAACCCTCTGCTCCGCCGTTCCCTCACACGCAGGTCTTCTTCGATGTGAGGATTGGAGACAAAGATGTTGGCAGAATCGTGATTGGCCTCTTCGGAAAGGTTGTGCCCAAGACTGTGGAAAATTTTGTCGCGCTCGCAACAGGGGAGGTCAGTCTCAGTCTGGGTTCCCTTAAATGTGCCCAGGAGGGGGTCTTCCTTCTTTTAAGCCCATTATAAAGGTGTCTGCTGGGAAAATGAGCGTGGATTGAGCAGGTCCGACGAACCCGAGACATTCTCACAATATTTTACTTTATTTTCCTACAAAATCTTACTCTCCTGGTGCTCAGTGTCCTTGGGGTCCTAGAAATCGAGGGGAAGCAGTTACCACATGAGAATACAGATGGGCAGTCTTTTGACTTATTCACATTAATACCCTACTTCCATAGTTGATTTATTTCTTTGTTTTGGGTCCATCGATGTGTTTCTACCAGTACATCATCACAGGGACCTAATTCTATAGAGAGTTTGTGTCCTTTTCTCATTGAGTCACATCCTGATAAACAGTGGGGTTCAGTGCTCACTACAGCAGCGCATATCCAAAAAACGGTAGGGTTCACCCTGCAGTATGGGTTCTATCTACTTGTATATTCAACTGACGTAATCTCTTTAGAAAGGATACGGCTATAAAGGAAGCAAATTTCATCGCGTCATCAAAGATTTCATGATTCAAGGAGGAGACTTCACGAGTGGGGACGGCACCGGCGGTAATCATGTCTTTTGTATTTCTCCCTTTCTCTTTACCACACTGAAACCCAAGATCAAGTCTGTGCATTCACCCCCCTGAACTGAATTCCCAGACGTAAGAAATGAACTACTTACGACCACCAAACAAATGCTTCAGAAGGATAGGGTGTGGCAGGGAGCCCTCAGCTCCTCAAATCTAGTCACAGGTACAAACGAGTGAGGCCCCCCTCACGGGAAACAGTAGTGCTCTGGCTCGTTATCTTTCCATAGTGGAGATACATTCATCCAGGAGATGGCTCTGCAGTTACTAACATGCTAGACTCCCAGTAGGCAGTGGTCGAGAAAGAGGCCCACAAGGGAAGGAAAGGTCAAATGGGAAAGCGTGCACACGCTGGTGTGGGGGAGGGGAGCAGCTGGCCCCAGACATGGATGTGGTGCAGGAGGGCTGGGGGCAGCACGCCTGAAGGGAGAGACCGGGGTTGAGGTGGCAGGATTGCAGGGGGATTTGCCCCCCCTTTTTTTTTTCAAATTCTTTCACTTTGTTATTGGCTTTTCCAATAATAATAAGTAATCAACGAATTGTCCATATTACGTGTTTTTTTTTTAAGATTTTATTTATTTGACAGAGAGAGAGATCACAAGTAGGCAGAGAGGCAGACAGAGAGAGAGAGGGGGAAGCAGGCTCCCCCCTGAGCAGAAAGCCCGATGCAGGGCTCAATCCCAGGACCCTGAGATCATGACCTGAGCCAGAGGCAGAGGCTTAACCCACTGAGCTACCCAGGCGCCCCTTATTATATGTTTTTATAAGCCAAGGTAGAGTGCTGTGAAGCACAAATAATTAAATTTATGGACTGTCACATACACCTGAGCTGATTGTTCCTCCCTGGGGACTGCACGTACCCAAGCTCTCTGGGCTCAGAACTGTCATGAGTCCTTTTCCTGAACACACATAATAGAGCTAGCTACATTAGAATGTAAATTTACTTTAGGTTTAAGATTTTTAATTCAGCAAATATGTGTGCTGATAGGTATGAAACGGCTAACTTTTTGGAGAAACCCTTAGGCCCACTTTCATGCACTACTGCTAATTTTATGTTGATTACAATGATTTCTTTATAAGAAAATGGCTACCATTAAACCCTTGGATTTGCCAGGGTCTTCGGGAGCATTACTTTTAGTCCTTACAAAAATGCTGCAGGGTTCAGGGATGGAGATGGAGCAGAGAAACACGTTCAGGTTCCTTGGGTCAGTGGGGTGGTGGGGGGGATGCGCAGGAGAGCAGCCCTCCCTCCCTCGCTGGTGCAGAGCTGGGCTTCCCTGGAAGAGTGTGCAGCTCCCTGTAGCAATGCCCTTGACATTGGTGTCCCACTCTCCCATCCTGGAGCCCAGCAGGAACATGAGCTGAGCTTTACTGTGTCCTCTTTCCTGACTCGTCTCTCTCTCTTTGCCTTTCCTGCTGTGGGTGTGCGTGCACACGCACGCGCCCGTGTGGAAGTGTGTGGACATTGGTCTTGAGTCGAAATTCTCTTGAGTTTTGGAGGAAGGACCTTTTGGATCACTTACATTTGGCCTAGACCTCTCCGTGAGCAGAGCTTTCCTTCCGGGCCACTGACCAATCAGCTCTAAAGTGCCTGCCTTGGATAGCCACTTCTGGTCCATGCAGCTGAGCCAGGATCTTGAGGTTGGCAGCTGATGGATGTAGAGTCTGCAGAAAGGGAGGAGGTGGGCATGACATGCATTGAAGGTGTTGGAGGATAGAGCGGACACTTCTCATGGTCTGTACTCTTCTCTTAGGGGAGAAACGGGTTCTGCCCTCCTTGCTGCTGGGCTGGAGCTCAGTCCCCATGGCTGCTTCCAGCTCTTCCACTCAAGGTCAGATCACTGGGTGCTCCCGTTGTCACCCCTTCCATAGCTTGGTGAGCCTGGAAGGCATTGTGCCTCATTACGTGCAGGCTGGCTGCCGTTGCTCCAGCACGGGGGCAGGCAAGAGCCGCTGCTGGAGGGTCAGGAAGTTACGTGAGCACCGGGTTCTGCTAGGCAGTTTTCAAGCTCTGTAACCTCTGTTTCTTCATTTCAAGTGGGATTGAGAAGACCTGTTCTGTAGGGTCATGAGGATTAGCGGAGTGTGTATATTAAGTGCTGATTGTGCCAGGGTTGGGTGCTGAAACCAGAGTGACCACGTGAAGCTCAGGACAGACATGGTGCCAGTAAGATGGCCCAGCTTTCCACATGGCGTAACAGTGTCATCCTGCCCTTCCTTCTCATTTCAGAGCAAAATCGTTGACTTGCTTGTTTGGGGTCTTGCTTTGAGGTCAGAGGATGGTGCCATCTTTAAGGTTTTTGTGTGTTTATCTGAGTCTCTGGTGCCCTGATTCCCAAAGGAGTGAATTCTACCACTTCCTTTATTTCTCCTTATGCTTGACCATCTTTTTCCCATCCCCATGTCCCCAGTTCTATTAAAACCTTATGGTTCCCTTTGAAGAATTTGCTTTCATATAACATCTGGTGATTTTCCTCTTTTTTTTTTTTTTTTTTTTTTAATTTTGTCTCACCCAGGTATAAGCATTTATGGTGAGACATTTCCAGATGAGAACTTCAAGCTGAAGCATTATGGCATTGGGTGGGTGAGCATGGCCAATGCTGGGCCTGATACCAACGGCTCTCAGTTCTTCATCACCTTGACCAAGCCCACCTGGCTGGATGGCAAACATGTGGTATTTGGAAAAGTCATTGATGGAATGGTAATGTGATATGTTATTATGCCCATTCAGAGCTTTATATTTATAGCAAGAGTACTTTCAGTGATTTATTTTAATCTTAAAATGTGCTTGTTAGAGATCCATCATTCCATGCTGACTTGCCTCTTTAAAGGTGAATTGCATGTGGTATTTTAATTGTGAGGAGTACCAGGGCAGAAGATGGAGCCTTGACGTGGAAAAATTAAGGGCTTCATTTATCTTGCTAATTGATATAAATGGAAACTCTTTTTTAACATAACCAAGTAAAACCCGGGTCCCATATGTGCATATATTAGGTTTAATACCACCTTAAAAAGGAAGGAAATCCCATTACATGGTACAACATGGATGAACCTTGAATATGTTGAGTAAAATAAGCCAGTCACAAAAGACCATACAATTCCACTTTTAAGAAGACCATCAAAAAAAAAAAAAAAAAAAAAGACCATCTGACTAACACTTTAAGGTAGTCAGATACATGTAAAATGAAGTAGAATGGTGGTTGCCAGGGGCCGGCAGGGAGGAAGAAATAGGGAGTGTTCAGTGGGTACACAGCTGAACTTCTGCAAGAGAAAAAAAGTTCTGCAGAAGAGTTGCATGGTAATGGGAATATACTTAAGACTATGGCACCGTACACTTCGAAATAGATAAGGTGGTGCATTTTATGTTAGGTTTTTTTTTTTACCATGGTTGAAAATAAAATATTTTTAAAAATCCCTTGAATACCACATGCTTCTGTGTAGAAACAAGTCCCTTCCAAAGACACAGTCAGTAGAACGATGACAGTTACTAGAGGGAATTCAGATTCTGGCAGGTTATGTCTCAAAGAGTATCTCAGGGGTCCAGTTCATAACCTAGAGAAACACTTCTTAAAAATCCTCATTCTCCTCCACTCCCAACATTTTTCCTCCTTAGCAGCTGCCCACAGAAGCTCTCCCAGCTCCTAAAATAGAAGGTGGAAGGTCTGCCCAACCCAACCCTGGACCACTCCTGACCACCCCCCATCCTCTTCCGTATTTGATTTGGTTTCATTTTCTTTTGTTTTCCTTTCTTTTTTTGAAAAGTGATTTTATTTATTTGAGGGAGAGAGAGGCAGAGAGAAACAGAGAATGAATGAGCATGAGCAGAGGGAGAGGGAGAAGCAGGCTTCCTGCTGAGCAAGGAGCCTAATGTGGGGCTCAATCCCAGGACCCTGAGATCACAACCTGAGCTGAAGGCAGACAGTTAACCAACTGAGCCACCCAGGCGCCCCGATTTTGTATCATTTTCACGTGAGCTGTTCTGTCTGTTCCATCCAAATGCAAGTGAACCAATCTCACTTGTGAGAATTCTTCCACAGCTTCTACCCCCATCCTGATTCTACCCATCGAAAAGCCAGGAACCGAGCTGACCCATTCAGAACCTCTCTCACAAGGCAAGGAAGTGTTCAGCCTGAGTCGCCAAAGATAGGGTTCTCATTGGCAAGTGGGACTAGAGAGAAAGAGAGCAGACACGTATCACTTCATAGACCACTTCCCGTCCTATCACAATAAAGGACAGACCTATATTCTCATGAGCCATAACTTCATTTGAGGCATCTATTTATTTATTTATTTTTTTTAAAGATTTCATTTATGTATTTGACAGAGAGCACACAAGTAGGGGAGCAGCAGGCAGAGGGAGACAGAGAAGCAGACTCCTTGCTGAGCAGGGAGCCTGACATGGGGCTCAATCCCAAGATCCTAGGATCATGACCTGAGTGGAAGGCAGACGGTTAACAGACTGAGCCACCCAGGCGCCCCTCAAGGCATCTATTCTCACACAGTAATGAATGCCAGCACCCCTCAAGTCTCACACAGAATGATGCCCTTGAAGTGAGATAAACGTCCATATGCCTGTGCTCCACCAGTTCGTTTTTTTTTTTTTTAAGATTTTATTTATTTATTTGACAGACAGAGATCACAAGTAGGCAGAGGCAGGCACAGAGAGAGGAGGAAGCAGGCTCCCAGCTGAGCAGAGAGCCCGATGTGGGGGGCTTGATCCCAGGACCCTGGAACCACGACCTGAGCCAAAGGCAGAGGCCTTAACCCACTGAGCCACCCAGGCGCCCCCAGTTTGCGTTTTTGACCGGTGGGCCTAACCAGGGTTTAAAAAATTTTAAATGTAATGAAGTTCAAACATTCATGCATATATCTGCATATATGCATATATGTGAATATATCATGCTAACGTGTAAGAGAAATGAAGCGTGCAAGTGTTATGTTGTCTTCCAGTCATGGTTTTTCTTCTCGCTCTCTAGATCCTCTGTCTTAACGCCCTACCCGACTGTACCAACTTCCTTCCACCCATTGGGGTGCGTCCTGGGAGACCCGCTGCCTGGTCTTAGAGGAACAGTCCTTAACATGTTATGAGTCCTAGATTTCTTTAAGATAGTAATGAAAACTATAGGTTTTCTCTCCAGGCAGAAAAAAAAATTCTGTGTGTGTATGTGTGTTTTATACCATTCCAAGGAATCTTCAGAATCTCCTGAATTCTAACCCAGAGATCATCTGGCTTGCTTTGTGAACGCTACACTTTTCTTGAGCTCCCCTCAGACTCACAGAATCACAGTGTCCACAGGTGACCCCCACAAATAAGCATTTTTAAAAACTGTGGGAAAATATACATAGAAATTTCCATTTTAACTCTAAATAAGCATTTTTTAAAATGTTCCACAAGTCATCAGATGGGAAGCCAGTGCTTGAGGCGGACATGTGTACACATGTTTGCATAGACACAATGTTTAGAAATATATATAATTATTATTAGAAGAATGCTGGTCTTTTATCTTAAGTTAACCTAAATTGGCCAGCGATTGGGTTAGGTGGCACCGTGTCCATGGCAGTGAGTTGCTTTGTTGCTATTTTTGTCTCAGCCTCATTTGGGAAGCTGGTCAGAAGCCACTGTCCCTAGTCCTGGACCAGTCCTCCTTCCTTCCGTGTGAAGTTCAAGGTGGTTTCCTCATATGTGTAGTCTTCCAGGGTAGAGAACGGGTCTTCATATCACTGAGGGGTTGGGATCTCTCACTCCACTTGTTGGGCGTGGATCAACTTTAAGATGGGCAAACCCAGGGGTGCCTGGTGGCTCAGTGCCTACTTGTGATCTCTGTCTGTCAAATAAATAAATAAAATCTTTAAAAAAGTAAGTAAAATGAAATGGGCAAACACAGAACTAGGTCCACTTCTAAATCTGCCTTCTGACCCACACCATTTACAGGGTATTGTTGAAACTGACTCATATTCCATGTTGACTGTTACACTGGGGTAGAAAGTGGGTAGAAATACATTTGATTAGAGCTCTGTGTTTATGAAAATATTATTTTTAGAATATAAAATGCTAATTTTTAAAAATTTTATTTGACAGAGATCATACGTAGGCGGAGAGGCAGGCAGAGAGAGAGAGGAGGAAGCAGGCTCCCCACTGAGCAGAGTGTCCGATGTGGGGCTCGATCCCAGGACCCTGGGATCATGACCTGAGCTGAAGGCAGAGGCTTTAACCCACTGAGCCACCCAGGCGCCCCAGAATATAAAATGCTAATTAAAAGAAGTGAGAAAATACACAAGTATGTTCTTTCAGTAGCCAGGTAGTGGGTAAATTTTGTTCTGTTATATATACATTTCCTGAATATTTTAAGTTTTCCATAGTTGTACCATACCAACAACAACAGCCACAAACCCGGTTTTCTACCTGGGTTTTCAGACTAGGCACTGATTTCACCTGTGATCACCATAGTTGCTGGCGAGATGTGAACCCAGAATCTGCTTTTCTCTCACCAGACGGTGGTCCACTCCATAGAACTTCAGGCAACTGATGAGCATGACCATCCGCTCACCGACTGCTCCATTGTCAACAGTGGCAAGATAGACGTGAAGACCCCCTTTGTGGTTGAGGTCTCTGACTGGTGATACAACGGGAGGAAAACAAGAAACACACCGTGGCAGGGGTGTGTGTGTGTGTGTGTGTGTGCGCGCGTGCACATGTGTGTCTTTTGAGTTTCCAAAGTTACTGTTTTGCTCTGTTTTCTTACCTCTGTGTCTCACTCTCAATCACAGGAAAGTTCAAAACATCAACCACTCCGTGATTAGTTTGCATGAATTTAGGTAAATCACTTGTTTAGGGACTTGGCACTTCAAAGACCTCGCCCCTTCCTCCAACGGTGCTGTTTTTAAACGAGAAAACTTTGTATTGTCTGTTTTTGTTTGGAGAACACGGTCATTATCTTGCTGCACAGTCATTATCTTGTTGAATTAATTGTAATCCCCAAGTTGAGCGAGGACGCTGAAGATTCGTCTGAAGAAGGTGGGGACAGTGACGTTCGTTATTTTGTACTCAGACAAATTCTTTGCAGGTAAAGGGAGATTTGATGAGTGTAATCTGTAATCTGAGTTATGTCATAGGGACTTTTACCTGATAAAAGGTGCTTTTGTGTCCTATTAAATGCTTTTTATATAGGTCAACTCTCTTTTTGCAAGTCTTTTTTGTTTTTTGTTTTTTTTTCCTTAAAGTTCTTAAAAAAAATTGATGACAAAAATATATGTACTGTAATGCTAGCAATGAACAGATTAGAGAGGGTTCTGTAAATCAGAATGCTAACATAACTGGATAATTTGGGATAGGAAGGCACAGAAATGATGCCTAACCGTATCCCAAATACCTGAGCAGATTAATTTGCTAATTTTTACTCACTGTAACATTTATATCAAGTTCCCTTGAGTCGAGTTGCAACAAAAGGGCATCTTTTTTTTTTTTTTTTTTTAACACAAGGAGCATGAAGATTTGGACCATACTTAAACTAGATGGGAAAGTGGAACCCAACTGGGGCCTTGCTATAACATACCTGGCCAGAACGGAGTGCCTGATCTCTGTTCAGTGGGAGTGATATCTTTGAAAACAGCCCCGTTGCTTCTCTTCTAGGACCTGTGGAGTGAGTGAGGACCCCCAGAATTCCATCTCATCAATAAAAAAAGAAATAAGAAGTAAATAAAATTTGAGAACTATCTTTTAAAAAAAAAATTCTTTCTCCATGGGGTACCTGGGCGGCTCAGTCAGTTGAGTGTCTGCCTTTGGCTCAGATCATGATCCCAGGGCCCTAGCATCGAGCCCCACATGGGGCTCCCCGCTCAGCAGGAAGTCTTTTTCTCCCTTTGCCCCCTCCCCCACTCATGAGCGCGCGCGCTCTCTCTCTCTCTCTCACTCACTCTCTCAAATCTTAAAAGGAAAATTCCATCTCTTGAGCTATATTCTAAGAAAACTGTTTTAACAGGAGATGAGATGAAATGGGCAGTCTCAGTTAATCACTACAACCTTTTTTTTTTATATTGTATTTATTTTTTTGACATAAAGAGATCACAAGTAGGCGGAGAGGCAGGCAGAGGGAGTTAGAGGGAAGCAGGCTCCCTGCCTAGCAGAGAGCCCGATGCGGGACTCGATCCCAGGACCCTGAGATCATGACCCAAGCCGAAGGCAGTGGCTTAAACCACTGAGCCACCCAGGCGCCCCTCACTACAACCTTCTTAGCAATTTTTGTTTCTAACAAAAATTTACTGAAGGCCTTAGATACGCCGGGTACCAGTTTTTAATTTTGGAATCTGGCAGGGGACTGTGAGAAAAAGACCTGAGGGAACCTACATTCTAGATGTGGAGACAGAATAAATAAGGGGACAAAAAGCGTGCCGATGGTGTGAAGAAGGCATGCCCACGTGTGCTGGGGCAGCTGGGAAGGGAATGCTGGGTGAGAGGTCTGGGCAGGCCTCCTGAGGGGCTGAGAGAGTAGAGAGCAGGAGGGCAGCACTGTGGGCCTTCCCGGCAGAGAGGGAAGCTGAAGTCATGAGGGTCCTGAGGTGAGAAGGAGTGGGTCCCAGGGCCTGCTGGTGCCTGAGAGGTCAGAGGGCCCAGGCTGAGATTAGACTGTTCTGGGCCTAGGTGCCAGGTTTGAGTTCTTCCTGGATGCACAGTACAGTGGGAACCTATCAGTGTTAAGCTGGGGAAGGGCATGAGTTGGTCCTCATTTAAGAAAGACTGCTTCGGGGGCGCCTGGGTGGCTCAGTGGGTTAAGCTTCTGCGTTCAGCTCAGGTCATGATCTCAGGGTCCTGGGATCGAGCCCCACATCAGGCTCTCTGCTCAGCAGGGAGTCTGCTTCCCTCTCTCTCTCTCTGCCTGCCTCTCTGCCTACTTGTCATCTCTCCCTCTTTCAAATAAATAAAATCTTAAAAAAGAAAAAGACTGCTTCTTCTTCCACAAGGAGGATTTTTATAGGGGAGCTAGCATACACATCCAGAAACGCAAAATGTTCACATCCTTTGAAGTCCTATTCCTGGGACATTGCTCTGGAAAGTGACGTCACATTGTCATGGGCTTCGCTGTTTGGTCAGTCCAGCATCCAGTCCCCATGGCCTGGGAATGGCCACCCATTTTCTTCAGGCAACCAGAGCATTCCCTCAAGTACTTCTTATTGGTAGGGGAGGCAGACCCTATGGATGGGTACATACATGGCCTGGAAAACTCATTAGCTCACTTGATAATTAGATATCGAGTGCTGGGTAGAGCTGCTAACGGGCAGCCATTGTGGTCCCCATGAAGGAAGACAAATGATTCAAACATCTACCACATGAATATGTAACAGGCTATCATGTAGTAATAGTCTCTGAAGAGAAACAGCAGGGAGAGAGGACAGAGAGTCAAGAGGTGATCTGGGAAGTCCTGAGTGTAGGCTGAAGGAAGTGAGGGGGCAGTGAGCCACAGGGACATGGAGCGAAGGGTATGTGAGGCCGTGGCCCTGGGTGATGGTCGGGCTGGTGGTTTCAAGAAAGATCAGGGTCCAGGTGTGCAGAGCAAGGGTGGTGGGGAAGTGAGGTGGAAGAGGAATGTCCTGAAGGATGTCCTGGCCCTGGTGACTGGCTCAGAGAAAGGCATTTGACCTGAATCATGGTAGTGAGTCTTAATTGTGGGACTGTCAATGGAAATATTGGGAAAGAATTGCTATCTTGCTTCTCAGAGGCTGTAAAGGAGCAAGCCTGAGAATGAAACTCTCACAAAGGGAAGCTGATCCAGGAAACAGAAAGCTGAATTCCGGAAGACTCCAATGAGCTCCTGAGTCCAGCCATGCCTGAAGCACATCTCAACCCTGAGCTCTTTAGCTCGGCAAGCTAATACATTCCCTTTTTTTCACTTAAGCCAGGGCAAATTGAATGTTTATGACTTGGAACTGAAAGTCTTTGTTTAACAGAGCAATACTGAAAAGTTTTATGTACAAAAATGTGAATTGCAGGGACGCCTGGCTGGTTCCGTTGGTAAAGCATGTGACTCTTGATCTCGGGATCATGAGTTTGAGCCCCATGTTGGGAGTAGAGTTAACTTAAAAAAAAAAAAAAAAAAAGATGTGAATTGCAGAATTATTTATGCTAACAAGATACTGAAGCAACTTGAATGTCCCCAAAATGGTTATAAGTCATACATCCCATAATAGACTAACATGCATTCATTAAGACGAATGATACAAAACTTAGAGCAACATGAGAAAATGGCCCTTTTCAAGAAAAAAGTAGGAATTCTGTGTGCGGCATGATCTCAAGTGAGTAAATACATCCTCACAAGGCAAATGCAGCAAAATATAAATTATCATAAAGCAAATGCAAATGGGATTTTTAAGCTCTTAAGTGTATATATAAATACATACATGTACATATATTTTTGCTTGTTTTGGTCTTCCAATTCTCCTCTAAGCTGCATTTCTTATTAATAATTAGAAGAAAAGTATTTAAAAATGTTTTTAAGGTAACATGGGAGGAAATTGGAAACAAAAACGTGTTAGACGCAACAAAGTGCCACAAATCTCAGTGTCAGAAAGCGGACACGTGAGCCGCTGCTCCCCGTGTGCATGGGGACACAGACTTGGGCCATGTAGTTCGGTTTTCTTTTGTCGTTGTTGTTTTTTAATTAGTACGAGCATAATGACCTTCCCCCAGTGACAAAGCAAAAAGCGGTTCATTATCAAAGTGTGGAAACTCTGAGAGCACTTCGTGCCAGGGAGTAAAACGGCCAGGCTGTGTGTTCTAGCAGATAGCCAATAACCTCAACGACACACCTCCTGCTCAGAGCTGTTTGTTTCTTAAACACAGAGGGTCACACCTTAGACCAAAAGTATCCACAAACTCACAACTATCAACTACTGCTCTGCAAAAAGTCTATACTTTCTGCAAAAGTTTTTGAAGCCAACAGTTCGCTCTTTGGGCAATCATGCTGTGAGAAGGACACGTAGTAGCAGAGGGCATGTGCAGAAGCAGAGGAAAATTATCCTGGCCACCACCACCACCGTGCCCCTATTATTAAAATTTGGTCCTGAATCGCTTCAATAAGCAATTGAAAATATTTTGGTATCCTGAGCCCTGAGTTGTTTTATTCCAAGTGCTGTTTAGCAATTCTGGGGATCGTCAAACAAGATAAACTTTAGTAACATTTATTCCTGGGACAGACTGATAATACTTGAAAAAGTACTAATTACTTCATTTCTGATGAGTTTTGGGGTTTTGAGCAGAACTCACCAAACTCCTTTTTTGAAAAGTTCAGCCGTTTTGAGTTACATAAAGACAAAAACATGGCAAGGATTTTATAGCAGGAAAAGGATTTGTTTTTGTTTTTCAACATTCCTATAATTCAGACAGCTGAAGAAATCTTTGATCTGGAAGGCTTGGAAATTCAAAGCCCCCCAAGGCATTTTTTTTTTTTTTTAATTAAGAAAGAGTAAAAACAGTATTTGTAATGGAAAATTTTTGTGCTGTTAAATACATAACGGCTTTTACTTAGGTCTGTCCTTCATCTTGTGGACTTGCCATTTCAGCCAAGCATAGGTTTTAGGTGTAATATAACATCACCTGCCTGAAGGTTTGCTGGTGTTACTGATATTCTTGAGTGATGGAAAAGCACTTGGCACTAACACAGAACAACAGTGACGAGTCACAGGAGTCCTGTCTGGAAGAGAGAGAGGGAAAAAAAGGTCCATCTGACAAATACTCAAGCCAAGACCACATGCATCACAAAATCCATACATGGAATTTTCATCCCAGCACTAGTTCCCACAGAATGCTCAGGAGTCAGGATTTGGAGCATAGGGAGAGAACCCAACATGCCAATATCCCCCTGACGCCCACTTCTGAGGTTTTCTTAGGAGTCATCTGTTCCCACATCCATTACTTTTTCAGAGGGTGGGAAGGACTTTCTTCTCCAAGCACACTGGGCACGTAAAGTGCTGTGAAAACTCTGGTCCCCTTCCGTCCCAGGTGCTAAGTAGCAGGTCCTATAATTTGGATAGATACTTCCATTTGAAAACCTCAATCTTTTCTTCCAACCTGGACATGGAGACGGGTCTGCTTCCTGAGCCTCTTCTGAGCACCGGGAGCCACACTGTGACAGGATATCATGAGGACAGGAATGAGAACCAACCAGCGTGGAGCAGACAGAGTCAAGACTTCGTTTATCCCCACCAGCCGGGAAGGATAGCTCTCTTACAAAGATCTCAGAACTTCCGAGATGCTTCCAAACCTTGTACATGCTCTGCCTTGCAAGTCTCCCTCACCTCTTCAGCTCCCTGTGACTCTTCAGGAGTCAGTATGAGGCTCCGTCTGTGAGCCTTCTCTGGAAACTTCCTCAGCCGGGGTTCTAACTGCTTAGTTCTAGATGTCTCCCATCCCCTCCGGGACTGGAGCCTCCTCGAAGGCAAGGATGACATCTTCACTGTAACACCCACCCCCGGTGTTTTACCCATAATTGATGCTTAGTAAGTGTGTTCAGAACCAGTAACCAGAAACAATATGTCTACATTTATACCATGAGGTACTTAAAATCTCCCAGGACTATAAAGGTCATTCAACATTGGCATTCATCTTTTGACTCATTCTGCTTTTTCAAAGACTGTTGCCTTTTAAAAAATACGTATCTCCTGAGTTGAGGTTTGAAGGGTAGGGTAGAAGTAGATTGACAAAGATGAGGTGGGCGCCCAGCAGTCAAAGGAAAGATCCAGGTGGTGGTAAGATTTAAGTGGCAGTGTTAGCTGACTTCCATGTCATTCCTTGGTTGAGAGCATGGCCGACTGTGGGCAGCTGGTGGAGGCTCAGCCTTGAGCCGAGCTGTTTGGGTTCGACCTGAGAGGCGATGAGAAACTACTCTCTCTAGTCCTAAATACTATGGAAGTCAGGTCGTCCACCCTAGAAAGGCTCCCGTTTGAACCCTCCTCTGTTGGGGGATTCCTGTGGCCTGCCTGGTGCAGGGGGTGGGGATGGCCAATGAGAAAAGTGTATATGATCCCACCACATACCACCTGGAAACTCAGGCAGGTATCGATATCATGCCCTTGGCCATTAGCTTCACAGGTTTGCTCTCAGGGCTCTGCTCTGCTCCTGGGTACACAGCATCTTACAGACCCTAGTGCAAAAAGTGGGGAAGAATTCAGCACCCAACTATTACCACAATGGGAACAATCCAGATTAGTTTCCTTCTGCTGGTGGCTCAGTGATGCACCTAGTCTCCTTTTCATGCTGCTGCAGCTATATGTCATGAAGGAGGGGTCACTGTGTATGCACTGGAGAAGAGACCAAGATGGAAAAGGGTTTATCCAAAAACCTGGAGCTCCCTGGGGATAGGGGTTCTGTTCTCATTCAGGCTGCTACAGCAAAGTACCACAGACTGAGTGGTTTGTAAACACCCTTTTGTAGGCTGGTGGCCAAAGAGGGTACTGGTGAGGGTCCTCTTCCTGTTTCATGGACTGATATGTTTTTGTGGTGTCCTTGAATGGTGGACAGAGCAAGGGAATTCCCTGCTCACATGACCTAACCACCTCCTAAAAGCACACTTCCAAATACCATCACACTGGGGAGTAGGTCTCAACATATGAATGTGGGTGAGGGGGGCAAATATTTAGTATAAAGCAGGTCCCAACCTCCCACTCCCAGCCCCAGTCAATGAATGGCACCACCATCCCACAGCTTCTCAAGCTCAAAACCCATCCTTGACTTCTTTCTCCCTTCCTTTTACGTACTACATCCAAGTTCATCATTAAGGTCATGGGTAAGCTGTGCGAAACATCTTGATATCCACATCTCATCCTCTTCACAGCACTACCCTCCCACAAAGGGTCATCGCTCACCCAGATTATTCAAGGGGTTCCCTAACAGTCTCTCTGCTTCAGATCCTGCACCTGGCCAGGCCATTCCTCATCAGCAGCCAGAGGGATCTTTTAAAGATTTTTATTTATTGATTTGACAGAGAGAGAGAGATCACAAGTAGGCAGCGAGGCAGGCAGAGAGGCAGGCAGAGAGAGAGGTGGAGCAGGCTCCCTGCCGAGCAGAGAGCCCAATGCGGGGCTCGATCCCAGGACCCTGAGATCATGATCTGAGCCGAAGGCAGGGGCTTTAACCCACTGAGCCCCCCAGGTGCCTCCCAGAGGGATCTTTTAAAAATAAATTGGCTCAAGTGTGATTCATCATGGGCATTACCCTAAGTGGTATATTGTTTGTTGATATTTACAATCTGTCTGAAGGATTTTTTTTTAAAGTTCATGGTTTAAAATGTCTCATGCTGGGGCAGCTGGCTGGCTCAGTGGGAGGAGAGTGAGACTCTCAATCTCTGGGTCATGAGTTCAAGTTCCACGTGGGGAGTAGAGACAAACTAAATAATAAAAAAACTTAAAAAAAAATTAAAGTGTCTCATGACTGATCAAAAATTAAATGAATGTAAAAAATAAGATTGTCCATTATACCTCAGTAAAGCTGAATAAAGGAAAATAAAATAGATCATATTTCTTCTGTGTCAAACCCATCAATGGCTTCTGGTCACACATAGGCAGTCTTGAATGCCACCTCTCGAAGGGAGTGCTGTGGAATATGGCATTAGCCCCTCATTGTCCTCCACACGCACTGGCTTTCTGTGAAGACTTGATACAGTTCTCTCCTGATCAGGGAACCTGCTCATCTCTCTGCTATATACTCCCCTCCCCCTTTCTTTGCCTAATTCCTCCAGTACTCTTTAGGTCTCAAGTTCAATGCCACTTCCTCAGAGAAGTTTTCTGCCTTGCCCTGATCTAAATTAGGTATCTTCCTTGCAATTTAAGTCAATTTTCATTTTTCCTCATAGCAATGAGCACACTTCATAATGACAAATTTCAGGGATTTTTATCCATCCAATAGCATAATATTCTATAAGTCCCATGAAGTCACATTCAAATTCAGATTCAAATTTAGAAAGATACCAAGGATTTAGAAAAACATTTTGTTGCCTTCTATGAAGAAAAATTACCATGATAACAGATAAAAAAGTTCATATGACGGAAGATAATTTCGAAGTGTGAGAGCTCTTATCTTTTACTACATTTAAAATACCTTATCAGTTTTGTGGCGATGCTGTTGGGTTGGACTGTTGTCCTAAAGGCATCATCAGCCTTCTGTTGTAGCCATCCTGACAATGTTTGACTCTGTGTTTGCTCCCCTTAGAAATAGTGAGGTTTTTCTTTTTTATTAAAAAAAATTTTTTTTAAAGTTTAAACATTTAAAAATAAAATATTTTTTAAAAAATAGAAGGCAACAAAAAAAATTACAAAAATAACTTGAAATGTCCTAGTGTGGTTCTCAGACTTCCTTGTGTCCGAGAATCACCTGAAGGTGATCTCCAGATCACCAGATCTCCAGGCGCCACACTCAGAGCAGTGACTGGCGTCCATATATCTAGGGCAGGACCTAAGAAATAATATTCCAACAAGTTCTTAGGTGATACCAATCCTGCTGGTTCCAGGTCCAAACTTCGAAAATCACTGCCCCAGGGCATCTCCCAAACATGGCTTCTAACCACTGAATTAGCTTCATCATTTGTTAAGTAGGATAGTTTAAGAAATCACCCAAGTGTGTAGTTACCCAACCCAATCAAATTAGTGAGCAATTGTAGGAAATCATTGTTTTCAGATCAGGATGTAATGAAACGTTACAGGAACTGGGGAAGATGTTAGCAAATCCTCATTCATGGTCACTGACTCCACATGCATTTATGAAGTTTCTGCTGCCTTTGAGCTGGGCACTGGGAACACGGGCACTGGGCACCTAACTCCTTCAACAGTGTCTCCTGAGATCTACTGACCCCGCACTGAAGGAGGAGCAGAAACAAGTCAGGAGATGCCCCTGCTCTCATGCGGTTCAAGTCCTTTGCAGGGGAAAGACAGTCAACAAATAAACAAACAGGATAATTACAGATGATGAAAACTGCTATGAAGTAACAGTTTGCTCTGATGCACAAGAAGTCAGAGAGAGACAAACACCACATGATTTCACTTACATGTGGAACCAAAAAACAAATGAACAGACACACAAGGAGACTCACAGATACACACTGGCGGTTGCCAGAGGGAAGGGGGTGGGAAGATGGGCTAAGTAGGTGATGGGGATTCAGAGATACAAACTTCCAGTTACACAATAAGTAAGTCACAGAGATGAAAAGTACAGCACAGGGCACAGAGTCAACAATGTTGTAATAAGGTTGTACGGTGGCAGATGGTGACTGCACTTATGGTGAGGACTGGGTAATGTACAGAATTGTTCAATCATGTTGCACACTGGAAACTAGTGTGTGTCAACTCTACTTCAGTGCTAGGGATGTTTAAAAATCATGGTGCAGACTGGCGTGACCAAAGAGGGGTTCTTTGTGGAGAGGAGGTACAAGCGGAGACCTAGCGGGTTTGAGAATGACCATCTTCCCAAGGGAGAATGGCTATTTCAGCCAGAGACCAGCAGGTCCTGAGGAAGGACCAGGGTTGGCAAGTCCTGGGGACGGAAACGCCAGTGTTACCATTGGATGCATATCTGCAGGAGGAACTTGGAGAGGGTGGCGGGAATTTCAGCTTTACATGGGAATGGAAGCTCCTGGAAGATCGGGAGCAGGTGACATGATCTGATGGACACTTGAAAAAGACACCTGCGGCTCTGGTGTGCCGATCAGCCTGCAGTGACGGTGGATGCAGGGAGATGCGGGAGGAGGCTGCAGCGGGGCACACAGAGCCCGGTTTCATCACATGAAAGGGGAAAGCTCCCGGTAATTTGCAATGTCCTATAGAAAGACCAGCAACCGCTATACGCCCGGCTCTTTCCTGCTGGAGTACTCACGCGTGGCTCAAATATGCACATATATAGGAACCATTGTACTGGGAAACTGATGGGGGAGTGCATGAGCCTAAATTCGGGGGATAAAAGTTTCAAAATCTGATCTCCTTTATTAACTGGTAGCCTTGGCCAAGGTCTTTTGTCTTTCTAGCTTTCATTTCTCTCTGTAAAAGTGGAATGGTAAGAATACAGACCTCATAAAGATGTCGTGAGTCTTCACTGGGATAATCTATGGAAAGAATTTAGCCTAGTATCTCTCGGCACCCAAACTGGCACTCAGACGTATTAGCTACTTACCAATCCCTCTGAACTTTACTTTCTTTTTCAATGAAAGCTCATAAAAAGTTTGTGAAGTTATGCTGGGATGAGGTCTGAAAAAAACCCTATCCAACACTATGTAGCAGTCAGTAGGAGCTCAGCACACAGGAGTATCCAAATAGAGTGTCAAAGCTGGAGACACTGTTGCGGTCTCTCTGACTGATGACCGGAGAGTCCTGAAGACAGAAAACGGTTCACATTCTAGAGGTCAGACTTACAGTTCTACTCTTAGGATATAAAACCAGATTCTTCTCTACCTAATTCTAGGGACTTCAGAGGTTTACCATTTCAATGTACCCTGCTCTCCCTCACATGAAAATGAATGTCTCTTCATCCTCACCAGAGCTCAGACTTTCACTACACATGCTCCCGGGGCAGGAAACATAAATGTTGCAGAAATATCAGTTCTGAGTTAGTGTCTGCTTCTTCCCTGGGTTTCCACTGTGGAATTCAAAATCTGTAATTATCATCAAGGATGAAAACCACAACAAAGCCCGGATGAAAAGGACGGCTTCAAAGTTGTGTTTATAGAGAGGCTAGAGAGGAGAGCCTTACTCCCTGAACTTCATAACCAATTCAATTAAACGGAAAGACACTCTCTAGTAAATGGCCCCAAATTCCAAAAAAGCAATGATTCTGTCTCTGTTCTTTAGATGCCTGACACAGTGCCTTGATCTGGTGAGGGAGCTTGGAAGTATGGAGGAGGAACTGAATATATGTTCAACAAGGGCATCAATGAGACCACGACTCACAGGGCTCTGTCGCTCTTGCTGCTTCTGCAGAGTCCTGCTGTCTGAATGTCGGTGTCCCTCCCACCAGCCCCAAATTCGTACGTTGAAACCTAATCCTCACTGTGGTGGTGTTCGGAGGTAGGACCTTTAGGAGATAATAAGGGATGGGTGCCTTTCTAAGAGGCTCCAGAGAATTCCTCACCCCTTTCCCACCAGGTGAGGACACAGGAAAGATCACCCCACACCAGATCCCCAATGTGCCTGGGCCCTAGCTTGGACTTCCCAGTCTCCAGAATCATGAGAAATGGATCAGGCCGTTCACAAGTCGCCCAGTTTGCGGTACGTGTGTTACACGCCCTGAAGGACTGTGAGGAGCACCTACCTCCCTGTGGCCTCCTGGAGGAGTCAGAGGGATGTTCTCTTCACAGTGGGTCCTGCAGGAGGTAGGAAAGTCAGTAGCCATGAAAGAAGAGTAGTTCATAAAGCATCTTACCTCCTCACATCCCTCCAACAGGGGTTATCAGCATCAACTTGGCAGTTTTTTGAAGTACCCAAAGAAAGGCCCCTACGCAGTCCAGATTTAGTGATTCAGAGACCTGGCGATCCCGATGCGGATGTGGCCCCGAGGGAGAACTGCTGTTTGAGAGGCTGTCGGGGAGAGGAGCATGGCACCGAGGTTGTGTGCCCAAATCCCTCCTGCTCCCCAGCAGATATCATTAGTTGGTTAGTGCATTACATCTGTACTCACTTAAAATCCTTTAAAAAATAAAACTTGAAAAACTTTTTGGTAAACATACATGACATGACATTTACCATTTTACCTGTTACAAGGAGTATAGTTCAGTGGCGTAAAGTACAGTCACACTATCAACCAAGTATCACCATCCCCCCATCTCCAGAACCTTCTCATCTTCCCCTGCTGAAACCCAATACACATTGATTCCTCATTTCCCCTTCCTCCAGCCACTGACAACCACTGTTCTACTTTCTGTCTCTAGGAGCTGGACTATTGTAGGTATCTCATAGTAGTAGAATCACACAGGAGTGGTCCTTTCACTTTCACCCAATCTATAGCATGTGTGAGAACTTCCTTCCTTTTGAGCACTGAATAACATCCTATTCCGTGCACAGACCACATTCTGTTTGGCCATTCATCTACGGATGGACACTTGTGTTGTTTCCACCTGTTGGTGTTCGTGAACGATGCTAAGACCTGGGGTGCACAAAATAATCTGTTCAAGTCCCTTGACTTGGCTCCCTTCGGGTATATACCCAGAAGGGGGACCTGCTGGCTCACAGGGTCATCTTTGGAAGAACTGCTAGACTGTTCTGCAGAGGACGCACCATTTTACACCGTCGCCAGCAAGGAGGGTTTCACGGCGTCCGCATCCTCGTCGACACTTGTCATTGGCTGCTTTTGAGAGTTGCCTCCCTAATGGCTGTGCCGGCATCCGGTATCCTCGGCCAAACACGTTGTGTGGCCATTACCATTACCATTACATTACCATTACCATTACATTACCATTACATTACCATTACCATTACCATTACATTACCATTACCATTACCATTACAAAGGAGATGAAAGCCATTTGTTCTTTCTCAACTGTGATCATGAGATTTCTATGCTTTTCGAAGTGAAATGAGACCGCGGACGTACCAGGTCGGGATGTGGTCAGCATGATCCGGGTTGTAGAGATGGCCGGTGGTTTGAAACATTGGGGTGGGGGAGAAAGGACACCAGGGGTGCTGGTCCGGAAATGGCCGTGTGGTGGAGGCGAGGCCAGAGAGGGGCTCTGCATGAAGCCCTGGGGGAATCGGAGACCAAGCCCAGGCACACCACCAAATGCACTAAGGAGGAACACAGCAGATATGCTGTCCCCACATCCTGCCTCCAGTGGCAGTGGGGTTTCTTTTCCTTCTTTTTATTCTGTTTATGTCCCTTTACCCTTTACTGCTCTATTGTCTATGAATCCTTGCTTTGGAAAATCCACGTTCTATTAAAAAAGGGCGGGGGGAAGGGGTTGGAACATGTACACTAAATGTCCATTATTTGTTTACATGTGGATGAACTCTCTCTGCAAACACACACCTAAACTAAGCACAGCGGCTGCTTGTGGCAGGAGTGGGAGTGGGAATACAGGAGACAGGGTGGGAGATTTTCCTTTTCTATAGATCCTTTCATATGCTACTACATGTTCAACTGTGGAAATATAGTCCGTCGTCTTTCCAATGTCCATTCCCGAACTTCACCGACCAGGAAGTTCCAGCCCCTTCCAGACTCCCTTGAAGCTGGGCATTGATACAAGATTCTAATGGACGTGTGTTCATGAGATAAGTGTAGAAGATGGAAGTAGGTGAACACCATCTTCCCACTGCGTAGGGCTGTAGTTGTGGGCAAGCAAGGCCATGGGGGTTCAGAGGCAATGGTGGTGTAGGTGGAATCAGCAGGACACTGTTCCGGGCCCAGGCCCCAGCTTCCTGGGTACTGCTATGAGGTATTTAAGGCGGTCCCAGTGACTTCCTGAATTCCTGAACTTGTTGGTAGCTGGATCATGGGTGCAGTGGTGCTTTTTTTTCTTTACCTCAGCAGCTCCAGGAGCAGCCTCCTAATTCGTCCTGAATTCAGCCTCCCTGAATTCCTGCTTAAGGCAGAAGCTGTAGCTCTCCTGGCAGGTAGAGTACCAGATGTTGCTGGAGGATTCCAGAAGTCACTCCTGAATTACTTCCTAGGAGTTCACTCTCCTCATCCTTCCAAAAGATTCTACAAGCATCCAGTTTCTTATAAGTCTATTCTGCTTGAAATACCTACTGTGGCCTCTATTTCCTATAATAGAATTGAAATGGAATACGAAATTACATATTAAAAATTATTAAATAATAAATAAAAGTCATCGTTAAAAAAAAAATCCTCAGAAGAGATTTCCTGAGCAGCGTGCCACCAGAAATGCTTGGTTTTTATATTTAAAAAAATTCCTGGGGTGCCTGGGTCCCTCAGTTGTTTGTAAAGCATCTGCCTTGAGCTCAGGTCATGATCTCTGGGTCCTGGGATCAAGTCCCTCGTCGGGCTCCCTGCTCAGCGGGGAGCCTGCTTCTCCCTGTGCCTGCTGCTCTCCCTGTTTGTGCTCTCTCTCTCCCTCTCTGTCAAATACATAAATAAAATCTTTTAAAAAATCCTGCCCTCTTTGTAAGTCATCGCCTATTGAATGAGTACCTATTGGCTTAAAGATGAGGTAACTTAATACTTAGATTAGAAATAAGCTCCTATGAGTATGTGAGAAGTTGTGTGTGTGTGTGTGTGTGTGTGTATAAAAAGACAAGACATAATTTGTGTTTCCAATAAAATCCTAGAAGACAAATTCAAACACTTCTTGTTCTTTGTTTTTATTTAACTCAAAATAGCTAACAACAAAACATTTAAAAAATATCTCCCACACATGAGTATTCAGTTATTTTTGGTTCATGACACTAGATTACAGAGTCCTTGCCTGTTTCTAGCATGAAGTAACACATCTATCATAAACGTTATCTCTCAAAGTCTGCAGCAGGCTTGAAACCTGTATATTTAGATCCTAACCAAAAACCATGATTTAGTTATTCATTTTGAACCCAAATATTTTTCTCCCACACAGATGCTTAGTAAAATGAATAACCATAAATAGGCTAGCTATTAATCAGTTTTCGATGAAATGCCCCCATACAGCACATACATAAAGTCTGTATATATGCTTTTGCCCTTTACTACTGAAAATATGAATGTCAGTGAGATGTACAGTGGGGTCAGCTCATTCGTTGAACTTACATCAATTCCATATAGGAGGTCAGCGAAAAGGAAACAATACGGAAAATAACAATGAATCCCATGAAAATCTCACCAGTTGAATGAAAGAGTAAACCCTGATGAGGGTGGAAGAACCTTGAGGAAACCAAGCGCTACCACTGTGGCGTCTCCTCAGGTAAAGTCAGTTCACGTCGGTCTCTCAGAAGACAAGCATCCTGGAGGGCGCAGGGTGACTGATTCTAGTGTTGAAAGGTATGTGGTTCTATGCAACATGGCCCTAAACGAGCACTGACAACGTCAAATGGTCTTCAACGGAAGAAACTGTCCTTTCTTCCAACACCGGAGGAAAACCTGGTTGTGTTGGATGCGCAGATTTCCAATATGCTGTCTTTTGAAACGGCTGTCAAGGAGGCGCTCTCCACGTTCCATTTCATTTTAGGTCCTGACACTAGAGCTAAGCCCCAGGTAGGAAGCAACTCCACTGCCGTGTGAATCGCAATGACAAGAGTCTTAAAAATGCCCTAACATCATCAGCTTAGTTTAATTTCCAGTTTAGTTCCGTCCTCACACCGAGCACAGGCTGTTTCTGTGACCCTCCCATGGAATGTACCTATCACTGACAGAGAGAAATCTCATGATGAAAAGACCAGCGTCCTAAAAATCTGAACAACAACAAAAAAAGCTACCAAAACAGATCGGCCTCAGCCATGCTTCCCGATGAGATGTTCAATCAGCAAACAGTGCAACTAAAGCAGAGAGTAACTTCTGTTTTGTTACACTTGCCCCTCCCCGCCATTGCCTACAGTTTCGAAACTGGCAGTTACCTTCTATGTCTCAAACACTTGGCCTTAACCTCAGCACCGCCCAGGTTCAGGTTCTATTTTTAAAAGCACCATTCTAATGGAAATGTCCCTGCCCTGCCTTAAGCTGGGGCTGTGAATTTGACTGTGAGCTAGAGCTGTTATGTCGTAGAGTTTAGGTTAATTTGGCAGATACCGATTTCTGTGAAACCCACTTCAGCTTCTTCTAGCCATGGAGGATTTCTACCTGGGCTGTAGATGGGGGTAAAATACCCCATGGAGGACCCCTTCAATAACCACATTTGGAAAATCTGAAAAAAAAAAAAAAAAAAAGGAAAACAGCTTTTCTTAGGCACAGCAGTAAAACGCAACGACCGCATTCTGCAGACCAGTACAAGCCGAGGCCCCCAGCAACTCGGGGACCCGAGTCACCCTGCAGCCTGCTCTCGCTGAGGACACGCTATCTGTCATGTCGCCGCGGCCGAAAGCCGCTTGGGTGCGCGACCAGGCTCTGCAGGAATGCACGGCCAGATTTGTAGCTTATTGATTTAGGGGATGTTCTCATGGTTAATGCTGCTAGGCCCCAGCTCTTTATCTGAATGTTTTCTCACAAGGAAGATGGATTACACTGGCAATTCAATTTCTAACAAAATCTCAATATACTTGAAGGAATTCCAAGATTCCTACTGGGAATACTTGGCTGCAGTTTTTCCACTGTGGTTTACAGCAGCGTTCAGTCCAAGCTGTCCTGAGGATGGTCATTCCGTGGCGCACGCGTCCAGGGAGCAGGAGGAACGAGGGTGGTCTTCCTAACTGAAAAGGGCACACTTCTGAAGAAAGCCATCCCGTCAGGAAAAATACGAACGGATACTTTGCACGGGGGACCCCCAACCATCACATGACCCAGAGGTTCAATTTCTCAACTTCAATCTGCAGGTAATTAAGTCTATCCAGGATTTACATGAAAGCCCACCACTTTCAATAAATATCGTTATTATGCAAGGAAATTAGGTGGTCCAATACTTGCAGACAGAAACTAGGACACTCACTTAGGAACCCAAACTCTGTACAGTACCTACTACATAAAGCCATGTATAAAGGGAGGGCAGAAAGTTTCTCAGGGGAAGCAAGCCAGGTGGCCAGTCTGAGGGAGGAGGGAGCCAGGAAAGTTCAAAGACTGGAATGGAGGTTAGTGTTGATAAGAGAGTGAGGGAGGAAGCCTGAGGGCATGCAAACCCAGAAATTCTGGCTTTGTCTGAAAAGCAGGGAGAACCACCAGCCCCCCCCACCCCCACCAGGATTTTAAGCAAAGTGACACAGAATTGAATCCTGTTTGGCAAAGATGGCTCTGGTTGCCACTCAGAATCCATGGGGACAAGTCCAAAGTGGTGGTGGGTTCCCTGTGAGGAGTAAAGGGAAGTTTCCTAACAGTACCTGCCTGAAAGGTTGTTGTACAAATTGGAGGGTGAAGCAAAGCACTTGAACCTGTGCTGGGCACATGGTTAGTACTTGCTACCGTCACGTACCAAGTACGGTCTAATCACTGGGAAGAGAAGTAAGTAATAGTCCCTGCCCATACCATGGGCATACCGTGGAATTTCCACGCTAGGAGGGAGACAAGCAAATGAACACACCCACAAGATATGCCTAAAACATATCTTCGGTACACAAGCAGCTCAATGACTTCTGGGTGATGACGCTCGATTTCTTAATGTTTGCTTTAATCCAGCATGAAACAACATAATTTTCCATACAACGTATCTTTAATAATCTGTAGCAGGACTTAAACCTATATATTTTTTTCAACCCAATTAAGAGCAATGATTTTCCGAAGTTCATTTTAATTTTAAAAGAATTCCTCCCCCACAGAAGTGTACTGAAACCAAGAGCTGTCAGTGGAGATATTGATCAATTTTCAATTAGATGCCCAAAGAGAACACGTCGACGTGTGGGTATTTATTCTCTGCCAGCCAAAACATAACAGTTTGTTTGAAGGTTAGTGTGATGACATCATCAGCATGTTCAGCTTAAAGGAATTTAAGTAAGTTTGGGGGAAAAGGACGAAAAGGGGGAAAATACCATTAATTACTCTGAGTAATGCTATACCACCTGAATAGGTCAAGCAGTGGTTTAAGCTCAAGGGGAGGGGTGCCAGGGTGGCTCAGGCGGTTAAGCGTCCGACTCTTGATGTCGGCTCAGGTCGCCATCCTGAGGTCGTGACATGAAGCCCTGCGTCAGGGTCTACGCTCTGCACAGACTCTGCTTGAGATTCTCTCTCTGCCCCTCCCCCTGCTTGAGCCTGCTCTCTTTCCCTCTGTCTCCCAAATAAAGAAATAAGTCTTCAGAAGGATAAATAAAGGGGAAAACTGAAGCAGGGCACGAGGCTTGAGGGTGAGGAGACGGGAAGGTGAGGAAAGACCTCTGCGGGCAGATACCAGGGGAAGCAGGGTGCGGTGGCCATGCGCGAGGGTGTCCGGGCGAGGGGCATTCCCAGCAGAGGGAAGATGGCTGGCAAAGGTGCTGTGTTTACGGTCCAGCAAGTGCCGAGCAACTAGTAGAGGCCGGAGATTCAGAAGGTGAACATGACAGAGAGAGAATAAGGGAACCGTGTGGGTCATCATGACAGTAAAGGAAGGAAATGATCCACATGAATGGAACAGAGGTGTTTTATGACAAGGTCCACTGACTGGGGGCCAACGAGCAGATTATCAGAGGTCATTTTCTCCCTCATCTGTTCCACTCCATTCTACACTTTGGATTTTGGTTTTGTCATATGTATGATTTTAATTCCGTGTCCGCTGTTACTTGAAAACTGCCCTGGCCTTTGTTTCCCATTGAGAGGGGATGACAAGGAATGTGATTTAGGAAAGATTTACTTGTCGTCTTTTGTTGGTTCTCATTTATGCTGGTAAACACTTACGTGGACCTTTAAAAAAAAAGGCAATGGGATTGGGGCGGGGGGACTCCTGAGAGCCCCCTGAGAGCAGAGCGGGCAAAGGCTCTCTCAAGCTGCTCTTGGAAGGTGCGGAGGCAGTGCCCATGTGGGGACGAGAAGAGGGCTCAAGGAGGTGGTGGGGGAAATAGCAGTGCCCTGAGGGGGAATGGAGTGCACACCTATGAGATGAGACCCTATGAGACCTATGGAGTGCACATCTATGAGACCCAGAAAGAAGTCGGCAGAGTGCAGGAGGGAGTCCTCTTAGAAGGGCCGTGAGAGCCTGGTAGAGTTAAACTCAGAGAGAAAGTGGGGCTGGAAACCCAAGACGGTGTCCCAGCTACACACACAAGGCCATCAAGACCACAAGCAAGGAGTTGATCTGAAAGAAAGCCAAGGAGAAGACAAGAGGGTCTATGATAGCCCACCAGTAGGCTGCCCAGGATGGGCAGAAAAGTAGGAGAGGGGAGAGAGCGGTCAACAGTGGCCAAAGATGACGGGAGGTCTGATGAAAGCTGATGGAAAAATATCCGGAGTGTAGCCATGCCAGAGATGATGCTGGGGACCATCGCGAGAGCTGTTCTGAATTCCCCTGAGAAATTAAAACTCAGGCCAAAGAGCCTATGTTCAGAGAAGACTGATTATTAACATTTTATAGGAGGATAGCGTCTGTCAGTTCACCTGCGATGGTACTTCCACAATCAGAATCCTCTGGAAGAGTAGCCCCACGTTTTGTTAAGAGGCCTAAATAACCCAGAAATGCGATGCCAGTAAAACTGACCTCTCGATTGAATGCTTAAGATCTACAAGAGCCTATCAGCCGCGTCACGCTGGTAAGACAACGGGAATCCGATCAGGAAGGTGGGTAGCCAAACTGCACCAAAACCAGATCTGGTGCCCGGCCCTCCCCGACCTGGGGCCATCCTGTCCATAAAACCCGTGATTCCTGTGTCCTCTCCGAACAGCTATCCCCCATTTGCGCGAGTCCTCCGTCCACGTCAACATTCTACCAACGATCCCTACTTTTGCCCTTTCTAGCTCCAGATATCTGCCCCTTGAGTTCCTTCTCCCCTAAGTGCCTCCTGTTCTTTGTTGCCCACCAGGGGCACAGCACACGCAGCTCAGTCAGCGGGATGACGTGGACTCAAGGATCATAAAACGCCTTCCTTGACCCCTGAGCACCCTGGCCACTATGCTTCACAGCGATCGTCCCGTGCTCCCCACCTCCACAGGAGCGTCGGGCCAATGCCAGAAATTTCTGACCATCCATAATACCTGCACAGAGTACTGTACCGTACAGGGCACTGGTAGAACCATGCTCCGAAGAGAAACAGAATGCTTTACAGAACATCACCCATTTCATCTAGCCTAGCTTACGTGAGGCAACATTTTGCTGACCTAAAGTCAACTGATAGAATATGCTTTTTTTTAAAAAAAAAAAAAAAACATGGGAAGCAAATGCTAGAGAAAGGCAATTATGTCTTATGGAAAGGGCTGTACAGGGAACATACTCTGAGAACATATTCCCATATTGCAAAGAAATGTCAGCTCTCTCAGATCAGGGCGCTAGGAATGGTCCCTCCACGGAGCTGGGCTGGGTCCTGGCCGGCCTTCTTCACGCTGCCAACTAAGTCACTGATCTACGTGCACGCGCTGTTGCCACAGATTGGTCCCCTCTCTCTTACTGGTGATAGGGTTTTACTGTCGGAATGTAGGAATGGTTTCAACAAATCATTTATCTACTGCCATTGAGTTGCTCTGCTATTTAGTTACTCCCACGAATAAGGGCTGAATGTTCAATCAACGTAAAGAAATTAAGCACCAAGGGGTCTGCCCATCAGCCATGTGACACCAGGCAAGTTGGGGACCTCCTGGGGTTCCAACTCTCTTATTAGCCAACGAGGATACCCACCTTGCCTAATTTATGAGGCTGTTAAAAAATTAAAGGAGTAACATCTGAGAAGGCACTCATGAAGAGGTGTAGAGCAGGACATTTTGAGAGGAACTCTGAAGAATTCAAATTTCTTGGCATAAAGAGAGGATCCAGGCTAAAATATTGATTACAAGGGCACCTGGGTGGCTCAGTGGGTTAAAGCCTCTGCCTTCGGCTCAGGTCATGATCCCAGGATTCTGGGATCGAGCCCACATTGGGCTCTCTGCTCAGCGGGGAGCCTGCTTCCCCCTCTCTCTCTCTGCCTGACTCTCTGCCTGCTTGTGATCTCTGTCTGTCAAATAAATAAATAAAATCTTTAAAAATAAAATATTGATTACCTGTGTGCATAAATTCATTATATTTAAGTATATAACTTCTAAAACTACACAGCTGACCATCTAAGATGCTATAACCTAAACAGAGGTAAAGATATACATGTAATATAGATACACCGCTTTGGGGAAAAAGCATTAAAAAAAAAAAAAAAAAAGAACCAGAGCCTTAGACTCAAATCTTATCATCTGGATAAAAACAAGCAGAGACCAAAATATAACACCACCAAAAACAAAAACAAAAATAAAAGAAAAACCAATAAATATCTTTCCTCTTTATTACTCTCATTCAAAACTGCCTGGTAAGGTAGAAAGAAAAATCACATTTCGTGAGGAAAGGCCTGCCCCAATTAAAATTCTGAATGTCTCCTACACCAAGAGCGCTGGTTTATTGGCAGATTATTAAGCCCTGGACCAATGTCGCTCTGTTAGACCTGTATTAAAAACGTGGTTTATGTGGTGCAGGGTCAGATCAGTAAAGAGCTGTTAGCAGATGACAGGTTTGATTACCGCTCGCTGCAGGCAAGACGAATGGATCCCTGAGGAACAGCAGCACCGGCTGGTGGGACAGTTTGCTGGAAAGGTCAAGAACAGGCATGTCAGCATCAGGGGACGACGGTAAACAGAAAACACTACAAACTAGCTTTGAGGGGATCAAACTGCTGTGCGGGGACATCTCAAGGTCTATGTATCTCACCGCGTGGGTGAATAATAGTGAGCAGAATTACAGGGAACCAACCAGCCCTGCGTTCACCTTCTCAACATCTCTTTGTGGAATCTGAAACGGGTATACCATCTATTTGACAAATCACTGGTGAAAAGTGCACCATCTCAGAGCACAATTATTGATGAACTAGTATTCTTAGGACTGGCATAAAACAATGTAGGGTTCGATATAACTGGTTACTTCTCTCACTTTCTATCACATATTTGTAAATCAACTGCCTAACAAATATTATCAAGAAGATTGTGACGGGATACACTTACGCCACAGTAATTCACCACTTAGCAAAACCACAGTCCTGTTTTTGGTTTTACGTAACTCTCGATTGACTAGTATTAGTTCTTACCTTGATTCTTCAGATTCCGTCTCATCAAAAGATCTAGAATTTTTTTTTTAAAAGAAGAGGAAGACCATGTCAGTTGGGTAAAGGTTGTTGCAAACCAAGGAAAAAAGAGTCAGTAGTCTTAAAGCTCTAAATTGGGAAACATTAGGAAAAGAGAGGTGTCTTGACAAAGCCATAGCATGACTGATACCTCATTCTACACTTGACCTTAGCCAAAAGGCTGAGAAGCGATTGTGATGCCTCATTCTAAAGAATCTAAGACCGCCATAATCTTGAACTTCAGTTTTCTTGAGGATCACTTACAAACCCTATGGTTTTACTTTCGGGCTTCTATAATGGAGATAAGATTTCACTCAGTCATTCCTAAAATCTCTTCTTAAAAACATTCCCCAAGGTCCTAGCAAATGCACTTCAAGTCAGAACAGGCCACGCGGACAATTCCTATTATTTGGTGAGCTCAGTATATAATTCTCACTGTGGGGTGAGTGGAAAGTGGCCTTGAGCAACACTGCCAGGGTGGGGGGCGGGTTGGGGGGCTGAGGGTCTGCAGCCTTTCCTCCCGCAGACGGCCGGGTTTTAACCCGACGGTGGGTGTGGTCCCCATGACCATCTTGTAGTTAGTGTGCGTCCTTCAGGGAAGCACATCCGGCAGGAGGATGAACAAAACCCCCTCCCCTGCGTGGGTTTGCAGAGTCTTTGTAATGATGTGTTTCCCTGTAAATGGATTTGATATGTGATGCTGATGGCCTTCAGAGGCCAGCTCAACCTGAGCCAGGTGCCCAGAGCTGGGCAAGGGGCTTGTTTCAGAGTTCATTCTTTAGAAGAACACTTCCCAACTGATGGTGATAGCAAATGTCTGGTTCCTGGGACACAGGGACTGGGATCTACAGCCCCACATGAGAAGGTCCTGTGGGAGAGGCAGAAAGACAGCAGGGAAGAGAGCTCACGTGGGAAAGCCTGGGCTCTGCCAGCTACAAGATGAGAGATTTGGGGAAAGATACTTAATTCCTGTGTCTCAGCTTGCTCAGGTCAACAATAAGGGAGCTGGCTAACATCATCTCCAAGGTCATTCACAGCTCTTAGATGATGTAACTGCACATGCATGGGTACCCACAAAAAAATATATTAGTCCCTCCATAGGCTATCTAGATTCAAAATTCCCACCATGTAACATCACTCCAGGAAGCACCATATTTTAATAAGTCAATTCCTTAATGGAGCCTGCCATTTGGCCGCAATATACCGGTGAAGACCACAGAGGAATTCCTTTGACCACAGGCAGGGGGCGAGTGAGTGCTGTCCCAGCAGAGAGAACGGGTGTGACCAGGCTGGCCCTTCCAGCACCACCCAAGGGTTGGGGGCGGTGGTTATTGGTTAGGCCAGCTAGCAACTGTAGAGTAGTTTCAGATACATGTCCGATAGGGGAACAACGCCTCTTACCCACAACTCTCTGCCTTCGGTAGCGAGGGCAAGTGTCGCACGTTTAGGAAATCGAGGAACAGTTTGGGAAGCTCTTCATTTTCCAAAATGACAGCCTGTGAAAGGAGAAAAGAGAATCTAGAAAGCGAAATTTACTAAGCAGCCAATAATCAAATGAACTATGTCAAAAGTCATGACCACCCATCTCAGTTCTTACCAGCATCATTATCACAGTCTGTAAGGGTTGGTGGGGAGTGGTCTCCATCTCACCCACCAAGAATTCAGGAAACAGCCACACTCTTCAGCGTTCCCAAATACTCTTTTTATCTATCCTCTCACCCAATCAGCATTTATGGATCATCTAGCACACATCAGATGCTGACTAGGAGGAAAGACAGCTGGCCACCAGGTAGACAGAATTCTTGCCTTCATGGAGATTCTGATGAGAGGATTTTAAAAACCTGGTAGCATCAATAATACTGCTAAGAAACGTGCATCAAATTTTCCTTACTGGGTGATTAAGTGGTCTGGGATGTGTGTGTGTGTGTGTCTACAAGAGACCACATTGTTTAAAAAATACTACACATGGCTTTTTTAACTGGAAGATTTAGCCAAGATCCCTCGGCTATCACCGCTTTTGGCATTTGGATCAAGTGACATTTATGGCCATTTGGACAGCTCCACTTAAAGGGTCAGTAATAACTCTACCCCTAAGTGTAAATCAGCATATATACTTAAAAAAAAAAAAATCTATACGGTTCTTCCATTTAGGGAGCTCTGTTAAAGCTCTGTTAAAGAGCTGGGACAATGGCATAACCATGCCTGCTCTTGGCTCTCCGAGTCACGCAAGTGCAAGTGCATTTTCATGGGTATCTGTTTTCAAAAAAGAGAGCCACAGTGTATGTTCTGGTTAAACAGTCGCCCCTCTCTCCCACCACTCTCCCCCACCTTTTTTTTTAATTATTATTTTTACGAAGACCATGGAAAAAAACATCAAAGATTGCATGATAGTCTCTGAAAGTAAGAGAATTATTTTCAAAGGTCATTTCTATCATTTACCGTGGTCCTCCTCCCACGTGTTGTTTAAAGAACGATGAGAAGGGATGCTGAGGCGTCACCCACACCGTGATCAGGCACAGCTATGCAGTGTGATGCATGAGGCACCAAGGACAAAAGGTCAAATTATGCATATTCTGAAATATGCGATTCTATATAGCCTATTGCTTTCTGTCATAATTTACATACTGAGTGGTCCCATTTCTAGCGGAGTTATAAAATAGTTACCCAGTTCGGGACATGTGAATGGAATGAGGGAGACAGGCTAAGCCCCAAGCTACACCAGCGCTCAAGCCTCCTGCTGTTCAGTTTCTGGAGAAGAGGCATCTGAAAACCCAGCTCTGTCTCAGTCTCTTCCTATTCCTTACCTAGCTGATTGTACCCACTGAGGCTTAAGGAAAGGCAATAGAAGGTAGGGAAACAAAAAAAGTTCATAAAATAGAAAAAAGCTCTTCTTCCTAGAGGTATGCTTTCATTACTATTTTCACTGACCTTCTGAATTTCCATCTACTCGGGGAAATTTGGAGGGTGCCCATAGGTCATCATTTCAGTGCCCACAACTCAAGGATTGTAAGAATCACTGTATATATGAAGCTCCAGGGAATTTTTGCCATAAAGTAAGTTGTAATGATTATCTCCATGTTTCTTGACATCGTTTACGAGAATGACACAACACCTATTTGAATAATAAAGCTTAATGTTGTAACAAAAACAGAGCTGTTCACCTAGGCAATAGTTTTAATTATGTGTACAAGTGGCAGCTTTCAGATTAAAAAAAAAAAAAATGGGGGGGTAACACTCTTATCTCCACCCCCACCTTTTAAAATAAATTAAATCAATAACAAGTGTGGGACACTTTTAATGACCTGAACTACTTAATTTCCAGGATCCTTAGACATGTCATCCATCACTGCAGTATGGAGGAAGACATCTCTTGAGTGTTCAAGGGGTTAGTTTGGTTTTATTAATGCAAGATTTAGGGAATTTTAACAAGGTGAATTGTTTATTTGCCTTGACAGATTGGCTTACAATGCACTGGCTACATCTACAGCATGATCATTAATGACAAAAGACAGGCAAAAAGCTGTTTACACTGCAACACCAGGACGGGAATTAATCCTGTCCAGCCTCCCCGAACAGAATACTCCAAAGAGATGATCACATTTTTTTAGGTAAGACATACTGGCAAAAAAAAAAAAAAAAAAAAAAAGAATATAGAAAACTCCAGAAATTTGTGAGCATTTTCATTGAATGTTCCCTGAAATTCTCAAATATTTTTCATAAGAGAGTCACCAATATGGATTTCAGGATTTACAGTTTGACTGTATTTATTTATTTGAGAGAGAGAGAGAGACTGAGATAGAGAGAGCACAAGCTGTGTGGAGAGGGAAAAGCAGGATCCCCACTGAGCAGGGAGCCTGCCTTGGGGCTCGATCCCAGGAACCTGGGATCATGACCTGAGCTGATGGCGGACACTTAACTGACTGAGCCACCCAGGCGCCCCATCTTCTCCTGTTTCTTGAGAAGCTTTCCCTCAAGAAGATCCCTCCCTCTTAAAGCTGCACCCTGGTTCACTCCACCTTCTTGGGACCCCGGTCTGGTCTAACTGACCAACTTTATCCAACAGGTAAATAAATATATATATTTATATATAAATTATATTATATAAAAAATAAATTTATATATAAACATATAATAAACAAATAAAAATTTATATAAATAAATATAATAAATGCAAATATATATAAATTATATTTTGAATATCAAATCCTATTTCCCCTTTGTCTTAGCTTGCGTACCGTGATTTTTTATTAACCTTCACTCGTTAGTCATTTCCATTTTTTAGAGGCAAGATGGTGTGGTAGGAAGTACAGGGCTTTAGAGCCAGAGCTGGGTTCCCACACCCCCGGCCACCTCGTGGGGTCACTGTGAGGGTAAGACAATGTCCGCAAGAATCTCTGGTGCACACTTAGCATTCAATAAATGTTCACTGTTTCCTTACAATCTCTTCCTTCTATCAATCCTCAACAGCCTATTTTATTGGTTTTGGAAGTTTGGATTATTGTCCATCCAGCAAACAGGGCTTCCTAATCCTCTATGATTCATGGATCCCTTTGGAAAATGGATAAAAGCTGAGAATCTCGCAGGCTGAAAAATACGCATCCATACATAATTGTGCTGACGGTGGCAGAGGGTTCAAGAGCCCTGACAGCCCCGCCGAGGACATCTGCTTTCAGCTCCAGTGCGGCAGCAACGCTGCTGGGCACCCTCTTTGCTTGGCCTGGCACCTGAGGCCCTCACTGCCGGGCCTGCGCTGGATGCCAGTCCCCCAAAGCCTTCCCGTTGTAGTTTTCTACCTCTCTGTCAATTACAACCCCACTGGAGTATGCGGTGCCTTGTGACTGGAATTCATTAGTGTTTTCAGCCCCGGGCTGTGGTTGAAAATATGTGTCTGGCCGGAGGGTACCCGGCTGCAGGATTCTTTCTGGTAGGTCAAAAATCTACTACTGCATTGAATTTAGACAGTCAATCATATTCATGGCCGCTGTGCCTTCCATATGAGATTCTAGAATTTAACAACTGGTAGGGTTGACGGTTCCCAAAGTTAGCAAAACATGGAGAAAATATTATTTAAACTCTGTCACTGCCAGGGGGCCCCGGGTGGCTCAGGTGGTTGAGCAACTGCCTTTGGCTCAGGTCATGATCCTGGAGTCCCGGGATTGAGTCCCACATCGGGCTTCCTGCTCAGCGGGGGGTCTGCTTCTCCCTCTGACCTTCACCCTCTCATTCTCTTTCTCTCTCTCTCTCAAAAAAATAAAATCTTTAAAAAAAATAAAATAAAATAAACTCTATCACTGCCAGGTCAGAGTCCAGCCGAGAAGGCACAAGTACCCCACATTTATTAGAAGAGCATTCTGAAACACAGGGCAGTGATGGGTCCCACACTGTCTAATCAATTAACTAATGGTAGAGTTCCGACACTAGATCCAACTTTGGACCCATGGCTGGGCGACTAATTTATATAGTAAAACATCAGAATTCAAAATGAATATGACCAATTCGAGAAAAAAAAATATCGGAAAAAAATCCCATTAAATTAAATTTTACAGGTGTTAAGTCCTGAGTCAAATACTACATGAGGCAGAATTAAGTACCCAGGCATGAGATGAAGAGTAGCTGTTTATATACAAGTGTTGTTGGTCTCTCAAGTGGTAGGTCAGCAAGAAGTGTTGCTTCCGGAAGGTATAGAAAAATGAGCTGAGCAATCCTCTTGCTCCACTTAATGCAATATTATCTGGCCCCCAAAGAAAGAGAAATAAGAATAAATGCAGTAAGGCCTACAGGGGAGCAATGAAAATGAAAAGAAAATTCAAAATCGTTTCTGTTAGAAAAGGTCACCCCAACAGCAGGTACTGAGCATGGAATGAGGTGTTCCAGGGCCCAGGAGCATGGTCTTTTACTTAACTAATGTTTTTTAAGGAGAGTGGAGATTTTCCAAGCTGTTGGGACAGTAAGAAAGGAATGTCCTAGCCAGCAAAGAAGGTGTCTATATCTAACTAAAGCCATTGCAAAAAACAAGAGAAAGTCTCCCATGTACGGGAAAACCTGCATTGCAAGAGCTTCTAGAAAAGCCTGGGTTCTGGGATGCCTGAGTGGCTCAGTCGTTAAGCATCTGCCTTCAGCTCAGGTCATGATCCCAGGGTCCTGGGATTGAGCCCGCATTGGGCTCTCTGCTCAGCTGGAAGCCTGCTTCTCCTTACTCCACTCCCCCTGCTTGTGTTTCCTCTCTTCCTGTTGTCTCTGTCAAATAAATACATAAAATCTTAAAAAAGAAAAAAAAAAAAAGCTTGGGTTCTGAATGTCTTTTAGTTGCTCTTTGATACACATGCACATGGGAGAAGCGAGAGAATGAACAGAAGAATGCATCAAAGAAATTTCCATGTTTATCCCTTGGGAGTAATGTAGACTAAAAACCAGGTTGTTATTATTATTATTATTATTATTAAGATGCACATGAGAAATGGGGTTAAAGAACTGTAACAAGTGTGTGATATACTATATAACAGACTGTTATTACTGTATCCAACTCTGATAAACATTAAAACTAGGAAACGGTACCTTGTACTAAGCAAAAAATAATTATTATTCTTCATATAGTGTTACTTGCCTTCAAGATAATAAATGACTTTCCTTAAAAACACACCAGATATTCCTTCAGAAACATCACTCTAAAAGAATGCTGAAAAAATCTCCTGGTCTACAACAACATTTCCAAAAAAATTGCCTGGATGGGGGCAGAAAAACAAGAGCATTTCTACCGGCATCCCCTGCAAGCTCAATGTTTACTCGAGGAGAAATGTCTTTTTTATTGAAAAGGTGCAATTATCATCATGTAACACAAATCACAAAATCCCGATTTTTCTACCTTATCAGCTTTATAAAATCATGTTCCCAAAGGATACCATTGATTAGTTGCACATGTTCTTTCTGTGACATCCCAAATACTTAATTGTCAGTTATCTTTTCTTCTTCAGTAAGTAAAATGCAGTCACAAAATTACAGAGGGACCTGTTCTGCCTTAACCTTCGCTAGATGCCATCATGCAGTGGAAAACACTGGTAAAATATCACAGGATAACGCCATCCGACAAGGGAGACATATAAACACTGTAATGATTTCCCACGAGTTTCCATTTTAGGAAATTGTCACTAAGGCGAGCATAAACGGTGACACGTGTCCACCGAGGACACGGTGAAATCGAACGCTGGCATTCTAGTTAGGTCCAAACCTACCCAGCAGCCAATTATAACAGGAACGGAACATCTTGTTGGAAACTTGGACAAGACCACTTTGCTAACCTTCCCAGATTGCTGTACAAAGCTGCATTGTTTTCACCGATTTGATCCTTTTATTCTCTCCTCAAAACAGGAAAGAAGAAAAAAACACACACACACACATTTCTGCCCCATTGTCTATCAAGGATTGTTGCAAACTGTGGGGAACCTCTGTGTCACAACGGCCCAGAATGCTGAACCACGTCGGGAGGTTTTTCAGGAGTCTTTAAAGCCTTGTTCCTCTTCTACCTAGTTGGGTTTGAAATGCCTGATCGTGGGGGTGACAAAGTTCATGACGGTTTTTCCTCTGCCCACCAGGAAAGTTGCTTCCTAGCACACCTGCTTCAGAGGTGCAGCGAAGAACAGAGAACGAGAAAATCAATGCCTCCTCACTGAAGTAAGTGGGCGGTGGTGTCCCTGTCCTCAGGGACGGAAGCCTCCCGGTGCACAGAGCCTTCGCAGTCTGCAGGCTTCTGCTCACCCCCCGCCCCAGCCCTCACTCACAATCTCACCAAATGAGCTACAGTAAGGTTATCAAAGGAATACTTTTAAAAAGTCAGATGGCCACCTAAAAGAAATCCAAATCATAGGTGGATCTGAAGAATGCCCCGTTCTTTCCTTCCGTGTGTAGGTGACACCATTGTTAAGATGCACCTAATTCTGGGGGCACCTGGATGGCTCAGTGGGTTAAGGCCTCTGCCTTCAGCTCAGGTCATGATCCCACGGTCCTGGGATCGAGCCCCGCATCGGGCTCTCTGCTCGGTGGGGAGACTGCTTCCCTCCTCTTTCTCTGTCTCTCTGCCTACTGTGATCTCTGTCTGTCAAATAAATAAAATCTTAAAAAAAAAAAAAAAAAGATGCACCTAATTCTGTGCCTGGGAAAAAAATGCACTATTCAACGAATTCAGCTGCTGTGGTTTCTTAGGGCTTTATGGTCTATCTTGCAACGAATCTGAGGACCTGCACTAAAAGCTGAATGCTGACAAGGGCCTATATAAAATGGCAAAAAAAAAAAAAAAAAAAAAAAAAAAAAGGTCTGTGCAAAGAAATACTGTAATACGGCTCAAGACAGATTTGAAAGAAGAAATACCGTTTCTGATAATATAGCTAAAAGGACAAAACTAATTGTGGAACAAGAGAAACGGAAACATCAACCATCTTTTGAGCTATTTTAATATCAAAATTTATGTTCTGTGTATTTCTGGAACATTTATCTACCACCTCCTAGGTCCAACCACTGGCATGATGGTTGGCCAAAGAAACATGGTCCTGCCCACTCAGGACGTGCAGTCCAGTGAGGAAAATGAACGGTGTTCAAATAACCACAGTCATGAATGTGGGGTTACAAACTGAAACCAGGACTTTGCTGGGACGTAGCTAGCTGTTTTTTTAAACGTTCGTAAGGAAGCACTGTATGAACCCCTTGGGAGAAGGAATGCTTCCCTGGCAAGGTGATCCTGGAACTGGAGGACGAATGAGTTGATGCGTAGAGGGAATGGCATAGTTCAGACGCAAAGCCCAGGAAACTGAATGGTGGAACCATTGGTGGTATAAAAAATCCCACGGCCAGTGTGGCTGTGCCTGAGAAGACAACGAAGCAGAGCTGGAGAGGCTGGGCGGGGCTTCTGGGTCATGTCAAGGATTTGGCTCTTGGTCCTCCATGGATTTAGGGGCAGTGAGTGGTGTTAGTGGTAAGCGGTGGTGGGGGGGGGACTGGGTATATGTGACATGATCTGAATGGTATGTTGACCATGACTGAAATAGCAATAGTGCCCCATTCCCCCCCATGACCAGTGATCACGTATTAAATCTGCTCTCCGGCTATGTCTAAACCACTTCTTAGTCAAGCCGTGGAGGTAATGTCAATGACTGTTTTCATTTCTACTGGTACTTTTCCACGTCTGCCTCATCTGTTTTACTTTGATGCTAGCTCTTTCCCTATGCCTTCAATTGTGTCACCATTTTAATTTTTGGTTTTCATCAAATTGTCCTTTCCTTCAAATTCTTGGGGTTTAATCCTGCTGTTATGTGTGCGCTGACTCTCAGTCACAGCTGTTTATTTCCTTCTGTGTTCTGTAGTTTTGGTTCTTGAGCTCATCTGTGGGACAGGTCAGCCCAGGTTCGAGGTATATCCTTTCTGAGTAGTTCTGTTTCTGCTCCTAGGAAACAGATTCCTGACTGGGATCCCTGGGATATACTCAGCAAGGAACCAATGATTATGTTAACTTTTTAGAATGGAAGTTATGAGACCCAGCAGATACTGAAAATATAAACCTTAAACTCTCATAAAACATGATTGGGAAGCATGAGGAAAACTTGTGCCAATGCTCAGTATATTCTTCTTAGGCCAGCGGTCTCTAAAGTAGGTTAGAGGCATGTGTGAAATTAAGGAAGATCATCAACTATGGTCCAGGAAAACAGGTATCAGACTTTCTATTTATTTTCACTTAACAAATAAAGAGATTTATCTTTTCTAATTTTTGACGTATGGATTCATAAAGGAGCACAGGTATATAAGTCATTATTAAATGTGCATATATGGGAGCATAGCGCTCAAATATATATTAAATGTGCATATATGGGAGCATTATGCTCAAATATATATTAAATGTGCATATATAGGAGCATTACGCTCAAATATATATTAAATGTGCATATATGGGAGCATTGCACTCAAATATATATTGAGCATTACGCTCAAATATATATATATATATATATATATATATATATATATATATATATATGTTGTTGTTTATTTATTTGTCAGAGAGAGAGAGAGAGAGACAGGTGTAGGGAGAAGCAAGCTCCCTGTCATGCAGGGAGCCCGATACAGGGCTCAATCCCAGGACCCTGGGATCATGACCCAAGCTGAAGGCACATGCTTAACAACTGAGCCATCCAGGCGCCCCTCAAATATTTTTCTGATAAGGATCCTGGGCCAGGGGACCCTGCCCCCAACTGTAGCAAGTAGAGCTTGTAAGAGAGGGTGAGAAGTAATCTATCCAAGCAACACTTCTGAAGTAGTCTACTGAGCTTATCTTTCCCTAAGGGTATGGCTCCATTACTGGAAATGCCCTTCCCACCTCTTTTCAACTGGGCAACTCCTACCTGGCCTTCAAGTCACAGCTCCAGCATTACCTCCCTTAGGAAACTTTCCCCAAACCCTGGGTATGGGCTAAGTTATCTTCGTGGAAAAAACAGAATCATTTCATGCGCTGTGATGATTAATAGTGGACTGAGTCATACTAACTTTCAAGAATTTTAACCTACCAAATAGGGAAATTTCCAAGATGGTTTAAAACTACAATAATATTTATTTAATGCCTACTCTGTGCCAAGTTCCTTATCTTAGGTGATTTTCACAATACTGTGAGAGGCTATCATTGTCCAAATTCTATCGATGGAAAAATTGGGAGCTTGCAAAGGCTAATACCTGTGCAAATTTTCTCAGAGGGCAGAGGGGCAGTCAGGATCAGCTCTATAGCTCCAAAACTACTGTTCAACTGATGTCTCCATTCATTCATTCATTCATTCATTCATTCATTTATTCATTCCATAAGTATTTACTGACATTTACAGCATATGCAACAGCACTGTGCTATTCTTTTCCTAGTGATTTTTTTCCTTTAGTGAATTCAACTAGAATCCTACTTTTTCCCAATATATATTTTCCCACTGTATTTATAAATTTAATTTATCTCACAGATAAATTTAAAGGAGCCAATGAAATCGACTCCCTTAAAATACATTCCCGATTTTCCTTGGATTTTACGTGTATCTTAACATCTCAACTAAGTCTTACAAGTATACAAAAACTTGAAGAAAGGCAATAAATTCCATCAAATCTCTTCCCTATATTTAAACAACAACAACAAAACCTGAAAAAAAAAACAAAAGCATACTTCAAAAGGATCTGGCCTCATAACACTTCCAAATCTATTTGACAATCTCTGACCAACTCCATTCTTTTTTGACTGTTGAAAGACTTTAAAGCCACATTTTATGTACTTCTGATCCAACTACCTAGTTAAATGTTGAATAATAATGTGACTCAATAATAGATTACAGATAACAACAGAATTTTATCAGGCATTTCCCTGATGATCCAATAAAAACAAAACAAAACAAAACAAACAAATAAAACAAATTCTAAAAGCCATTATAAACTAACTTCTTACCTCTAAGGCCAAAGTTAAGACCACAGAAGTTATGAACACATTTGAACAAAACAGTGAATCACAAAGCAAATCAAAACGGATTTAGGAATTCAAATAATGGGGCGCGGGGGGGGGGGGGGGGGTACAACACTCATTTAAATTCAAATCAGAGGATATGCTTACGGAAAGGTGATCTTACTACTTTAAGGAAGAAATAGTAATCAGAACTGGGCTTGTAAGATGTTGGCTGGAGACGGCCTCAGGAGACTGGTTTTTAATGAAAGATTTACAATTAGCATAGCCTCTGCATGTTGATGAATTGATGTTTTTAAAGTGTTTAAAGAGCTTGAAAACAATCCGCTCTCTCAAGTCCCGTCAATGTTCCTCCCACCACCTAGTTTATCCCTCTGATTTATTCAGCATTCTCCTTCATCACATATTGTACACTTTGAGACGCTCCAGCACTGGGGTTTTCAGGTGGTGGAGTCAGATCAATGAGGGATTCCTAGGTCTCCATGTTCCTATGACACAGTAGTTCAGACATAGGGTACTGGGCAAGTATCTTTTTTTTTTTTTTTTTTTTTGGTTTGTATGTCTACATGAAGACTCCTAATCTGATTATGTATCTGTCAAATAGTATACTGCATTGAATCTCCTGCTTAAATGCTACAGTTACTGTGTTACACTGAGTGTTTAACGGGAATTTCAGACCCGTGGATGAGCACAGCACGTGGTGCACGGGACTGAGAGGGAAGCCTGCGTGGAAGTGGCGAGAGCTTGAGCAGAGACTGCTCTGAGATGCAGGAACGGGTCCTCAGAGAACCGACACCAACAATGGAAAGTGGCCCTCGTGGACACAGCTCCAAGGTCCAAAATTAAAAACACATCTAGGCAGCAAATAATAAAGACAGGGGGAAAGAGGCCCTTGACCTCTTGGCTACAACAACAAAAATTCAGTCAATAAAGCTGTTCACCTAAAACACACTGGTGGGTTAACAGAAGCCCAGTGGGACCACACCAAGGAAGACGGAATACAATAGCAAGAGCAGGAGAAAGGAGGCCTCTGTGGACATGGCTGTTAATCATTCACAGGACGTCCAAGTAACCCTGGTCTCAGCGTCCATGGAAAGGACTTCTCTATTCTAGCCCTTCTCCCAAATCTGACACTGAGAGAAATGTTCCCATATCTTGGAACTAAATTACAGATGTGTATTCAAGGACTCACACTCCACAACAAACACGGACCCTTTCCTGTAGATTTTCACATTACAGCAGGCATTTTCTGATAAACTCCCAGGTATCCCCAGGAAGCAGGAACAGAATGAAGGCATGGAAAGCTCCTCTACACTTAGGCAGAAACATGAAATCTCTGCTCAGTCTTCTGCCCCTGGAGGCCGTGGTTCAGACTGCCAGTTGCTACCCAAGATCCACTCTTCCCTTCTTCCTTATTAATGCACTGTCAGTTTTGGAGTGTGGGGGTGGGGAGGTGAAAATTAGCCAAGGTTAAAAAAGCAAACAACAATAACAAAAAACCATCACAACAGCCCTGCTCCCAAACATTTTCCAAAGTCCCTTGGCATGAGACAAAGACAGAACCACGAAGATGCCAGTGGAAGTTGCTGGTTGGGAAAGATCCAAAAAGTTGCCCAAAAGTGAATGGTCAGGCTCTGCTCATCTCTCCACCCGCTTTCTCCCTCTTCTTCTCCTAAAACATGAGCATGAGCTCTGAGCTCAGCTGCCCTCTGATTATCGTTGAGGGAGACACCAAAAGAATCAAAGAGATCCAACCCCTGATAATCTTGAGCCACTGAACCCAAACCCACAATTATCTACCATGGGTAGTGCTTGAGAAATAATATGCTTGAGAAAGATAAACCCCACATTTAGTTCAGCCCTTTTATTTGGGCTGATATCTGAGGTAGAATACAAGCTCTTGCTGATATAAACCTCTTGCTTCTACAGATCATAAAGTCCTATTTTTGGCCCAGAGAACAGAGTCCTGGGTAGAATACTTTAAAGGGAAGACAGAAGAAAAGAAAAAAACCAACTCTGCTATGCTACCTTTAATTTATTACTTCAGTACTGAGTAGGAAAGGAAGGAAAGAAGAAAGGGAGGAGAAACAGCCAAGTGACCCCGATATTCTATTTTTAACTTACGACTTTAGAGAAGTCTACACCATAAAGAACAGCCTATGAAAAATGAAAAAGCAATTAGGCTCACACATATATTGCACAATCTATAAAATGCAAGAAATGGACCAATATATGAAAAACTTGTCTGCCTAACACAGCAGGTGCCAAGTACACATATTATGGAACAGGGAAGAAATCAAGCATATACCTAATGAGATGAAACTAAACAAAGAAAAACGTAAGCTGATTATCCAGAAAAATATCCTACCAAATTGGGTCTATTAAACAAATCATAGGCACCATCCCTGTGGAAATGGGAAGTGTTTCATTAAACTTATTTTACAAAGGACTGTCCAAATCACTGTAGAATGAGCCACAGGGAATAATTTAGCATCAGCTGGTGGAAGAAAAATACAATTCTACTTAAACAGGTCCTTTTAATCACAAATTTTATGATCTTTTAACAGCTTTCTATTAAGAGCAATTAAAGGGAGATATTAATGATTTACACTAATACTCTAGCAGGTTGAAATGACCATATACATCTTCAAGCAGTTGGTATCTTCCAGATCTTAGCTAAGTTTGAGGGAAGAAGAAGCTGACAGTTATTTCTCTGGTGTCCAAAGATAACACTTTTGCATTCGTTTCTTCTTGCTGCCCATGGTTTTTCCCTGATACAGACGTGCCTGAGGAAGGAGGCAGACATCAGTGGGGTAGGTGGAAATGCAGGAGGAGAAATGCAACACGGGGTGGGGGGGGTGGCAAATAGAACAGAGGGACTGATGGAGACAACCTAGATACCTTCTCTGTCCTAGGCACTAAAAGCACATTAGCCAAGTTGACCAGCCACCCCAGGCTGTGGTCTACTCCACAACCCTCACCCCCAGATTGTCCCATAGGTGCCCCGAAAAAGGAGCTAGGGAGGTATCCGGGAGCAGCTGACAGGAAAGCTCCCATTTTTCTGTAAAAAAATCTTTTGGGTGTGTTTCCACAAGGTTCGGCTAAGTGTGATTACCTGGGGACAGCCGATGATCAAGGGAAAACTACACCCATGATTTAACAGATGCTCCTGAGAAGTGAGAACGAGGTAGTTTCAGTTTACGAGGACTGTATGCACTTCTAAACATGTATCTAAATTGTTTATAATTCAGATTAGGCAAGTTTCTTGGGTTCTCTGTGTTTCAAGAGGGTCAATAACAGTATCTGTCTCGGGGTGCCTGGGTGGCTCAGTGGGTTAAAACCTCTGCCTTCAGCTCAGGTCATGATCCCAGGGTCCTGGGATTGAGCCCCCACATCAGGCTCTCTGCTCAGCGGGGAGCCTGCTCCCTCCCCACCCCCCACCCCCACCGCCTCTCTGCCTACTTGTGATCTCTCTCTGTCAAATAAATAAATAAAATCTTAAAAAAAAAAAGCATCTGTCTCAACAAAGACTTAATCTCTTTGACCTCAGCCACAGCAACTTCTTCCTAGAAACATCACCAAAGGCAAGGGAAGCAAGGACAAAAATGAACTCCTGGGATTTTATCAAGATCAAAAGCTTTTGCACAGCAAAGGAAACAGTTAACAAAACCAAAGGACAACTGACAGAATGGGAGAAGATATTCGCAAATGACATATCAGATAAAGGGCTAGTATCCAAAATCTATGAGGAACTTATCAAACTCAACACCCAAAGAACAAATAATCCAATCAAGAAATGGGCAGAGGACATGAACAGACATTTCTGCAAAGACATCCAGATGGCCAACAGACACATGAAAAAGTGCTCCACATCACTTGCCATCAAGGAAATTACAAATCAAAACCACAATGAGATACCACCCCACACCAGTCAGAATGGCTAAAATTAACAAGTCAGGAAACAAAAGATGTTGGCGAGGATGCGGAGAAAGGGGAACCCTCCTACACTGTTGCTGGGAATGCAAGCTGGTGCAACCACTCTGGAAAACAGCATGGAGGTTCCTCAAAATTTGAAAATAGAGCTACCCTATGACCCAGCAACTGCACTACTGGGTATTTACCCTAAAGTTACAAATGTAGTGATCTGAAGGGGCACATGCACCCGAATGTTTATAGCAGCAATGTCCACAAGAGCCAAACTATGGAAAGAACCTAGATGTCCTTCAACAGATGAATGGATAAAGAAAATGTGGTATATATATATCCAATGGAATACTATGCAGCCATCAAAAGAAATGAAATCTTGCCATTTGCAACTATGTGGATGGAACTAGAGAGTATTATGCTAAGTGAAATAAGTCAATCAGAGAAAGATAATTATTGTATGATCTCACTGATACAAGGAATTTGAGAAATAAGACAGAGGATCATAGGGGAAGGGAGGGGAAAAATGAAACGAGATGAAACCAGAGAGGGAGACAAACCATTAAGAGACTCTTAATCTCAGAAGACAAACTGAGGGTTGCTGGAGGGGAAGGGGGTGGGAGGGATGGAGTGGCTGGGTGATGACACTGGGGAAGGCATGTGTTATGGGGAGTGCTGTGAATTGTGTAAGACTGATGATTCACAGACTTGTATCCCTGAAACAAATAATACCTTATATGTCAATAAAATAAATAAAACAGGTTTGGAAACTAAAAAAAAAAAAAAAAAAAACAAAAAAACCATCTGTCTCAGACCTTGTAGTCATGATGAAATAAGACTCATGCCCATAAAGAAACTGCTGCAGTACCTGATATACCATAATAAATAAAAATTAATATTTATTATTATTTTCCTTAGTAGTAGGAGGAGTATAAGATGAGCAAAACCAATTGGTGCTATAATGATTTATAAGAAATACAGATTTAATATATACATTATATCTACATTCATCTCATACTTCTACTTCAGAAGACCAAATATATATTTCTTAGATAATATTTGGTTTTTATTCATAGTTCCTGAAAATGCTTCAGAGCCATAAACATAAAGTTGAAATGGGTGTCTTGTTATTAATGAAGGTGAATTTTGGATCCACCCAAGGTCAGGGGCTGGTTGTGGGAAGACCAACCTTATGATCAGAGGGTTGGCACTTTCAGTCCCACCCCCCAACCTCTAGGGTGGGAAGAAAGGCGGGAGGCTGAATCGGTCAACAGCCAATGGCTTAGTCCATTAAGACTATGTCATGAAGCCCTAAAAACCCAAGAGGACAGAAGCTTCTTTGAGACCTTACCCTACATCCCTCTTCATCTGACTGCTGATGGGTAGACTTTATCATACCCTTCAATAAGCCAGGAACTGTAAGTGTTTCCCTGAGTTCCCTGAACCACTCTAGCAAATTAAGTGAACTTAAGGAGGAGGTCACTGGAACCTCCAATCCATAGCCAGTCACTCCGAAGTACAGGTAAGAGCCTGAAACTTTAACTGATGTCTGAAGTATGCGGTGGGGAGCCATCTTGTAGGACGGAATCCTTACCCTGTGGGATTTGACATATCCCTGCAAAGGTAGTGTCAGAACTGAGCTGAACTATAGGGCTCCCTGCTGGTATCTGAGAATTCCTCAGTGTTGTGTGTGGCAAGAACCCCCACCCCCATGTTGCAACTCGACCTGGGAACTCTAAAAGACCCTCGCAGAAGCTAAATAATTGAAATCGTGGATTTAAAGAAAGGAAGCATTTTCTTACATGGTTTTAGTTGTGTTATTATTTTATTTATTTATTTATTTATTTTTAAAGATTTTATTTATTTATTTGACAGAGAGAGATCACAAGTAGGCAGAGAGACAGGCAGAGAGAGAGGAGGAAGCAGGCTCCCTGCCGAGCAGAGAGCCCGACGCAGGGCTCGATCCCCGAACCCTGGGATCATGACCCGAGCCGAAGGCAGAGGCTCTAACCCAC
>NW_019154103.1:38644023-38881723 GCF_002288905.1 Enhydra lutris kenyoni
AGTTATTTGACAGAGAGAGATCACAAGTAGGCAGAGAGACAGGCAGAGAGAGAGGAGGAAGCAGGCTCCCTGCCGAGCAGAGAGCCCGACGCAGGGCTCGATCCCCGAACCCTGGGATCATGACCCGAGCCGAAGGCAGAGGCTCTAACCCACTGAGCCACCCAGACGCCCCTAGTTGTGTTATTATTTTAAAAAGCTTTTGCTTTGTATGTAATCCAGCTATGTTGTAATTTCCTGGCCTCTTAACGCAAGCACGCACATGGGCCAACTTTTGTTCTAAGGAATTTCTATGATTTCTATGCAGAACTCATTTAGTCAGATCTTCAAAGTATTACCTCCGTGGGCCAGGAAGCTCACACATGACCTTGAGCTGCTATGCAGAGCCCTTCCTGGCAATGGTGTTGCCCCTCTACTATGTATGAGACCTCTGATGCATGGATCTGGGGCTTTCTCACTTCCATCAGACCCCTCTGACTTTTCTGCCCTCCTCGTCCAGCTTAGGATTCCATGATCTACCATCATAATCAGTTCCCTAAAACACCTCCAACCCAGGACTCCCCTTCCTTCTGTTGTACTCGGGACACCACAGTTGTGGCTGAATCCTAGCATCTCTTACCCATCCCTCAACCCAGGTGCTAAACACTGCAAGAAAAACCATTCAATACCAACAAGTTGTTTTCACTCTAAATTCAAGCTCTAACCAACAGAATATGATCTTGCTACCTTTCACTAGAACAGTGGTTCCCAAATTTTAGCCAGCAGCAGAATCCCCTCAAAGGCTTGTTAAAACACAGATTGCTGGGTCCCACTTCCAGACTGTCTGATCCAGTGGGTTTGGGGGCGAGCACTCAGAATTGGAATTTCAAAAAAGCTTCCATATTTCCGGGTGATGTGGACACTGCCAGCCAGAAACAGGACTTTGAGAACCACTGTTCTAGACGAACCACCTGTACCCATTTCATACCTTCTCTTCTCTTTGAATCTCCCTGAGCTCTTCCTCCACCCTCCCTCTCAGAGGTAGAGTCAAACTCTGCCATCAACTCTGATGGCTTCTGAATTGCCATCAAAGCTTGTGGGAAGAGTTGATGTGTCTTATCTTCACCACACCTACATTCCTCTTCCATCAATCTCTCTTTCTCCGTGTTTGTGGAAAAAGTGCCCCTTCTTAAATCAGAGGTCAATTCCTCTACTTATGCTCTGGCTCTCAATCCACTTCTTAATTTTCTAAAGCATTTGCTTCTTTAATTACAACCCTTCTCTCCTCTGCATATTCGGGATCTAATTCCATCCATCCAACCAAACATCCATCCATCCATCCATCCATGAATCCATCCATCCTTCTATCAACTCTACTGAACCATTGCTATCTGCACAGAAACATACTCTAGTATCTCATTTTGAAACAACAGAGCAAAACAAACCACAAATTCCCCCTCAGAGATTAGAGCTTATTTCTCTGCCTCTTTTCATGGCCAAAGTTCTCAAGAATGCTCTGCAGATGTTGCTTCCCTTTCTTATCTCAGTCCATCCACGACTCCACCCCCTACAAACTGGCTTTGGCTTCCACCACTCTCCGCTTGTCAAGATCACAGATCTCTTCCCCGTTGCTAAATCCAACCGCTGCTTTTATCCCGACCCCACTCAACTTCTGGGCAGCCAGCTCTCCACCAGACAACCACTCACCCACTTTTCTTTGTTTCTGCAACTCCTCTGCGTTTCTCCTATCTTATTTTTACCCTCTTTTGTTGCTTCTTCCTTTTCTACCTGACCTTGAAATAGTGGGATGTTTTAGAGCTTAGCCAGCAGGCTCTGTTTTCCTCACACTCTCCCACGAACCGAGCAGTCCCAGCTGCCACGGATTTTAAGACCCTTATGGTGGTAAGGTACAAATTCACCGCTCCGGGCTGGCCCTCTCTTCTGGAACTAAATACCTTCTCAACATTTCTGCTTGAATTTCTTTAACAGACATCCTCAACTCAAAAGGTCCAAAGCAGAAATTGGTATTTCCTTTAATAAATAAATAAATAAATAAATGACCAAAAAACCCCCAAGCCCCCCAAAAACCCCACCCCCAGCTGCCACCCTCTCCTCCATCCCCTTCCTCATCACAGTACGTTGACAGCACCATCCACCCGGCTGCTGAAGCTGAAAGCTTCCTTTCCCTCAGCTCTGTTCAGACTTTCATTAGCACCCTCTGGAGCTCCTGCGCCACTCACTCAGAAATTGCAGCCACCGGGGTCACCAGAGCCACAAATGTGCCTCCGCCCCTTCCTCCCACTGCCCCTCCCTGCACTGTTCCCTTGGCCTTCTCCGCATGCTCAACAAGATGAACGCGCCTCAGTCTCATCTTTTTTCTTTTCTTTTTTTAAAGATTTGTTTATTTGTTTTTGAGGGGAGAGGAAGAGGGAGAGAGTCTCAAGCAGACTGTGCACAACATGGGGCTCGGTCCTACCACTCTGAAATCACCAGGGCTTGCTTGAGTGACAGTGCCACCCAGGCGTCCCAACACTGCTCAGCCTGAAGCCTCCCTGGAGGGGTGCTCCCGGGGCCAAGCACTCCCTCGCAGTCTCTGATAACTTTCTTCTGGCTCCTTCCATGCATGGCACTCACAAGGATTTCATTTAAAGGTTTATTTGGCTTTTGCCCAATCCACTCCAGCTCCAAAGGGGCAGACTGGGTCCACCTCATTCATCCACCTTCTACCTCTCCGTCCAGGACCCGGCTTTGGCTGCATGAGGGTCATTGCACACGCCCAGTGCGAGTCAGCAAAGGTAGATACGGAGACGGCAAACTCTGGCTCAATATAAAGGAAAACTCTGCAGCTAAAACCAGCCGGGAACTGTGCCTGCTGGAGGTACCCAGCACCTCAGCAGCAGCTCTGTCACCGAGAGCCGCTGGAGGTCCACGTGCTGCAGAAGGGCTGCAGCGAGGATTTATCAATAGGTAGAGAAAGAAATAAGGCACTTGCTGAGAAAAAACAGCAAAATCTAATATTTGCATAAGGTTTTACGGATTGCCAAGTGGCTCCACGTATCCAGGTCACTTAATCCTCACTACCACATCTGAGGTCGACAGATCGCAAGTATTTGGGGATAAGAAAGCTAACTGAGATGTTAAATGACTTGCTTCCCTTCTCAGCAGCACCTGCCCAGATCCTCCAAGGTGGACAGTCGGCCCCCCGGGGCTGGAGAGCTGAGGATCCAGGTCTTGCACTAACTCCCGGCTGCATTCTCTTTTAAGGGTTCTTGGAGTTCTTCCACAATAGTCTGATCCTGCGGGGGTCAGCGGCTCCCCCTTCACCCTCTGGCTAGAGGTGGGCCCAGAGCCCCTCCCTTAAGCTCTGGAGCACAGCCACAGTGCGGCTGAATATATAAGCAATATTCAACCAAGGAGAATGACAGAGGGAACAAAAAAAAAACAAAGGATGTTCTCAAGACTGGATGAGATGCCTTATAAACCAACAAAATAAGCAACCACTCACCTATGAAAAAGAAGCCAAACAGACCAGGGATGCTGCCATGGGGTGTTTCAGATTTACCGCACTACTCAAACGAGGCCCTTTTTGACCCTTTATTACAGCTCATTATAAGCCAAACATCAATAGGGATAAAAAGGGAAATGGGAAACAGTCTTGTTCAGTACACGTTTTAATGGGAAAGGGCAGGTTGAAATGAACAAGCTTAATGTGTCTTTAATTTTTTAATCTAGCAGACACGTGCAAAAAAACTATCATTGTAATTCCTAATACTTTCTAATTTTCTTTTCTTTTCATTCTTTCTTTTTTTTTTAAACACAGCCAACCATGTCCTCATTTTGGGAGAAGGAAAACAGCTTCTTGCTACAGCAATCTTGAGCACAATTTTGCAACCAGAAAATAACGGAGCCAGACAGCAAATAGGAATCTTTTAAAACATACCCCCAAATAACGAATGACGTGGTGCGAAGCAGCTTCCCAACTGTGCTAACTTTTCTTGTTTTGTCTCCCTGATATTTTCTTACAATGGTTTTCGGGTCAGAGTAAACTCCTGAGGACTGATCTGACATATTCCCTCTGAAACTAATTACATTAAACAGCAGGTGCCCACTTCAAGTGTGAGCAGGAGAATGCGAGACGTTCAGGGAATTCAGTGCACTTGGGGTTAATGCTCTCATTTTTTAGGATCCTCTTTAAACTCAGATATCCCCAATTCCACTAACTGTGTCATTTGTGTAGAGAGCAAAGAAGGATCAATCTGATACATTGAAATTAAAAAATGATAAAATGCAATTTTAGGGGGTATGCAGTAGCTGCTCTTAAAATACACTCTGATAGGTTTAAGGACGTCAAAACAAATTGGCTAATTATATTTTCAGGGGAAAAAAAACTACCTTTCAAGTTAAAGTCTTTCAACAGATTGCTGTGATAATCCTACAGACGTCACAGGGGAAGGGTTACAGAGAAGGGTGATAGACTCACACCTGTGTGTAAAGTCTCCACAAGTAAACCCAGTTTTGATACAACAGGCATTTCTTCACTAATTAATGCAGACAGGGATTACTCTGGAAAAACAAACAAACAAACAAACAACAAAAACTAATTACACTGATGCCATAGCAAACCAATGGATCTTGATGATTTTTCAGTGGCCTTCTGTTATTAATATGATGAATGACTATCACAATTCATATGAATATTGTTCATATTAAAAATATGTACCCAAAAGTACCCCTTTCAAATATATCAACCTCACTAAACATAAAAACACAAGCGATATGAAAATAGTTGTCACGTAATTGCTTGTTATTTTGCTGGCTTGTATTTGAAAGCTCTTGATGGATTTAAACCTGAGTAGCCAGTCATGCTAACGCTCTAAGCTAATTCCTGGTCTCGGCTTGAAAGTTTGCCCTAATCAGTGACTTAAGTGGATTTGACTGAGACAAACAGAATCTAAAGAAAATCATTTCTATTTTATGTATATGGTATACGGTAGAGCGAACCATTCAAGAATGCTAGAAAGTCACAGGTTTTAGTTGCCCGAAGGGAGTCAAAGAAGAAGAGAAGATTAATTATAAGATGCCTTTTAGTTATGCAAAAGTCAAGAGGAGAGGCAAAATTTAATTACTATTCCATTTAAGAAGCTCTTGGGTGGCTCATTCTGTTAAGTGTCCAACTCTGGATTTTGGCTTTTGGGTCTTGATCTCAGGGCTGTGAGATGGAGCCCTGAGTGGGCTCTGCACTGGGCACGGAGCCTGCTTAGGATTCTCTCTCTCCCTCTCCCCACCCTCCATTCTCTCTCTCTTTCTCTTCCTCAGATAAATAAATACTACTTCATTTAACAGGAAACAGGGAGGGAAAGTGAAAGAATGATCAAAATACAACCTAAATTGTTGCACTTGTAAACAATAACGTAACCAATGTTCACTTGAGCTCCTTATTGAGAACGGATATGAGTTTCTTTTATTTCTGTCTCTGGGACTCTTTTAAAGATGGAGAGGAAAATATTACTTATTGAAAATACATCCTTCCGGGGCGCCTGGGTGGCTCAGTGGGTTAAAGACTCTGCCTTCGGTTCAGGTCATGATCTCAGGGTCCTGGAATCGAGCCCCGCATTGGGCTCTCTGCTCAGCAGGGAGCCTGCTCCCACCCCCTCTCTCTCTGCCTGCCTCTCTGCCTACTTGTGATCTCTGTCTGTCAAATAAATACATAAAATCTTTCCAAAAAGAAAAAGAAAATACATCCTTCCTTTAGTCTGATTTCCTCAATTTCTAAGTGAAGCTGACAGGCAAATTTTAGAAGTAAATAATGAAAATTTTATTTGAGGAAGCAGATGAGTAACGAGTGATACCCTGTATCATCATCATCGAAACTACTGTTATTACTGAAATAGCTTTAAAAAAAAAAGTTAACAGTTTTCCAAGTTGACACATCTAATGAAGAGGCAAACACTTAATATATTACCCATTGTGGGTAATATAAGAAAATGTCCTATGGATAGACTTAATCTTTTTAATCTTACTTTTGTTTTTTTTTTAAAGATTTTATTTATTTGACAGAGATCACAAGTAGGCAGACGAGAGAGGAGGAAGCAGGCTCCCTGCTGAGCAGGGAGCCCGATGCGGGGCTCAATCCCAGGACACTGGGATCAAGACCTGAGCCGAAGGCAGAGGCTTTAACCCACTGAGCCACCCAGGCGCCCCTTAATCTTACTTTTAAATCTAATACCAGTTTTTGCCTACTAAGATGCTTTGTTGAGAGCCAAGTAACTTCTCTGAACCACCCACAAAAGAAACCAAAATGATCTCCTTGTAGTATCTGTGTAGTACCGTACACATTTCCTGCAAAGACACATATTACATCTTGCTACCTGTTTAGCTATCCGAATGGCCAAGCCAAACTTCTCGAAGACAAGGATTTTGTGCTAATAATGTGCTCTGTGCCAAGCAGCTCCCACAATAGGCGCTCAGTAAATATCTACTGACACTAGCAACTTCTTCCCAGTCGTTGACAATGTACTACCTAGTCTGATAACTACAAAATTCATGCCATGAGCAACATTTCTGTTATCAGTTCTATTGTAGAGGACCCTAGGTCTTCTTTCTTTTCAGAAACACATATAATTAAGTTGCCTATAATTCTAAAGATCTGTCATACCTAAACCAGTTTTTTCTTTGAACAATGCATTTTTTTATTTTGTGAACACAGTTATTTGCAATTTGATGGCCATACACCTTCCAATTTTGCTATTCATTTTAACAACAAAATATCAATAGATAATAGGATATTTCTTCATGCAGCTCGTGGGAGTATATACAGTGAAAACCAGTTTAACTTGCCGAACATGACATTAGGCACGTTAAAGATGATCAAAGATGAGCTAAAAGAATAGCTCAAAAGGAAGGGGACAGCAATCTTCACCAGAGGGGTAAGGAGCTGGGGGCGGGGTAGGAAACAAGGGCTCCTTCAGGTCAATCCCACATGTAGGAAGCTACTGGAGTCCTTGAAACACAGCAGAGGCTCACCCATTTTAAGTTCCCCTTCCCTTTCCTGCTCCAACCACTAGGCTGGGACTGGGCGAGGTGGGGGGACTTGGGGGAGTGAGGAATCAGGGATGAAATAAACATGGAAGAGATCTCTGCTATCTACCAGCCATTCTTCCCTGGAAAACACACGTGTGTGCCACAGGAAATGACCAAGACACAAATAAAAGCTCTACTATTTTCGTCCTGTCTTTCCTTTTCCCGATTTCCTACCTTCTGTCTCCAGAGTACAAGTTCCAACAACTGCATTTCAAGATGCAGCTACAACCTTCCCACCTCCACTGTGAAGACAAGTCACATTCTGAACTTGAAGCAGACCACCGAGTGGAGATTTGGAGGACTGAATGAGAAAAGGTGGGCAGCACCAACTGTTAACATGCATTCGAATTTTCCAAATTTATAATAAAAGTTGCTCGAGTTGTGGAGGAAACAAAAAAGATTCTGTGGGCATGAAGGAAATCTGGGGGGTGAGAAAGGTGTCCTAAGAAATGGACTGTGCTAGCGGTTACACAATTCAGTCAGTTTACTAAAAAATGACTGTTCACATAAATTATGTGTGTTTCATAGTGTGCAAGTGGATACCTCCCTCAGTAAAGTCATTAAAAAGTTCATGTTTTCTGTCTTTTCACTCTCCTGCAGGTGATATTCAAGAGTGTGCCAGTCAGTTGATTTGGCTAAAAAAGTACTGTATGCTAACCAAGTTTTTCTCGGGTCAGCAGAAAGATTGTTAAACATGGCGGATAGCTGTTGCGGAGAGAATAGGGAAGCACTTGTTTCTCCAATGAAAGACGAATCAAACACATCACTTTTTGTATACATAACTGTATGTCTGATAGAAAGAGTACTTACTTAATACAAATATACTAAATTGGTCCACATTACAGGTTTTCCTCAAATTAGGACAAGTCCAAAATGAGAAACTTGTAGCGGATTTTAATAACTTATTGTCTAACTGCCTAAGAGAGTCTATCAATCCTAAGCTCCATAATCTTTTTTTTTTTTAAAGATTCATGTATTTATTTTAGAGAGAGTATGTGCAGGAGGGAGGGGCACAGAGAGAGGGAGAGAGAGAATCTCAAGTAGACTCCAGGCTGAACATGGAGCCCAAAGGCATGGGATGCGATCTCATGACCTGAGATCATGACTACGGTATATTTTTCATGGAAGAAGCACCGAGTAGGTATTGTCTGCCTCACACTGGAGAGTGGAAGGGACTCGGAGTAAGTAAAATGTGCAGATGACGTATCAGGACACACGACCCAGTCAACACACCAGCACGGCACAAACACCTCTCTCCCCCTAAACTCTCCTATTCTCCAGGGTGGCGCTTCTCACACGAGAAAAAGAGGAGAGAAAGAAATGTAAAGAATAAATGCTCTTTATTAGTACAGAAGCAAATAAAATTCACCTCCCCAAACCTTCATGCCCAAGGTAGAGGAGAGGCTGGAGGAGGGAGCTCGTGTTCACTCAAGACTCCCCTGGGACCATCGAGGTGAACTTCCCCTCTCCCCACAAACTAAACGAACTTGCCCTTCTCCCCACAAACAGCCCATAATCAAAGGTTTCCATGATACAGAATAACACTTATGGGAATGCTTTCAGAACTGTCATTTGTAATAACAATTTATTTATGAGAAAGAACCCAGTAAAGTAAATCTGCAAAATTCTGCTTTTATGGGTGAGTAGCTTCGTTATAAATTTTTGTTGTGGGTATTTCACTTATTTTTAAAATTATAAATCGCAAAAAAAAAAATTAAACTAATTTTTTTTTTTGAATTTTAAATTTTTACTTTCTAATTAATTTACATGTTTTTTTTTTTAAACATATTTGCTATTGCTCATATTGTTTTTGACAAGTGGTTTTCAGTATTTTGTAAGTCTGGAAGGGGAAAAAAAAAATGCCACCCTGGGTAGGTTCGCCTATCCTTAGTTTTTGAGACATAAAGTCATCGTTGGATGCAGCTGCAACGAAAATATTTAGAAATTCAACATCTGTAACTACCTATTAGAGAAAGACATTTCAAAAGCAAATGAGATGGCTGACCCAGGCTCTGGGTGGACTCTGGCACAAAGAGAGACAAGCACAACTGGTCAAGAAGACATGGCCGGCCGGCACAACTTACTTGATGCGCCAGCCGTGGACGTGACAGGACGTGATCTATCTGAAGATCACCTCGTTCTACCCCAAAGGCAGGAGGAGAGATGTTATTCAGTTTTCTTGAGATACAAGCTGCTTACAATGAGCACTCTCTGATTATTCCCCAATTCGTTATCCACTGTAGACATCTGCATAAGTGATGATCGCAAATGTTCTTTCTCTAAGGACACCGGCACACATCGGATTACATTAATTCAAGTTTCCCTTTAAGTGGCTATTCGTGGTTTTTCAAATACGATTTTTTTTTTCCTTCTGTAGGTTTTTAGGGAGGGCAAGTCAGTCCTTCTTGGCTTCCATCCTGGTCCCGGAATCGACACCCCTTTTCACGATGCGGTGGGCATGCAGGGTTGCAGGCTGCTCCTTAACTATGGGAGCAGATCAATAACAGCTGAATGCCATCTGCTTCGGGCCGCAGAACAGAACCAAAGCGTAAGCCATGCATCTTCCCTTATTGAAAGGTTATTTTATGCAAGTAAACAATTCATCGTCTTCTTGCACGCTTGATGCTCATTTACCACCGTGATCAATAAAATATGCAAAACAACAAAAAAATTGAATCCTAAGAGTAGTTCTGATGCCAGCGTGATAGTTAATCAATACCCGGCCTCTGTTCACTAGGGGCAAGTGGCCGGGGGCGGGGGGCGGGGGGAGGACGCCTATTGTAACCTGTGAAATCCACAGCGGTAGACGGGGCTCTTTCTGAGAAGACGGTTTTTGGAAGGGAGATACGTTACATTTACCCTCTAGATTAAGCAGGAGAACGCAGCCTCGTGGAATTAAATCCAAACACTAACATCAACAGGCTTGAATGTTACTGATTCAAAGCCAGCCCTTCTCAAAGCTCAAGAAAAAGTGATGTGGGTTTGTATGTCTTTCAGGATCTGAGACAAATATTGGATGAGATCACTGACACGGACCTTTGGACAGCAACCCTTTCCACTCCTTAAGGTCTGTCTTATTAAGTCTTGCTTTTCAATGTATTCATGTTTCCCCAGAGCTCAGTTTTTCTTCTAAAAACAAACTACCGTGGGAGTTTCTTGTGTGCGGTATTTCTTTTAGTCATACCACACGCTGCCTTATTATATGAAACCTCTTGACAATTGATTCAGGCAGAAGACTTTTCTCCCAACAAAGAAAACTATATCATCTCACAGATGCTACCGTGTAAAAGCCCTCCATTCAAGACGGTTTGGTTGCAAAACACAAAGCACTAAAACAAAACAAAACAAAAAACTGGATTTGCTTTTTTTGCCATTTCCACCAGGTCTCTCCAGCTGAATTATGAATTTCAGCATAGCATGGGGGAGAAGAAAAAAATGAAGATAAATTAGACAGCTTTCCAGAAAGTCTAAAAAAGCAGTTTAAGAGACAGAAAAGCACTGTCATGTGAGTAAGAAACGCCCCGAGAAGGTGGCTTTGTTTTCACCATGTTTTCGGATTTTCTGTATACTGTACCATGAAAGTGACAAGCTACCCATCAGCCAAATGATGTCATCCAGATAACTACAGCAACAGTTTAAATACCTAACCCTTTTCTTACTTACTGTGATCTACTGAACTCATCACACTTTACACATAGCACTCTGATCACTGGAGAGAATGTGTGCGACCCAATAAACATAATTGTGTCCTATTTTTCCCATGTACACCGAAGCACACCGTTAAAAATCTAAGTGATATATGAGGGAAATGACTAATGCTGTTTAATAGGTAGAAGGAAGGGAGACACATATCAAAAGCCTTAATGGCGTATCTTTCGCATGAAGAAAAGAACAAAGAGGGGTGCCTGGGTGGCTCAGTGGGTTAAAGCCTCTGCCTTCAGCTCAGGTCATGATCCCAGGGTCCTGGGATCGAGCCCCACATCGGGCTCTCTGCTCAGCAGGGAGCCTGCTTCCTCCCCTCTCTCTCTCTGCCTGCCTCTCTGCCTACTTGTGATCTGTCAAATAAATAAATAAAATCTTTGAAAAAAAAAAAAGAAAAAGAAAAAAACAAAGAAAAATCCCACCAAATTTCTGTCGGTATGGGTTTGTCCTAGACCCACACTGAAGACTACTAGTTCACAAAGACTTTTCTTGATGAAGTATTTAGGTGAGGCTAACCTGTCCCCAAAGTTCTCCATTATGAGACAAACTAAGTTACGTGGCACCGATGGCGGGAAGTAATGTTCCTTGTCATGTCCCTCTCGTTTCATACCCCAGAACTGTTTCTAGCCATTACTTTAAAATCATCATTCTAGAACTGTATCGAATACATCCACTCATTTTCCGAACACCACGTATACAGAACCATTTAAATATTTATTTAAGTCAGATCACAGTGATGCAATTAATAACAACAGCATGACTCTAGAAGTATAGTAGCTCGAGTCAATGACCCAACCAGTGGCAAGGGTATAATTTAGAGGCAGAAATTTCCAGTGCATGCACCGTTAGCCACAGTGAACCTGTTACTGCTCTAAAGGGAATTGTTTGCCTCTTATTAGATTTTCTACAGCACAGCCATAAGTGATAAATGTACTGCTCTACTCACTGTCAGGTTAATCAATGCTGCCAAAGTTTTGTTGACCTAACAGTAATCCATAAAGTGAGCAGCATTTTCTCCATGCCTATGACATCTCAGTCCACAGAAGGGCTACGAATCCAAAAGGAGCAGCCCACGAGAAGGACGTGGGCTGAGGGGAGACGGGAGCAGGAGTGGGTTGATGGGATAGACTGGGTGGTTTTCAAAATTAGCAAGTATTCTGGGTCCCCTGCCCTGATAACAAAGCACACACCCAAAAATTCAATTGTGATGTTTAAAATCCTAACAGATGAACACGTCTCCTAACGAAGATGATTTCTTTAACAGCAGCTCCCCATCCCGCAACACCCCCCACCCACCGCCCCCGACCCCCAGGCAAAATGAATCCACAAATAATAAAAGCACCCAAACCTTCAACAACCTCCCATCAAAAGAGCCATGTCTAGTGCATGGGCTGTCTGTCTGTCTACAGTTCAGTGCACGGATCAAATGCAGGGCTGGGCGCCGGTAATAAGAATGGTAATGCAGCCAAGGGGAAAAAAAAAAAAAGGGCCCCAAATTTTGCTTCACTGAAAATCAGAGCATGGGAGAGACCTGTCCATTAGATGAGGAAAGAAACAACAGGAGAGGCAAAGCTGCCTTGCAAACAAACCAGTGCCATGCCTTCACAAGCAATTATAGATGTATGAACTATGAATTGCAATTGATTTTTCTTCCTGGGGTCACTCCGCTCCATGTTCTACGCACTCTACGCATTTATTTGGGCAGCAAACTGACAAGTTCTGTAGAATGACCTGAGCAGTGTCATCTTTGCTCCATCTCGAGGACTTCATTGTGGCTTCTCATTCTTGACACTCGTCCCTCCCAAAAACTTACTGGCAAGGGATGCCTTGATAAAGACGTGGAACAATGCAATTACGGCCGCAGAGGAAGAGCCACCTCTTCTGTGCCAATGAAAAAGAAAGAGCATCCATCCGAAGACGGACTGTCAGCCTCGCATGTCTACAGCAGATTTTCCTATTCGGCTGGTGTATTACGGCAGGATACGAAGCTCACGCGATCTGTCTTGCCGGTAAGAAGAGCAAGAGAAACTGGTGGTTCTCAGAATAAATTAAGTATCATGATTTCTTATGCTTAACGAAGGCTTTTAAAAACTTCAACCATAAGAGGACAAGATCTTCCACTTGTCTGTTGTCTCTGACTCCCAGCGATGACAAGATCTCCCTGTGTTTTGGTCTTCACAGAGCTTTAAAGGGTGAATGTGACCCATCTTAAGACAAAGCATTAAAAAATTCCTGTCTCTGGAAACCCTTCCTTATTTCTTATCAGTAAGTCTTAGACATCTCCCCTGTCACTATATACGGACAGTTACAAACATGCTTTTGAACAGTTATGGAGTATTTTGTCTAGCTTTCTAACGTATGGATATGCCAATAGGTTTTTAAACAATTCCCACCTTCCTGGGCAATTTTTATAACTATGTTGCAGTGAAACACATGTCTTATATACAGCATAGCCCAATGAGGCAGGAATACTGTAGTATCAAGTCATAGAGAGGGAACTGCCAAACTGCTTTTCCAAAAAGCTGCCACAGCTGGCAGTCGCCTTAAAGGTACATGGAAACGTTTATTCCTTACAAACGCTGACTACAAATGCTTTGTTTTAATCTTCGTGGTTCCATAAGTAAATATCTCATTTTAACTTACTGCTCTGTAACTAATAATGAGGTATCCTTTTCTCTTGTTTCCTGAGCATTTACAATTTTTTAAAATGAATGAATTCTGTCCATTGTCCTAGTGGATTATCTTCCTCTTAGTGATTTGTAAAAGCTCTTTGCATACTGTGGAAATTGGACTTTTGTCTTATGTACTGTGCCTATTTTTTCATTTTGTCTTATAATTTGAATTCGTGGTGACTTCTTTGCTATATACAATTTAAAGTTTCCACACAGCCCAATTTTAAATGTTGCACATACCAAATAACACAGAAATACCACTATCAACCCAGAGAACATAATGCAATATAATACTGCATGAAGAAAGTGGGGACTACTTTTATTTCAATATAAGATTATCTTCCTATCAGAGAAAGAAAAAAAAAAAACAAAAAACCCCCAAAACAAAAGAAAGGATTAGAAGAGTATCAGGTATCATTAAAACAAACTATCCCTCCAGCAGGCTCGGAAAGCAGTCAGGGTGGACTGAGCTGAAGCTGGAAGATGCTGGGGGGAGACCCGTTGGGGGGCAGACAGGCCTGGAAATCTGGGGGGGGTTAGTAAGACCAGTACCCTAGGAGCTGTAACAGAAGGTAAGATATGCTGGCATCTCGGTCAGCTAAGGTACCCCAGGGCTTTAGAAGATCACATCTGGGTATGGAGAATTGAGAAAGGTCTCATGAAAGAGGGGGTACTGTGAATGAGCTTTTCGGGGCGTTCTGGTAAACAGCCACAAGAAAAAGGGATGTGCCAGGGGTATGAAAAACATGAGGGCCAAGACGAGGAGGCAGGCAAGTAAGCCAGTGTGGCTGGCACATTAGAGACAGGCAGAGTAAGGCTAGAATTCTGGACACCTGGCCCAGGAACAGCACAGTCTGGTCCCTGACCAGGAACCCTGGAACTATGGTTTGGCAGGAGGGAATCATGGCCAGAGATGAACTTGAGTAGGAACATCTACCTCGGGGTGAACTCAAGGAGCTCAAGCTAATGAGGAAACTACCATGACGATCTTGGAGAAAGGGAACAGAGCTGTGAACCGCGACAACGGCTTGGCAATGACAACCAAAGAAAGTACTTCTCTAATTCTGAGGAGCCTGCAGGACACAGTCATGGGACTATTACTAATGATGAAAAGAATGATTTTTGCAAAGGAACCTATGAATGGCCCAGAATGGCCCAGATTTTTCCGTAACAGGACGAGAGAGGCTCTATAGAGAAAGTCTCCACCAAGGGGGTGACAAGGCAATGATGAGTAATATTGGAAATAAGGCAGATAATCCTGGGTATAATGGTGCCGAATTTGGCTGTGGATCTGGAATAGGAAAAAGGTCTCAGTAGAGTATGAGGCATCCACGGTGAGTCTCCTACAGCGAATGGTTTGGAACAGCGACAGAGACAGAGAGGGAGAGTTCCAATAACATATCCTCCACTCAGATGCCACTGACCTACCTTCCTGCCCAGGTGGATGAGGGAGGAAAAATCAATTTATTTTTGTATCTGCTACATAAAAGGCACTCCAGGGCAAGAGACAATGACAAGTCCTCTCCAACCACTACGAGGGTCGGGGAATACAGAAAACAGGATAAAAGCCACCACCAAAGAAGAAACATCCTCTGTGGAAAAGGTAAAATTAAGAACAAAACAAGACACTGCCCCTTCTGTAAACAAGAACAAGAGAAGGCAAAGCCAGGGAATGATTTTGAAAGTATTAGACATTCTTTAGACTTGAACATATTGCCACGACGAGAATTCAGGATGCAGGGATGTGGCGGCAAGACTCTTCATCTAGCTTGAAAATAACCCACCGCTCATAGTCCAAAAGCAAGACGGGAGTTGGCCAAGCTCTGAATTGGGAAAGGCCTTTAAAAAAAAATTTACTGTGGGAAACAGAGCACTTTGTTTAATAAATTACAAGTAAGTCCTACAGAAAGACTATACATATATTTTGAAAGTTCTAAACACATTGTAATGACATGCGTTTACTTACTTAAAACACTTTGGCATGGATGGAACAGAGGATGTGCTAAAGAGGGAGCAGTGTCTCCCAAACATTTTTCACCATATGCCTCCCAAATGAAGAAGAGCTCAGCCCTTACCTTGAAATACACGTGTTTACTTAATCACACACCATATAAAGCTATCACGGCTTTAATTATGTGCTATGTAGGGGCGCCTGGGAAGCTCAGTCGGTTAAGTGTCCGACTCTTGATCTCAGCTCAGGTCTTGATCTCAGGGTCATGAGTTCAAGCCCCATGTTGGGCTCCAAGCTGGGTATGGAGCCTACTTTAAAAAAAAAAAAAAGTGCTATATAAAACATATCCGAAAGGAAAATTTAAAGTAATGTAAAGACGAAATAAGATTTAAAAATTTTATTTTATTGTGCTTATCCATGATAGAATGTTTTTTATATAAAACTATGAATAATGACACTTTAACAGGAGAGCAGCACGACTGAGTATGCTGTTTAAAGGTGGCACACAGTAACTGTTCTCCATGGTATTCAAGAGTGACTGAGAAGTTTATTTCACAAATATTTGGTGTCAAGAACCGCCTCTGTCAAAAACTGTTATCTCACAAAGATAGGTAGATCCAGCAGCTGCACTAACGAAGTTATAACACCAAATTTTCCAATTCCGACCTCCAGTAACACAAAGACATTTTAACAAGGTTTGGCCACGAAATTCCCTTCTTTCTTGATGTCACACAGTTGTTCTTGAAGAACAAGTGGAAAATGTTGCATTTAGAAAAATCTGGACCCAAGACCCACTGAAACTCTTCTTGTGAAAGATTTTTGAACAGGCTAGAAAATTCTGTTTCCAAGTTTTCAGGGAAGTAGAGAGTATTTTAGGTTACACACATTAATCCTGGCAACCAAATCCCATAATGACAGAAACTTTGTCAAACATCCACTTCCAGAATGTTCTCTCCCAAGCTTGTGTTCTCTCAAAAGCCACTGACTTTCTCACTTGGGGTTCTCAGGGCCTTCAGCGGGCGGGGGAGGGGGTGGGCCAGGCAGAGAGCTATAGCCAGGCTAGCTGGGGGGAGTCCGGGGTCAGGGGGAGGGCACAGACACCAAGGCTGCCCCCTTCCTGCCGTTCTCTGTACATCTGGGCAAGCACCTTCTGGTTTTGTCTTCAGTCCACAGTTCCTTTGCAAGGCATCTTTTTAAGTGACTCGCACCTTCGGAGAGATCTCAGTGGAAGCATTGGGTTTAGTGGAAATCAGCTAATACCACCTCATCAGGCACCTCGGAGTACAAGAGGCTATTGTGAACACACACACCAGGGCACCCGAGGGAGGCCCCTGGTGCTAGACTCCAAGCTGTCTGACCTCTGGACTCGTGAAAGGGCAGGAAGTTGTATGAACAGCAACATTAATAAAGCCTGCTTCACTTCCCTGCCATATAAAAAATAAAAAGAATTGCAAGTTTCACGACCGCTTTCCACATTCAAGTGGGGGTGACCATGCACATGTGGCCTTGGACACTTGCTGGGAAGAGGGCTGCACCCATGGGCCCCTCAGGGAGGAGACCCCTACACAGGCACTCTTCAAATTATCTCCCCTGACCAGTCGGTTGTGAAAAAGGTTCAAACCGATTAACCTGACTTGCTACTACTTGGTCTACGGAGGAAATCAGAGGCGCTTTATACGCAGGCTTAGTGCATGTGAGCATATACAAAACGGTCCATATTTAGGCAGAACGACTTCAATACCCGAGGATGCTGTTGAGCTAGGTTGGTAGTGAGGACGTGGAAGGGATACATGCAAAGCGCCATGTAGAGTATGTGGCCAAGGACAGGTCCTTCAGAGCTGTTTATTTTATGAATCGATGAGTGAGTGAGTGAATGGATAAAAGACCTCCCCTAGAACTTCCTAGTGACAACACCCCATCTCGTCCTAAAGATGGTGCTATGTGTGTCTATTAGCTCATGTGGTCCTCTTGAACAACTCTACAAGGTCTGCCTTTTTAAGGTGACCCATGACCAGAGAGGTTCAGTTACAATCCTAGATGAGGCAGGAGTGAGTGGCGATTTAGGACTCTGAACCCACATCCCCCTGATGCCAGGCCTTGCTCTTGCATTCCAGCCCTCTCCTGTTGGCCATGTGCCCCAATCTGCACTGGCCTCTAAAGGCATGGATCAACCACAGCCCAAGGGCCAAATGTGACGGGCTGCATGCTTTTCTAAATAAAGTTTTATTAGAACACAGGCCCTCTCCTTTGTTAAGTACCCTCTAGTAACATCTTATGGAGGCCTTTACACTACAATGACAGAGGTGGGTAGCTGTGACAAAGACTGTATGGCCCGAATAACTTAAAATATTTACCAACTGGTCTTTCAAAGAAGAATTATGCTGACTTCCGCCTAGACACTCTGGTGTTTACAACTCACTTCTTCCTGTCAGAGGGACAATATACATTTCTCTTTCAATGCGTTCACTAAATTCAAGGGTCAATTTTGATTTAGAACGTATCAAAAGTCTTTCTCACATAATTTGAGATTTGGGAAAGTAAACGGTTTTTGACACTAAAAATAGTAAACAATATGATAACATTTCATCAATTTCCTTTTTTGATTGGCTAGAAGGCGTGACACTGTTAACATACCCCAAATTGTCAAAAACCATTACTAACGCTGGTTCACATCCCCTGTTTTAAGGAATCCGGAACTAATTGCTCTCAATTAATCTCCTCTCCTCTTTGATTGCTTATTTATCAGACTGGGAAAGATAGATTTAATAGTGCTTGCTTGAAACAGGTTCCTTAATTAGAAACATCACAGCATTTAGCTCACTTTGTACTCCGGCAATTAAGAACAATTTGGAAAAGGGTTGTTGATTTTTTTTTCCCCACTATTGTCTCCCTGATTAGTTTTCCAAAGATCCAGAGAAAACAAATGACAATTCTAGCAAGCACTATTGGTCCAAATGAAACCCCAACAGCCAGATTACTTACTATGAGAAATGTGGGCCATCCTTATCCATTTTGTCCGTGTCTTACATTTATTTCCCTGTACCCTTGTCTCTTGTGTAGGTAAGTGGCAATACCTCTTAGAAAAGGCATCATTTTGCACCTACCTTTACACAATTATCTTTTCTCCAAATAAGCCAAATCAACAGAAGAAATTATTTTTCTTGATTAAGCACCCACATTTCTCTTGGGAGGAACCAAAACAAACAATTAATCTTTCCTTATTTGTTCTCCGAAGTCCCTGCCTGCTTACATGCGGATATCCAGGAACCTGTGGCAGCCAGTCGGTCGCAATTAGGCCTGAGCAGAAAATGAATGGACTCCGGGCTGAGGGCCTAATCTGCTGAGAGTCTGTGGGAGAGGGCAAGGTTAGACCAGGAAAATTCCCTTGTTGTCGGAACACTGTTCAAAATTACTACCTGACTTCAGCATAATTAACCAGGCCTGGGAATTTATATGAACTAAGTAATTGGAAAGAATTAGCAAGAGATATGGACATTAATCTTTACCAGTTACACAGTGTTTAATGAAATTAAGGGTCTCGCGCTCATTCTTCCCTTGCTTAGTCTGCACACTTTCTACCTCACCTGTAGAACAAGGAGAATACGCTATATGGAGAGCTACAACAACAAACCCCAAACACTCCAGTTTGAAAATTAAAGACAATTCAAAAATTTAAGAGCTGGCTCTTAAATTATAATGCATCCATAGGATGGAATATTATGGAGCCTTTATTAAAATAGTTTTTTTTAAAAGAAACTTTATCCATTAGAGATACATACTGAAATATTTATAGATAAAAGACATCTGTGAGTTTTTTTTCAAAATAATATGGGAAGGTGGGGTATGTTTGGGAATATATGTAAGACTGTCCCTGAGTTGATAATTATTAAAGACATATGATGGGTATCTGGAATTTTATTATATTATTCTATTTTTTATATGTTGAGAATTTCAGCAATAAAAAAGTTAAGATATTTTTAAAAACCTTGTCTTAGGGGAATACTTAACACAGTTACGGTAAATGCCTATGATGTGGTTTTATGTTTCTGTTTTTTTCTCAATGCAGATTTGTGACAGGTTTTTAAAAGAAGAACTTATCAAGCATTAGAGGTGACATATCAAATATATTAAAATATAGGATTACAAATACACGCAGAAAAAAGGCAAAGGAAGCACATTCTGATTTTGAGATGTTTCTATCAGGGCTTCTCAGCCATGCCACTATGAACGTTCTGGACCAAATGACTATTTGTTGAGGGCTGTCCTTTGCATTGTAAGATTTCTAGCAGCATCCCTGACTCTACCCTCTAGAAGCTATGAGCACCACATCCTCAAATTCTGACAACCAAAATTATCTGTACATATCATCTAATATCCTCTGTGAGGAAAAACTGCCCCAGGTTTTCTTAACAGTGGTCGGAGGAGAAGAACTACAGACAATCATTTCTATTTTTATTTATTTATTTTTAAAGATTTCATTTATTTATTTGACAGACTGAGAGAGAGAGAGAGAGAGAGAGAGCACAAACAGGGGAAGAAGGTGAGAGAGAGGGAGAAGCAAGCTGTCCACCAAGCAGGGAGCCCGATCCCAGGTCCCTGGGATCATGACCTGAGCAGAAGGCAGACACTTAGCCTACTGTGCCACCCAAGCATCCCTATTTTTATTTTTATTTTTATTTTTATTCTTTACCTTTTTCCAAGCTTTTGAATAGGCACACATATATAAATCAGAACAATAACAAAAATACTGACATAGTAAAAATATATTCATCTGCAAGGGGAGAACTCTTGATGTCTGTGAAGAAAAAGATGATTTATATCAGAAAATAAATTACTGTGGAACAGATAGGTAGGGATCTTTCTTTGATTAAGGTGGAGTCCTCAAGCTAAAAGTGAACCTCACTAAAAAAGCCAGTTCTTTTAAAACTCAGGAGTCCATCACACACACATTTGATAAAATACAAACCAGAAAAGTCTCAAAAATAATGTGAGCCTTCCCAAAACCTTCTCTGAATGAAAAACTGTAGTACCGAAGAGGGATTCAAGCCCACTGCAGCCATCTTAAAAGAACTAATACTCACAGAAACAGAATGCTAGCTCAGGGTGTTATTGTTATTTTTTTTTTAATCAGAAAAAAAGCATCCGCATTTTCGTGGAAGTTTGAATGTGAAGAAAAAGCAGTATATGGCTTTGTGTCCATACACAGGAAATGACATCAGTGACTACGTGTTTGTAGAAGGTGCTTTGAGCTGGCTTTCCAGAAATGAGTCCAAGTCTGTGTGATAATACCCCCACATCTCCCCTGCCCCCTTTCTAGAAAAAACACGCAGCCGCGAACCTGCCAAGAAGCCCAGACATCACTATTGAGGACTGAGCTGCAAACAGTCACCTTGTTAACCCAGGGCTCTAGGTTAGGGCACTAAACCTAACTTTAAGACTATTGAGACGTTGGATTTTAAAAAATATTTAATAAGTTTTAATTATATCATCTTTGTATTGTATTATATTTAATAATATTCAATAAAATATTTAATCAATATTTGATAATTCATAGTTTTAAACTTCCCAAAGTTTTAAGTTTTAAGCCTGATCAAGCTTTGGGTCCCCAGTACATTGGAGTGCTTTATTTCCAATCCATTCCCATCTACACAGATTCCTCTCCATGAAACATGGACATTTCTGAGGTTCCAAGAGCTTCTCAAGTTGCCGTTACTGACCTTAAGTCCACTGACCTATATTACCTCTAAAGCTCATTATCCATAGCTCACTCAGAGTGTGAAAGATCACGCTTCTCTGCAGGCTTACCCACCCAAAGGAAGCAAGAATGCCTTATCTCAAATAAATAAAAATTTTTAAACATTTAATTAACTTTATTAAAAATAAAATATTTATTAAAAATTAATAAAAAATTTTAAAATAGTGGTTTAATTTATTCCATCAAATGTAAAGGGTACTGCTTTCTTTAAAGAATTAATATACATGGCTATTTTCAAAAATTTAAAAAATTTCTCTGTGCTTAGAATTATTTTAAATGGAATCTATGTCATTTTGAGATCAGGGGAAGCAAGCAAATCATGGAGAAAAATAAAACACAATTGAGAATAAGTACCAGAACTCTCTATAATTAAAATGCAAATCTTTAAATCATATGAGAAGAAATACCATACGCTGTGCTAAGTATTTACAGCTTTCACAGTTTCTTCGGCTTAACACAAAAAAAGTCTTTTATTTTATTTATTTATTTATTTATCTTAACACAAAAAAAGTCTTAAAGAACTATCACAAAGCCTAAGAATCTATAGGTCACTGTCGACAAAAACGAAATTTAGGAAACAGACTTGTGAAGTTTTTTCTTCCCCCTGTTTTGTCTTTTATTTCACCAATTATGATGATAAACCTGTCTGCCCCATTCTGGTTAGGGTTTTCCTGTACGAACAACCAACCGCTGAAACAGGGTTCCGGGATTTCTAAGCAGGCACCACAGAAACGTATGCGCAAGACAATCTAAAAACACTCTCTAGCAATGATGGATTTCAGTTATTAACAGATCAAAAAGAGATGGATGGTGGTTTGCTTTTCTTAATCTACATCATCATCTAGATCTATTTAAAGATATGTGGCGCACTAACAAACTTGGTTAAGGTTTCGATAAAATCAGTAAAAATAATCTGACCCCGTTACATTGAGTCGGTATCGATCAATAAAATCACTTGTACAGGGAAAGTACTGTTAAGTACTGACAATCCCAGCCATTAATATTATTTAACACACCGCTCACAATCTTTAACGAGAACAAAGAACAGTGTGTCTCATGTTATAAGCAGGACCTTCATAGATACTGTTACTCCTATAGGCTTTTCCGGTGATTTTGCCAAATTCCAACTGTACATCCCTCTTTCACGAGTGCACCCCCCCTCCACACCAACAAGACGTAAGATCTTGTTCTTTACTTCAGTTGCATTTTAAAGGAACACCTTTGTAAGAACCCAAACTGCCATTATACCACTTGTTCATTTGTGAATGGAACTCAAAGCTCTAAGGACCTAAGCTCTAGGATGTGGGGTAGCCGTGGGCACAGCATAGGGTTTCTGTGCTACACTCTGACATTACATGCCTTCATTAAAACATTACCCTGTTGTCACGGGTAGATGAAAACAGCAATTTTCAATTACTCCTCAGTGTAATGGATGGCTAGGAATAGATACATGTGAATAACTTAAAAGCACCAAAGTTGGGGAGCCTGGGTGGCTCAGTTGGTTCAGCATCTGCCTTCGGCTCAGGTCATGGTCTCAGGGTCCTGGGATCAAGTTCCGCATCGGGCTCCCAGCTCAGTGGGGAGCCTGCTTCCCCCTCTCTCTCAGCCTCACTCTCTGCCTATTTGTGATCTCTCTCTCTGTCAAATAAATAAATCTTTATTTATTTTTTTTAAAGATTTATTTATTTATTTATTTGACAGAGATCACAAGTAGGCAGAGAGGCAGGTAGAGAGAGAGGGGGAAGCGGGCTCCCCACTGAGCTGGGAGCCCGATGCAGGGCTCGATCCCGGGACCCTGGGATCATGACCTGAGCCGAAGGCAGAGGCTTTAACCCACTGAGCCAACCAGGCGCCCCATAGGAAAAAAAACCTTAAAAGTCGAAGGATAGACTTCTAGTTCTATTATGATGGAAGAGATACACTTTTCACACTTCTTCCTACCAAATACAACTCACACATTATACTGGATGTTATATCTAAGGTTGAGGGAAGAAATGAAATCTGCAGCCCCTAATGAATGACACAATGCTGAGTTTTTCTCTTTCCTGGGTTTTCCTTTTGCCTCATGTATCTCTACTTGGAGCAGAAAAAGCCAGAAGCCAGGCAATACCAAGAGAGGCAGACAGGTCAAGCCCTGATAAGAGCCTGTTTCCTCTAGCGAAAAGACTGGAAAAGAAACAGCCTACCTAGCAAGGCAGAAAACCTTAAGACCACTCTACTCAACACAAGCACCACAGAAAGACTGTTGGTCTACTGCCACTCAAGCCGGGGGGTGCTGGGGTGGTTCAGTGGAACCAGTGGTTTGGTGGAAGCTGAAGCCCAGTGGGAAGCCCAGCTTGCCACCCTCATGAAGCTGCAACAAGGCACTCAATCCCAGGGTGGTATCGGAGATGTCAAGTAGGGAGCCAAGAAGCCAAGACTCTCATCCCCTGCCCAAGCTGGTGATGTGCTCTATCCAAGGGTCAGTGGATACACAGTGGGGAGCCAGAACTCCCGTCCTCTTCAGTCATGATGGACACCCCTCCCAGCCCAGAAGTCAACGACGGCCAAATGGGGAATCTGGTCATCCACCTTTACCTGGCCGAAAGAAGCCAGAGTCCTCCAGACCCCACCTTCTCTGGGCTGAGCAGTGTCATTAGAAGGGCAGCTAACACAGGAGGTTTAAATATGTTTTTTTAAGATTTTATTTATGTGTCAGAGAGAGAGAAGGAGAGAGAACACAAGAAGGGGGAGGAGCAGAGGAAGAGAGAGAAGCAGGCTCCCTGATGAGCAGGGAAGCCCAGTGTGGGACTCGATCCCAGGTCGCTGAGATCGTAACCTGAGCCAAAGACAGATGCTTAACCAACTGAGCCACCCAGGAGCCCCAAGACAGGCGGTTTAAAGAAGAGCCGGAGTTCGTAACATAATGCAAAAATGTCCAGGAATCAAGTGAAACCATTCATCATATCAAAACCAGGAAGATCTCAAACTGAATGAAAAAGACAATCAAAAGATGCCAACACTGAGAAGACAAAGATGTTAGAACTATCTGATAGTGACTGTAGTAGAGAAGCTTTGGTAACAATGTTTCAGTGTGTAATTATGAACACGTCTGAAACAAAAGAAACAATATGAAAACTCAACAAAGAAACATAAAGGGGAGCACCTGGGTGGCTCAGTCATTAAGCCTCTGCCTTCGGCTCAGGTCATGATCCCAGGGGCCTGGGGTCAAGCCCCGTGTCGGGCTCCCTGCTCAACTGGTAGTCCGCTTCTCGCCCTCCCTCTGCCCCGCCCACTGCTTATGCATTCTTTGTCAAATAAATAAATAAAATCTTTAAAAAAAAAAAGGAAATATAAAGGGTCAGCAAAAAAATAAAAGCTATAAAGAAGAATCGGTGGGAATTTTAGAACTGAAAAATACAGCGACCAAAATAAAAAGCCCCGTGAACCAGGTTCAATAGCAGGATGGAAGGAGCAGAGGAAAAAGACAGCAAATGGAAAGACAGAAAAACATCAGTGACCTTATCTGACCAATGGAGAGAAAAAGTCTGAAACAAAACCATGGAGAAGACCCAGGTCTCTGTGGGATCAGAGCAAAAAAACCATGTATTCCTATTATCGCAGTCCTGGAGGGAGAGGAGAAAGCAGGAAGGGAAAAGAAAGAAGAGAACTCCAAACAAGAAAAACCCAAAGCAATATGCACTGAGACACACCATAATTAAGCTTCCAATGACAAAGACAAAATCTTGAAAACAAACATCTTAAAACAGCATCTTACATAGAGAGGGGAAACAATAATATGACCGTGGATTTTTTTTTTTTTTTTTTTAGAAGGCACAGAAACCAGAAGGGAGCAGCACATTTTCCAAGTGCTAAAGAAAAAAAAAATAAAAAGGCTGTCAACCTAGCATCCCGTATCTACAGTGATCAGACTTGAAACATCCCAAGGTCCTTGTCATGTTCAGGAGGAGACTAAAGAAAACAGGTAACTTCGACAAGAACAGATACAAACTAAAAGAGGAGAGAAAATGGAAAGAGAAAAAGGTGTGTGTGGGGGGGGGTGGAGTCTGCCACCGATCCAACAGCAGGCAAGAAAAGCAAAAACTCAGGAAGAGAGGGGTCAAGAGAAAGCAGGGTCGGTCGCCCTTAGCTCTATCATAGGAGCAATCACAGAAATGTAAGTGGGACATTTTAACACACCTTTCTTCTTAGAGATCAGCAAGCCAAGTCTGATTGATTAGCGTGCTTAGCAAACTTCATATAGCTCACTTATATAGAACTTCTAGCTCACTGCCTCAAGAATTAGTAAGGACATACTGTCAAGCCCATAGCGTCAATTTTAATAAATGCTCCATATACTACTGGCCGAGTTAAAAAAAAAAAAACAAAAACAAAAACAAAACAACACACCAGAACTCTGGTCCACGGCAGACTCCTGGCTCAATAGAACAGTATACCGTCTTGCATGACTTTAAAAACACATGAGGGGCAGGCTAGCTAGGTAGTCAGGTCTTCTGAAGACAGCAGTCTGCATGTACTAGATAACACGCCCCACACCAGCTGGGCAAATGTCTTCTTCCAGTGAATTTTAAGGCTTTTATTTTTTTTAACTTAGATCATCCTTAATCACGATTTCTATGAGCCACTTCACTCTACCTCCCAACACTTCCTGTATATATATATATATACATATATATATGTATATATGTATATATATATTTAAATACATTATTTATTTGAGAGAGCAAGCATGAGTGGGGGAGGAGGGGGAGGGGGGAGGAAGAAGCAGAATTCCTGCTGAGCAGGGAGCCTCGACATAGAGCTCGATGCTAGGACTTGAGCCGAAGTCAGATGCTTTACTGACTGAACCACCCAGCTGCCCCTCCCTGTATATTTAACTGTGGCTCCCTCCTTAGGAAAAAGAGGAAAACATAAGCCTCTGCTGTTCTCAAGGAAGTGACCTACCACGTGGGTCCCTTTCTCGGAAACGTAAATCTCTCAGTATTGCAACAGATGCAACAAGGTCTGAATGCAAACTTCCCACAGACCATGGCTGTCTAAAAACCAAGCCAGCTAGCAATTTCACGTTGCTACGGAAGAACAGAGAAGGACCCGCCTAGGAAGCCAGCCTCGGATAAGGAAATGGATCCACCAATGAACCTCAACCTTGACCACACTTTGTTTTTCTTTTCTGGAAGAGTATGGATGGATCTTCATCTCCGACATACTAATATTTTGCCAATGTGTCTAAGCTTTGGTGGGTTTCCATCATTCTTTTTTTTTTTTAATTTATTTATTTGACAGAAAGAGATCACAAGTAGACGGAGAGGCAGGCAGAGAGAGAGAGAGGGAAGCAGGCTCCCTGCCGAGCAGAGAGCCCGACGTGGGACTTGATCCCAGGGACCTGAGATCATGACCTGAGCCGAAGGCAGCGGCTTAACCCACTGAGCCACCCAGGCACCCTGGTTTCCATCATTCTTGATGCTCTGCACCTTGTCTCCGTTAAAAGCTCCCAGCCCCCAGCTTGGGGAAATGGTCAACTATTTTCCTTTGATTATCCCCTCCTTTACTTGGGTAGTTTCCCCTCTTCTTTCTTTCTAGGACTCCAGACCTGGATAGATCTGCAGCGTCTTATCTTTTGATGGAGAGATTTTGTAGCTGTACTTTTGGGAACGGCTTCCCAAATGGAGAGCAGCTACGTAATAGTTCCAGTGGGAGGACACAACAAATCCCAAGAACTCCTCTGTGTCCCTGACCGCTCGACTTATAATTTCCTAGTGTCACCTTTTGGGTGTAAGGCTTTGGGGCAGCTCTCTAGATTTATTAAGCCAATTTTGGGGACATGTTTTGTGTTGTGAATTATCTCTATGCTGACAAGCCAGTGGTTCAGTTCATCTCGGTCTTTTTTGTTCTTCAAAGGCCTGGTGATCCCTGGTTATCAGATCTCCCTGAAGAAAGCAGTGGGCGGCGGGGCGTGTGTGGGTTTTCCTCTGTGGCTCTGTCGGACCTCCTTCCACGTGGAAAGACAGTGTGGGCGGAGTGTGCAATGTGGTCAGCTGTCCTCCGGGCTCAGTTGGCAGGGACAGGGTTGTGAATTGGGGGCCCTACTATCTATACGAGAAGCCTTAGCTCTCCATGGTCATTCTACTTAATATCTCGGTGTATTGTTTTGTTTTGCAGAGAAAAGTCTTTGAAAATATTGTTGGCCCAGTCACAAACATCAGGCTGCCTATATTCTATAGAGAACACGTGGCTGGGCCACCTGTCCCATGTGTTCACTCTGAATGGCCCCACTGATTCTCAGTTGCACCTGCCGATTCTGAATCCAGAAATCCTCCAGCAAAGCCACGGGCAGGTAGCCTCCTGCCTCTACCACAGGCTCTCGGGGTTGCTGCTTTCTGCTCTCTGCTGTATCCATTAATGCACTAGCAGAACATTCCATCTTCTCGAAAGTTGTTAAAAATTTTTCATCCTCTGATGATCCATTTCCCCCTCGCCTATCCATGCATGGACCTGTAGAGGTTCATTCCTTATGGAGTTTTTGTACTTTTATTTCAGAGGGGGTCTCAAGAAAAATGGGAAGTCATCTCAAAGCAGGATGTATTCTGGGATGGCTTGTCTGGTTAGGAATCAGCCTCATGTCATGATCCCAGGGGTCCCGGGATTGAGCCCCGCAATGGGCTCCTTGCTCGGCAGAAACCTTGCTTCTCTCTCTCCCTCTGCCTGCCACTCCCCCTGCTTGTGCTCTCCCTCTCCGTCAAATAAATTAAATCTTTAAAAAAACCAAAAAAACAAAAAAACAGGATGTATTCTATAAACCATGCCCTAGGGCCAAATCACTTTGGGACCGCCCCCCCCCCCCCAATGTAATATATTCTTCTTAAGATGTGGGTTTCTCTGCAGATGACGTAACAGGAAAAACAGATGTATGCTGACACTTTTTCCAGGATTCTACATATTCAAGTTACAGATTTAAAAAATAACCAATCAAAATAAAAACAAAACAAAACAGAAACAAAAACAAAATAAAAAAATCACCAATCTATCAAGGGAGTCGAGGGGCAGTTAATTAAATTGTGATTTTATGATTATAGGGCCTTTTCTTTTATGATTATTAATAAATATATCCTTACATGAAACTATGTCAAGGCTGAGACATTAGGAAATCCACAATGCAGAATGAAAAGAGCCTCCAGGGAGTTAAGAAACTAAAATTTCAGTCCAGGTCTTTAACTGATGAACTCCAGGGAGCGAGGCAGGTTTCGTAACCACACCAGAGCTCAGTTTCTCCATCGCTAAAATAGAAGATCAGTGTGGGCAACCTTAGGGAATGCTGTCACACTCCCCCATGGTCCTGAAGGTACTAGCCAATCTTTGGACAAGGGGCACAGTTGTTTTCTGTGGCCCTCTCAAGTGCTAATCTGCCTGTTCTATCATTGGGAAACTGAGGCCAGAAAAATAATCCTGAGCACAACTGAGAGGCAAGAGGCGGACTGGACTAGAAAACATTCTAATGTCACCAGGAGCTTTAGGTGCTACGGCGGTGGGCTGTGAACACCTTCTCAGTTTTACCGCCAGAACAGGGCCATCCTGTCCAGCGCACGCCGAGACTGTCTTACTCCTACAGAGACTTGAACATCAAAAGGTATCCAAAACTGACATGCGACCCAGGGTTTTCGTTTCATTTGACATTGATAAAGCATTCCCAATCATCTTTGCAACTTCCATCCAACTCCCACTGCCCGCAAATGGAATCAGGAAGAGAAGGGAGATGAGAGAGCTCCTTGGACCTCCCTGGGGACCTAAGTGACAAGAAAATGAATATTAAATGCATGACAGGAAGCAAGCCCTCTCGGTCCCCAACCACATCTTTCAAGCCCTATTTCTGAGAATAGAAAATTCTAAGCTCAATTTGAGAGTCATTGTAAACTCCTCTCTGTGCCAGATGATTTTATCTGCATATTTACATCCAAAGTACAAACTTAAACCGTTTACACTGAGGGGTAATGGAAGTCATGTGTCAAATTCAGCGGGAGGAAAAAGAGGAGCACGCTTCACAGCGAAAGCCTGAAGATATACAATATCTGTGGAAAATGTGGCCTATAAGCATGCATTGTTTACCTATTTCGTTTAATTACAGAGAACATGAATTCTTACCCTTTGCATACAACGTCTAAAGTCTCGTGGTTTTTTTGGTTTGGTTTTGCCTGACAGTGTTGCCAGGAGCTCTGGAAGTCTCACAGCCCCGTATACACAGCCTCAAAAACGCCGCCACACACGTTCCTGTCATCTGTGGCCCTGTCTCCTTTCATCTCCCACTTCCAGAGAGACGCAGGGAAGGGTCTGTCCACAGCGCCCCAAAGCAGCACAAGAACAGTATAGACAACCCTCCTCAGATGCTCGCCAGGCCTTCAGCACGTCAGCTTTCCTTGCTGAACGCTGTCAAGACAGGAAGACTAGACAAGGCCACCAAGAGACTCCTGGCATCTTTGTACTGGGAGAGAGTTGTCTGAATTTACCACCGAGTACAAGCCTGCGGGGCCAGCTTCTCCACAACTTCTAACCGAGAGCGATTCAGGCACAACCACCCAGAAAGTCTGTCACGCGCACAGCGTGCTGGCTTCCCAGAGCCAACAGTGACCTGTCTACACAGCATCTATTCTGGCATGAAAGCTTAAAGGGGTCGCGCGGTATTATTCGTGGAAAGCACAGTATGAGCTGCTGTTTCTTCGACATCACATGTCTCAGAGGGAGAGATCATCATGGCTAAGCCGTAACCCTTGGGTGAGGTCCAGCTCTTCTCTTCCTCATCCCCTCGGTCACACTCACTGGGTCATTCCCACGCATCTCTCTCAGGGGATCAGTGTCGTGGCTGAGCACCTGGCCTGAGCCGTCCCAGCACCTGCCCTCTGTGGTGCTCTGTGGATCAACTAGGACATAGAATATTCATACTAAGCCTCTGCCCTTTGTATTTTAAAGCCGAGAAACTAACAGGGGCGCCTGGGTGGCTCCATCAGTTAACCCTCTCCCTCCGGCTCAGGTCATGATCCCAGGGTCCTGGGATCAAGTCCCGCATCAGGCTCCCTGCTTAGCAGGGAGCCTGCTTTTCCCTCTGCTTGCCACTGCCCCTGCCTGTGTTCCCCTTGTGCTTGCTCTTTCTCTCTTTCCATCAAATAAAGAAATAAAATCTTAAAAAAGAGAGAGAGAGAGAAAAAAAAGCAAAACAGAGAAGATGACATTGTTCCAACCTTCCTTTTGCTTTTCCTTTTTACTCCAGACAAGTTGTTGTCTTATCCTCCAACTTCCGTAGTTCTGCTTGCTCCTCTCAGTGGCAGAAAAGAGCATGTGAACGCATTCTTTTAAAAGCACACATTCTAATTTTCAAGGTCGGTCCTTCATCAGAGGCAATTTTTATACTCCAATTCTCAACATGATTCCACAGATGGACTAGCCAGACCCAACGAAAATTCAGTTTCTCTATGTCCCCAGCAACCCAAACCACATAGCTTGGCAAATGCTAGGAGAAAGCAACAAATCTTGGAGAGAAAACAAAACAAAACAACAACAAAAAAACCCCAAAGACACAGTAATGTGTAGAATTGAACTGAAAAAATGGACAGACCTTCTCTCCATTGGTTTTTACAGTAACATGCAATTTTCACTTCCTCCATTCACATTATTACAAATAGAAGGTGATCAAAGCTGAAAGAACCAACAACATATTTATAATTTTAAACCTTTTTTATTTTAATCGAGAATGTTTGACTGCTTCATGTACTTTGCATCTCACCATAAGTTGTGAGAATAAAATATTGAGATACAAGTTTATTTAAGCTACATTATATTAACTGAAGATCTAAACACGTCTTACCTGTAAGTATGTTTCCAAACCTTGTCGCCGTTGTTCCAAGACCTTTGGGACCCAGTTCCTAACATGTTTAGAAGGGATTTCTGGAGTTTTTATACATTTCTTCAGCTATAAAGACAGAAACAGGGAAAAAAAAAAAGTCTCAGCTATAAACACATTCTTTGAGGGGGGAAAGCCAATAAAAGAAAATGAACCACTACTATCTCCAATAAAAAGACAGAAGAAAATGTAATTATATTTAAATTTTGTTAAAAAGTTCTCAGCAGCGCCTGGGTGGCTCAGTTGGTTGAGGGTCTGACTCCTGGTTTCAGCTCAGGTCTTGATCTCAGGATCCAGGGATCAAGCTCTGTGTCATGCTCCCTGCTCAGCAGAGCCTGCCGGAGAGTCTCTCTCTCTCAAATAAATAAAATAAAATAAAATAAAATAAAATAAATCTTTAAAAAATTATTTAGCTATCCTAAATGTTCTGGTTTCAGAGTAAGAGTTTTGGGTTTCTGGTAGTAGTTATGGTTGGGTATCATCTAGTATTTCACACTAGAATTATTTTTTTCTGAAAAATTTTATGTTCAGTAAATACAAAAAAAAATGTTTAGTGAATGCATCATTATGGAGGTAAAGTAGTTTAGGATTTCCAAAATCAATTAATAGAAAGAAATTTTGCTCAGAAGTACTTTTCTGATGAAAAAACTTTCTACATATTAGTTCATGTAAAAAGTCAAATAAAATGCAATGTTTATAACCATCCTGCTGGAAATGCCATGCAAACTAGACCACACCATTTGGAAAGTTTCTCAAAAGTCTGGAACAGAATGAACTTTAGCTTTTTAAAAGAGTAAGACTGATGCTTCCAATTCTCCTAAGAATTAGGTCCAAAATCTGTTCAAGAAAAATCATGGTTCTCTGCTAAGCCTTTCTGGGCAGCAGTCTGAAGGAACCACATTAAAAAAAAGGAAAATTCTTTTGGAACTTGAGTTAGAGCTGCCTGTGGTAGGCACAGCCTGTCTACGACATTGACACCCTAACCTGTGAATGTTACTTTATTTTACATGGCCAGCCACTTCACAGAGGTGATTAAATTAGGGGTCTTAAAATGGAGTGACTCTCCTAGATGATCCAGGTGGGCTCAGTGTAATACTAAGATTCCTTGTAAGAGGGAAGCAGGAGGGTCAGAGTCAGGGAGAGTCTGGAAGATGCTATATGGTTGGCTTCCACCCCAGAGGAAGGGTCCAGAGCCCAGGTGATCTCTAGAAGCTGGAAAGGAAGGGGAACAAATGCTTCCCTTTAGCCTCGTGATGCCTTGATTTTAGCCCAGTGAAACTCATTTCAGACTTTTGACCTCAAGAAGGGTAAACATCCTAACTTTGTATCAACATGCACGGGACTGGAGGAGATTATGCTGAGTGAAATAAGTCAAGCAGAGAGAGTCAGTCATCATATGGTTTCACTTATTTGTGGAGCATAAGGAATAACACGGAGGATATAGAGAGATGGAGAGGAGAAGGGAATTGAGGGAAATTGGAGGGGGAGATGAACCATGAAAGACTATGGACTCTGAAAAACAATCTGAGGGTTTTGAAGGGGTGGGGGGGTGGGAGGTTGGGTGAGCCTGGTGGTGGGTATTATGGAGGGCACGTAGTGCATGGAGCACTGGGTGTGGTGCATAAACAATGAATTCTGGTACACTGAAAAGTAAAAAATTAAAAATTAAAAAAAAAAAAGAAGAGTAGAAAAGTAAATCTGTCTTGTTTTAAGCCACTAAGATTATGCTAATATGTTACAGCAGCAATATTGAAACTGATACACTGACTAAAGCAGAATGTTTAATGTTCTAATTAAAAACTTGGAAAACCTACTGAGACTGTAGTAGTGAGAAGCCAGAGCTGATTAAGAATATACAGATTAGGGATGCCTAAGTGGCTCAGTCGGTTAAGCCACTGCCTTCAGCTCAGGTCATGATCCCAGGGTTCTGGGATGGAGTCCCATATCAGGCTCTCTGCTCAGCAGGGAGTCTGCTTCTCTCTCTGCCTCTGCCTGCCTCTCTGTCTGCCTGTGCTTGCTCTCTCTCTTTCTCACACACATGCATAAATAAATAAAATCTTATTTAAAAAGAAAAGAAAAGAAAACCTTAAAAAAAAAAAGAATATATAGCTTATGACCTGCTGAGGGAGGGGCACAAGCCCTGAGCATCTGAGCTCCCACACTGGGGAAATGAACCCCACAGGCTTGTTTTGACTAAAGGTACAGTTTCATTATACCCACAGAAGGGACATAGAGTCACAAGATTTATTACAGGTCCCAGAAGCAAGGGAGGGGTACTGGTATTTGGACTTTCTGTTTTATGTACCTGAATTTAATTCTGATAGACTTCCAAAAAAGAAAGGAAAAAAAAAGGCAAAAAGCCAAAGGTAATGGGATATAGAAGAATGAAACCAAAGGGGCAGAGAAGAAGTAATTACCAGGAGATTAAGAACTTTCTACAAGACAGAAAGCAGGAGTATGTCAATAAAGAAAACAGAGAGGAGGAAGCCCCTGGCCAGGCCACCTCAAGAAAGGAATCACAAAGAGTGGAGACCCCCGTCTTCTCAGCAGACTTGAGAGATTTGTGCTCGGGACTGGTGTAAGAGGAGGGCAGAGCCAAGAAGAGGGATGACACAACATCATGGTTTGTGCCAATGGACACTTTACCCTTACCCTCCATAAGCAAGGGGCTAGCAACCAGGCTGCATCTCTAGCACTCATACCCCTACCCCATAAAAAAGGGTCAGTGTCCCTCAGGAAAATGAATGAAAGATATGGGCAGAACGATGGCATCCCATTCTACTCATCCTGTCGTGGGGACCCCATTCTAACAGCTGGCTCTCTTCTCTCACTCCCTATGATGACGCTCCTCCGGCTGACACACCCTACAGAGGGACCAGGCAAGCATACCCAAGGCAGAGGTACCAGTGACAAACACCATGAATAATTCCTCTAGTTGGATGGGCAACTGAGGCTAGCTATTTCAGCAAAGACAGCACTATAAAGAAGAAAGAACAAGAAAAACAAGTGGAACAATGAACTCCAAAGAAAACAAGTAACAGAGGAGATCTTTGATATCTACTTAGTACCTACAGGGATATTTGAGAAGATATTGCTTCTTCTTCTTCTTCTTTTTTTTTTTTTTTTTTGAGAAGATATTGCTTCTATAAAACAAGAAGAGGTTGCTATTACAAAAAAAAAAAAGAATGAGTTTTTTTAGAAAATAAAAAAACATGAGATGGACGTAAAAAGTTAAAAGAGGTAGAACATACAATCATGGACGTCTCTCAAACTGTACAACAAAAGAGAGTGAGAGCAAAGTTAGGTGAAAAGAAAAACACCATGAGGATTAATCCAGGAAGTTTAATTAAAAAAAAATCAATAAGCATTCCATAAAGGAGAAAAGAAATTCTCAAAGAAATGATGGAAGAATTATATGACTTCATACAGATCTTCAGATTAAGAAGCCACTGGGCACCTTGACCTTCTATGGCTTCTTCTATACAAAGGAAGCTGAGGCTGTAACTCCAGAAAACAGCTGAAAGCAAAGAAGAGAAAGAAGACTCAAAGCTCTGCCCCATCCGTGTGAGGAAGGGAATCGCAGGACAGCAGATTTGGAGAGGGGACTTTCTGGGAGGAGGTTGCTTCCATGCAGTAGATAATACGGGGAAGACGAATGATCAAGGAGATAATCCTCTATTAGAAAAGATCAGTTCCAGGGGGGAGCAAGAGCCCCTGAAGGTAGTCATGGAGCAGAAGACACTGAGCCTCTCCTCCATGTCAGTCCAGTGCTAGAGATACTCCTGGTGCGTGTGGGGCTCACATACCAGGAAAAGACGAGAAACAATACATGAGGTAATAAAACAGGGTGGGCACAGATAGTAACAGAAAGGGGTGGGAGCTTGTGAGATGGGAATGTCTGAGGAGTGATGGGAATCACGCAGGTGGGGAGCCAGGTGAGGAGCTGGCGAAGGAACGTTACAGCAGATGGAGCAATGGGGAGCAGGGGCCAAGCCTGGTGTTCGGGACACAGCCAGGAGGAGACGGGTTCAGGGAGGCGGCAGCACTGCACACTGTACGGCCTTGGAGGCTACGTAGGAAACTGTGTTCATCTTATATGGGAAGCTTTGTGAATGTCTTCAGCAAGGGAATGACCTCATAGAAATTCACTTTGAGGAGGTCATTCTAGATTTCATAAGCAAGATGCACTATAAGAGGGCAGGAGTCAATACGAGGAGGCTGGTCAGAAGCTTCTGCAGAAGAAATCCGGGCAAAAGACCAGGGTGGCTTAGGCTATCTATGGTCCTGACAGTGGAAATAGGACAAGTAGAGGCTGTGGGGGTATGGAGAAAGAAGAGATGCTCAGAACAAAGAAAAGAAAAAAAGAAGAGGAAAAGAAAAAAAAGAAAAGAAGGAAAGACAGAAAGAAAAGAAAAAAGAAAATGGCCCTTCAACCTGACAGAAATGCAGAAACAAGCTGGAGGGACAGCAGCTACATTATAACCAGAAGGATGCAAGGCAGGTGCAAAGGTTAAAAAAAAAAAAAAAAAAAAAGGAGCTTGGAACATGGATACTGCGGAATTACTACATCAACTTGACCTGCCCGCTTTTAGTTTTGTTGCTATATGAGAATCATCTCTCACTTGTTTAAGAAACCTAGTCAACTTTCTGTTACATCCAACCAAAAATAATCTTGGCATAAAGGAATCCATTGTTTGCTTCTGTTGATTTTAACAGAAGGCCCATTGGGCACTCAAATAGAGATAACTGGTAGGCAGGTAGATAGGGGTCATAGATCTGGGCATTGGATCTCTAAGTGGAATCCAGAACCATGGAACTAGATGACAGTGTGAATTTCTCCATTGGCACAGACAGAAAAAAAATTACAGCAATGGCAGAATACAAGAACAGCCCCCAGACCCCTGTCTCTTGGTCCATGTGCTACAGTATCCCTTCCCTTGGGTTCAGACAGCATTTGTGAACATGGTGGGGGATAGTCACTCCCTTGAGCAGGTTACCTTTTATGAGACGAAGTCCTAGCAGACCTCAGGCTTTGCCATGTTATAGCCCCATGGCTTTGACTTGGGGGTCGCCTCAAAGAGCTGAGAGCTAATAGTCAGCCAATAGTCAGCAAGCAAAAAGGGACCTCAGTCCCACAACAGCAAGAAACAGAGTCTCCCCAAAATGAGCTTGGGAGAGGACCCTGAGTCCAGATGGGACCACAGCCTAGGCGACACCAGATGTCGGCATGATGAGACCCTAAGCAGAGAACCCAGTAAACCTGCATTGCAGACTTATGACCCAAAGAAACTCTGAGTGGATACAGTCATCTTGTTTTATGCTGCTGAGTGTGTGGTGATCTGTTCCACTCCAATGGGGCACTGATACAAGGGCTGAGAGCCCCCAACGCCGAGGGGCAGGGTGGAAAAGCAGGCAGTCCCTCACTGAGCAGCGACGGAAACCACACGTTTGGGCACCAAAGTGTTCCAAGAAGTGGGCATGGTCAGACTGCGCCCAGCGAGGGTAAAGAGCGAGTAAGAAGTGGGAAACCAGAGCCTCCTCTGTCAAGGAATTCTGCCAAGAAAGGAGAGTAATGGGGGCAACATGGGAGAGAAATGTGGAGTCAAAGGTGGGGTTTTCTATTTTTTATTTTTTTTAAAGGTTTTATTTATTTATTTGACAGAGAGAGATCACAAGTAGGCAGAGAGGCAGGCAGAGAGAGAGAGGGAAGCAGGCTCCCTGCTGAGCAGAGAGCCCGATGCGGGGCTCCATTGCAGGACCCTGAGATCATGACCGGAGCTGAAGGCAGAGGCTTTAACCCACTAAGCCACCCAGGCACCCCTCAAAGGCGGGTTTTGTTGTGTTAAATGGGAAATCCTATGCCATGTTCATTTACTGATGAGACTGATCCAATATTGAGGTAAGGGGGGAAGGGAGGGAGAAGGAGGGACAGAGAAGGAGAGAGAAACAATTTATGACTGTCTGTAAGGAAATAAAGACTTATCTCACCTCTATACCATTTGAGGTATTTCTCAAACAGGAACAAAGCCCAAAATGCTCAATTATTCTGTGGTAATAAGCTTATCCAGTTCCAGTTTAAAGCTAAAAGAAACTGCCTTTAAAACTACTGAATCATGACATTGCTTACATTGTAAAATAGAAAATCAACGCCATTATCTGTCTCTCACTCTCTCTCTCTCTCTTTTTTTTAAATCTTGAAGATACAGTCCTGAAAACACTTTTCCTTTTTATTTACGTCAGGAGTGTGCAGGAAGCCGATCATCGTAGCTGCGGGGACCTGTGACAGCATTTGTAGGTGAGTAATGAATGGCTTTAGATGAGGAGAGACAAACCCAAAACAATATGTTTCCAGCAGGGCTCAGCTGCTCACAAGATAAATACTCGTCTGCCATTCCCTCTGATGATTTACTGTCCCGGCCAGGCTGTGCCCGGCCACGTGGCCTTTCTGGTCCACACCGACAGTTCCCATATCCCACGATACAGCAAGCTGTCGCCTTCGCGTGGGGCGATCACTCCCTTTCCTTTGTATTTTTTATTTTGTGAAGATTTTATATATTTATTTATTTTCAAGTCATCTCTACACCCGACGTGGGGCTTGAACTTACAACCCGGGGATTAAGAGCTGTTGGCTCCACAGACTGAGCTGGTCAGCCAGGCGTCCCCCTCTTTCTTTTTTATACCATGAGAAGAGTATACACAGAACTTACTCCACACAGACGTGCCATTTACACACTGGTGATAGTGACCGTTTTCTTCCTTTCTTATTTTTTTTAAGATTTTATTTATTTATTCATTTGAGAAAGAGAGGGCATGAGCGTTGGGGAGCAGAAGAACAGGGAGGGCAAAGGAATCTCAAGCAGACTCCTTGCTGAGCTCCAAGCCGGATGTGTGGCTGGATCCCAGGACCTGAGATCATGATCTGAACCAAAACCAAGAGTGGGATGCTCAACGGACTGGGCCACCCAGGCGTACCAATAGTGACCATTTTCCAGAAAGGAACACAGATACTTTCCAGAGCACATGAATAAAAAGATAGAAATGGAACAAAAAAGGGAAGAATGGGGAGCCTTCAGGGTAAAAGTCAATCTTTCACTCCACCTTGGCCTCCCTCTGCCCCTAGAGTTCCCTCTAGAAACACAAGCCATGGTGTCATGCTCCTGGTTTAACCCCATAAGGCAGCTCTGGGGTTCCTCTGAAATGTGTACTTCGTTAATTCGAATCCAAGAATGTAATCTTTTATTCAAGCCAAAAGGAGGCAGTAACAAGAATGAGGGCAGTTTATTTAGAAATGAACCAGCTCCCTATTTCCATGAGACCTCCGGGCTGGAGCTGAGAGCCCACAGCCGGGGAGACACAGACTTAGCAGCTGGCCCTGCCGGCAAGGCTGGTCTCCCCCATCCCGTGATCATAGGCTTAGGGAGCTAAAGGAGGTTGAGCTGTTCTCAAGGACCGCCACTCCAACGGCCTGTCCCTAGGGGATGTGGGCAGATGTCGCAGGGGAACAGGGGAAGCCCGTGCAAGCTGAAGGCTCTCCCTGTCACCAGGGTCTGGGCCTGAGCAGTGTGGAGGGAACTGTGTCACTTCATTTTTAAAAAGGATACTATGTGAGAAGTGAACAGAGAAGAACAGCATCGGGCCCCGCCTAGGTTTCAGTGTGGTGCAGGTTGTGGGTTTCCCATCTAGGAACGGAGAGCTCCAACAGACTTCCCAAGTGTAACGTGGGATGGAAATTACAGTGAGCTCAAACCCCATTTTTTTCACCCCAATTATTCCTCCAGTAATTCATAAATATGCCTAATATCCTCCAAACATCCCATTTGCCAAATACCGCCCACTAAGAGCCCAACACTAGCAGGCAGTGAGGAAGATACAAAAGATAAGATGTGGTTCCTTTTATAAAAAATGCGTCTTCTAGTTGGACAAGACTTAGGGACAACCAAATTTTAATGACCTCTTTGCCACACGGCTTAGCAAAGACAGAAAAAGTGATTTTCATACACTGGAGTGAATGGGGAGACTGACTTAGTGGCCATTGCTGTCTTCTTATGAGAAAGTGAGAAATAAGGTCGACCAGAAAACAGGATTGTGGTTGACACAATAATGGCTCTCCCCAAAGAGTCCACTCCGGGTCCTCAGAACCTGACACCGTGTCACAGTATTGTGGCTGAAGGGTGGGTTTAAATCAAGCCTCTTGAGATGGAGACATTAGCTGGGATTACGCAGGTGCGACCAATGTAACCTCAAGGGAGAGGCTGAAGTGTCCCTGTCAGAGAGGGGAGATGTGAGGACGGGACAGAAGACAGAAACAGAACCTGCAGGGGACTTACTGCTGGCTTTCGAGACGGAAGAGTCCACAAACCACAGACTGTGAGCAGCTTCCAGAAGCTGGAAAAGGCAGGGAAATGATTCTCTTCCAGAGCCTCCCAGGGGGAACTAATTAGGAAACTAATATAGAGAGTCTAAGATTACCGGCCTTGAGGGTCAAGGTCCATGATATGGTTGACAACACAGACCCACTGCAATGCATTTGGGAATGAAGAAGAAAAGAATGAAGAATGGAATGAAATGGTGCTTTAGGGAAACTGATCTGCACTAAAGTGTGAATCAGAAGACAAGGATCAGAAACAGAGCAATGCTTATAAAATGGTAAGACATTGGCTTGGGAGGGCAGAGGAGAAAGGGATAACTTAAACGGTGCATAGTATACAAATTTTGAGGACTCAGGGGACTCAACCAATGGAACTTGATGACCCTGTGAATACGGGAGGTAAGAGAAAGGCGTGAGAGACACCTCAGGGTTTCAGACCTTGTGGCTTCAGTGCCTGTGATGGGGAGAGGGTGGGTGGGGAGGGTTGTTGAAGAGAAGCGACTAAAAATAGAACCACACAATAGGACCTGTCAGACTTCAAGAGGCACTGGGATGCTTCATCCTGTGGGATGCTGGTTGAATAGGCAGACAACTGGGCTTGGCTGGGTAATACCCAGAATCTGCACGTCCGTCAAGGCTGTGCTGATTCCAGGGGTTCAAAGTGCACACTATGAAACACACCCACCAGGAAAAGCTAAAAGAAAAAGGAATCAAAATGCTCCTCATAGCTCTGGAAGAAATGACTGATGTGACCCAAAATCACACAGAGGGAGAACTGACCTAACAGATAGCATACCAATTTAAAGCTTTTGTAAATTAAAATAAATGTCATAGCCATGAGGTCCTGCATGAAAACTACTTTCAGCCAATGGCGAATGTTTTATTAACAAGCCACGCAAACTAATGGGCAAGAACAAATGAGACCGCCACAGAAAGACAATTCCAAAAAGAGGGACTACAATGTCTAATAAACAAACTGAAGACTTACCAAGGAAAACAGTAGCAAGGCCACATACATAAATATAATTTCGGGGGGGGGGGGGGGGTAATATTCAAACCTGGTAAGATTTTGTGATACTTTCAAATATGCCAGTTACATTTTAAATCTGCTCTAACCATTCTGAAGCATCATTTGGCAATATACATCAGAGGCTATAAAAACATGCAAACCCTTTGACAGAGAATGCTTCTTTTTAATCACTGAGTGTAAGGAAACCATCTCGAGTACAGAAAAGATTAGATCTTATGAAGGCTATCAATAATTGGAAATTTACCAGGAAGCCTGGGTGGCTCAGTCAGTTAAGTGTCTGCCTTTGGCTCAGGTCATCATCTCAGGGTCCTGGGATAGAGCCCCGCATCGGGCTCCCAACTTAGTGGGGAAGCCTGCTCTTCCCTCTGCCGCTCCCCCTGCTTGTGCTCTCTTACTCTTACTCTCTCTCTCTCTCTCTCAAATAAATATCTTTAAAAAATGATTGGAAATGAACCATGTGATGCAAACAATCTCCGTTAGTTCATAAAGTAACCCTATGAAATTAATACTGTCATTATTCCTATCCTACACATGGAGAACCTGAGACTTAGGAAGACCATGCAATGTGCTCCAAGGACTTAAGATCCAGGAAGAGGTAAAGGCAGGCTCAGGAACATTCTGGCTCTAAAGAACTACACACTGAACTTCTGCATTAGAATTATCACCACGCCGGAACACGGTTAGCACAGAAGCATTTGCTTTACTAAAAAAAGTTCAAGAAAAGAGGGGCATCTGGCTGGCTCAGTCGGTGGAGTAACTGACTGTTAATCTCAGGGTTGCAATTTTGAGCCTTAGGTTGGGTGTGGAGATTGCTTAAAAATAAAATCTTTTTTTTTTCCTTGTGATTATTTTCTTTTCTTTATTTTTTAATAATTTTTAAATTTTTTAATAAACATACAATGTATTATTAGCCCCAGGGGTATAGGTCTATGAATCGCAGGTTTACACACTTCACAGCACTCACCATAGCACATACCCTCCCCAATGTCCATAACCCCACCACCCTCTCCCTACCCCCCTCCCCCCAGCAACCCTCAGTTTGTTTGGCGAGATTAAGAGTCTGTTATGGTTTGTCTCCCTCCTGATCCCATCTTGCTTCATTTATTCTTTTCCTCCCCCCAAACTCCCCATGTTGCATCTCCACTTCCTCATATCAGGGAGATCATATGATAGTTATCCTTCTCCGATTGACTTATTTCGCTAAGCATGATACCCTCTAGTTCTATCCACGTCATTGCAAATGACAAGATTTCATTTCTTTTGATGGCTGCATAGTATTCCATTGTGTATATATACCACATCTTCTTTATCCATATCTGTTGATGGACATCTAGGATCTTTCCATAGTTTGGCTATTGTGGACATTGCTGCTATAAACATTCAGGAGCACTTGGCCCTTCAGATCACTACGTTTGTATCTTTAGGGTAAATACCCAGTAGTGCAATTGCTGGGTTGTAGGGTAGCTCTATTTTCAAATTTTGAGGAACCTCCATGCTGTTTTCCAGAGTGGTTGCACTAGCTTGCATTCCCAGCAACAGTGTAGGAGGGTTCCCCTTTTTCCACATCCTCGCCAGCATCTGTCATTCCCTGACTTGCTAATTTTAGCCTTAAAAATAAAATCTTAAAAAAAAATTTAAGAAACAAAGGAAAAGAGGAATTATATATAGTAGGATAGTAGAAATATGTGTCAGTAACAACGGATAACTTCCCTGACCCAAACTTTTTGCGAAGTTTAGGTTTATAGTCTAAAATTTATTGGAAAGGAAAAACAAAAAACAAAAAACCATCTCTTGAATGTTTTCAACAAATAGAAATAAATCCTAAGAAATGTGTAAACAACTGGGATATTATCTTTGTATTTTAATATCAACAATTATAAAAATCAGGGGGAAGTAATAATCATTTAGAACTTTCCTTAGACGACCACACGAACTGTGAAATGGGTTAACGGTCTTAGTTTCTGCCTCAAAATTAGACTGACAAGAAGCCAGGAGGCACACTTGTCTGCCTCTAGAGTATGGAGAAGAGCTATGTGCCCATTATTCTAAAGATGCAAAGCGCTTGGTAAAGAACTCATGCATCATTTTTGAATTAACATGGGGACACAGGCCAAACACGCTTACCAAGTAAGAAATACAATGTAAAATGTCAGAAAGACCAGGACGCTGACCACACAGCAAATTGCACAGACTGCCGAAAAGGGTGAGTATTTCCGGAAGATTAAATAAGAGATCTGACTGAATGTAAAAGGGAAATATACATATATAAAAATATAACATAAACATATAAAAATATAACACTTAAAACACATCACAAAATTCAAATATGTAAACAGGGGTATCCAAATGGTCATAAAACAGTCAAACTATACAATATTGTGGTAGCAAGCAATAAAACCTGTGTGTTCTGAGCAAATTTTTTTGCTGATTTTCATCCGTAACACAGTTTTCCAGTCAAGGCTACAGATTTCTGCTTTTTTCACATCCTGCCATGATTTATACTTAGCTATCTTCTATAGTCACCTTTAAGCCAGACCACATACAATTGCACTGGGGCAAGGAAAGGAGACATCTGGCAGCTGCTTTCTGTGCTACAATGTAGAAGTAAGTAAACACATAACTACAACTCTGCCTTATGAAGCTATTTTTATCTCTACATCTTTGTCGGGCTGTTTTATTTTTATTTTTATATTTTATGTTTTAATTTAACTTTTTTTTTTCAGTGTTCCAGGACTCATTGTTTATGTACCACACTCAGTGCTCCACGGAATACGTGCCCTCCTTAATACCCACCACCAGGCTGTCAGGATGTTTTAAACATGCAAAATTGAGAAATTTGAGAATTTCTACTCTCAACTCTGGTAGTCCTACTGATATGATTACAGGAATGGCTAAAATTATTAACAGGAACTGCAGAATTTGAGGGAAGAGTCTGAGACAACCTAGAAATTCTTTCTGACTCTGATTTTCTGAGAACTGCCTATCAATCTTGGGCAGAAAATAAAATCCCATTAGAGAGCAGGAGGAAGGACCCTGCAGGGGTGAGTGGCATGGGAGTCTCTCGTGCAGGGTGGGCCTAATTGGCAGTCACCTGCTGTGCAGGGTGTGGAGTTGGTGGAGGAGTATCTGGTGGGGACCACAAGGTTGTGTCAAGGTCATGGTGAGCTGGGAGGTGAGGAAGGGAGACTGCCTTTGACAGGCCTCTCGGTCCATTCTTGGCTCTTGAAAGGCTGAGCAGGGGTTGCGGCTCTGGCTTTAATCTTAGTGTAGGAATTTATTTCATGCAGTACCCTGCGGAAATCTCCCTAGAATCTGTTTCCTTGAAACACAAGCAAGCAAAAACAATCCCTCAAGAAGGCATGAAGACCCAGATTCCAAGTTTGTTCCTCTTTAAGACCCCCGGGTAGGAGTTTTATAAAGGCTAACGGCAACATCTGGTCTAAATCCATATCCACCTGCACTGTTTCTTTTGGAAGCAAAGCTGGATTTAACAAAATTTTAACAGAAAAATGACATGTATAATATCCCTTGCCATCATAAGAGAAAAGTATACAGAGGGAAAGAGTTTCACTAATTTCTCTGTTATATCCTGTTAAAGTTTATACTCAATATTCCACTCTCCTGACTTAAAGAAAAAAAAAGTGGGAAATCTAATTTTTAAAGAAACACTAAGAAACTTTTAATACAGAATAAGCACATTGTCATGTCATTTATGTGCTAACAGTTCCCAGAAACTTTAAGAGGTCTTCAATGAAATTAAAAGAATAGACTATCTTTCTTAACATGTTTACTTAGTATCTTCCCATCTAACTTCTTACCTAATAAAGTGACAGAAGTGAAGAAAATGAATCAGGGCATACATACATGTGCGTGCATACACATACACTTGTATATACGTTCACGAGCTAGGTCCAGTTATCAAGATAATGTCAGCCCCTCAGTAATAATTCCTAACCTGCAAAACATTAAATTTTGGCAGAAAACAAAAAAATATTCACCCTTCTATTCTTTACTCTTTCTCCCCAAACTCAGCCACTCTTCTTGTATTCTTGTGTTTTTTCTCTAAGACTTTTAACGATATGAATCCAAGAACTCGAACACCCATCTTGTCAAGTGGCCTTTACAATGCAAAAGAATGATATGCGTTCTCCTTACACACGTTCACCAAAGAGTCCTTGAATACATGTGCCACATATGTTATCTTTTCCAGGAACATGTAAGTGTCCATCGCTTTTAATGAATTTCTCCCCATACAATCACCATCTGCTTCCTTCTCTCTTTCTTGTAAAGCACGTGAGGTCTACTTGATGGAAAGAGTCAGGTCTGAGTCTGATTCTCTGTGAACCTCTCAAATTCCTGCAAAAGCTTACAACTCCCATCTATTTATGTAAAAGATCTGAACAGAAAACCCACCTCCTCAGGAAGCACACTTTCAGGGGACTAAATAATTGAAAAGAAAACTTAATCCATGATTAAGGAAATCCTACTGTGCCAAGAACTATTCATGCTCTCAGAAAACACAGAAATCAGTTTTAACCTTACAGCATCTACCGTATAAGGAAAAAGGGGGGGAAAATGTTACCTTTTTGTGCAAGGCGTGAAATTCGCTGTACCTTTTTTCAACAAAGTGTTTTCTTCCATTCATTAGCACTTCTATCTTAAACACCTAAGGGAAAAAAAAAAATAAAAAAGATTAATTCCACCCATTCAAAACCCTCAATCGTCTGATGTGGTAAGTTTGTGACCATGATATATTTCATCCCTTTAATTACAGTAGCTGATCCCCCAAAACCCAGAAGGCTCAGGAGACCCTGGGCCAACAGCACTGATTAATGAGTGCTCAGGTCAAATGCTTTAGTTAGTACAACCTGAAATATCGCCTTAACGTGTCTAACAGAAACTGAAACGCGTTCACGGGCTCCTTAACTTTCTAATCAGAGCGCATTCCTCCCTTAAGATTCTTTCACCAAATGGGTATGATGGTATCAAAATAAGGCATTCAGACAAGAATGAGAGCCTGGGAGAAGGGACAGGCCCCAGCATCCCATTACAGGTATGAGGACGATGACGGCCGTGCTGTGTCATCTCTAAGACAATCAGGTAAACGGCAGTGCATTTTAGGTTAATTTCTTCCTAACCTGCATATTCATCTCTAGTCTCAGCTGGGCCTTATTCCGCTGTTTGCAAAACAGGGAAAATGTAGTAAAGGCTCATTTTCCCGGCATGGTACCAGTGACAGCCTGCGCTCCCACATCCAGGAGGTCGAAAGGCCAGAAGAAAAGGCTCTCTGAGTGTGCTAATTAGTAGGCACTAACATGACATTTTCTTGATTCTTGGGTCAGTGGGTCAAGACTGGGAGCAAGGGATGAGAAACATTTTGAAACGCTGATGAAAACACAATGTTCCGCTGGGGTAAGGGCAGGACACTGGGTGAGAATGGAAGAGAAGGTGATCTGTTATTTTCAAGAGGGTGTCTTTGACTCCTGTTTTGCTGAGCCAAGTTGTGGACAACGCCAAGATGATGGATATTGTTCAATGGGTTCGTAAGCCTAATTTCTTGTTTCAGTTGCTCTTCTGGAAAAAACCAGAGTTGAGGTCACAGGACAGCAGAAAGTATTAGAAGCATGCTGACTTTAATTCTAAAGAAAACTTAAGTTAGCTCATGAAACACAAGGGCACACACTGTCATTATGAAAACACATTCCCTATGGCTCTACCTTGCTCCCTGACTCGTATGACTTTTCTTGAAAAGACAAAATTATATCATCAAACGCATAATGTGTTTGTAGATTTGTACTTTTTTGAATCAGAAACGAAATCTTGTGTCGTATGACTCAGCTGAAGAAACCTGCTTTTATTAAAGCAATTGGTAAATACTTACCAGTTCGATCAGTATCTTATACTAACATTTGGTTTTTCAAGAAACCTCCTTAAAAAATACTTTCCTTTGGTCAATTTGTGAAAATACTCTCTTCTAAAAACAGATCCATATGCTTCCAAGTTTCAAATGTATGTCTACTGTTTTTAAGAAAAATATTCTGTTCACTAATTCACCAAAGAAAATTCCTCTACTTCAAAGACGCTGCCAGGAAGAGGGGGAGGGAAACACCCTGAGAAACATGGACACGAGAAGATCAGCTTCAACACACGGGCTTGGTTAATAGGACACAGAGTGCCTTTTTAGTGTCAGGCCCCAGAGTTCAATCAGGACAATGTGGGAGCAGGAGAAGTACTTTCCATCTGCAGAACGGCAGGAAAGAAATGAAGTTATGCTCCGAGTCCAGTTACGGGAGGCGTCATCATAAAACCCACCACTTTAATTGGCACGTTTGCAGCAGAAGCCACAGAAGCAGAAAGCTGAAGACTCGGAAAGGCTCAACCTACCGGGTCACCCTCTTGAAGGCCGGGGATGAGACACATTACACAGCAGCTGCCTCATGGAATGTCATCCCTTCTATCGACCAGATGGCTCCATTACCACGTTCCACAGTTACTCTTCAGTCACTCAGTTTATGGGGGGTGGGGTGGGGGGGCGGTTTGGACACACACACACCACACATGTACCTGCGTGGTACGTTTTCATGCTGATATTTTTATTTTGTTGCTACTTCAAAAAGGTATACCTTATATTGTTCAGACTTCTTTTAAATTTAATATCTTGGGAAGGAAGTTGGTTAATCAGAATTTCCAGGACAAAGTGAAGGAAGAAATGGAACCAATGTAACAAATCTTATTTTCCTGAATTCCACAGCCGTAGTTTCTTTTTGTTGTTGTTGTTGGTTTTGTTTTTGTTTTTCTTTTAGTAAGTTTCTGATACATGTTGTCTCTGCTCCCTGGAAAATCTTTCTCCTGCTTTGTTCTTTTGGCAAACTCTGAGAAGCTATTACCTACCTCTAAGGTAGGGACAGCACAAGAAATGCTGGGAAAGCATGCAGCACAGTATCTGGTATTCATTCATTCATTCATTTGTTCATTTATTTAGCAGATACTTACTGAGGGGCTGCAACGCACTCAGGGGTTGCTCTAGGCTCTGGGGATTCAGCAGTGAACAAAAGAGGCAAGAGCTCAGGTTTCCAGGTGCATCTTTCCCACCTGGTGAGGGAGGCAGACTATAAATATATGAATGAATACAATGAAGTCAGGAAATAAAAAGCCCTGTGGAGAACAAGGCAGCAGGGTAATGACACAGAGCTGAACGAGGGTATTGTTTCAGACAGCATAGTGTCAGAGAAGGTCTCCTCAGACAGAGTGGCAGTCAGAGGTGCAACACCTGGACACCAATGCCCAGAAAAGTTGAATGTAGCTTCCTCTGGAATTTCAGACTGGGAGTGGGTGGACAAGGACTTTTATTTATTTATTTATTTATTTATTTTTAATTTCTGTTTACAGATTTTTTTTGAAAATTAAAGCCTAGAGCAGGGTGATTTCCAAGTCTGGTCAAGATGGTGTTACAGGGAGCAGATTCACTCTCCCACCAGAAACAACTCAAAATATGTGGGAAAGATGTCTCTCAAGACATCAGACATGAGGAAATGAAGAAGAGTGAGAGACAAAAGAAACGAAGTTGAGCCGTATGGTTACGCAATCAGAGCCCTGAGGGGAAGTGAGGGGAAGCCAGTTCCGTGGACAGGGTACTGGGCCAGAGTGAGCTGCACACAGACAGGACTTCAGTGACCTGCCAGAGGTCTTCCTCCAGCATTTTGCTGAACCCTTGTCAACACATGGCATTGGGGAAACTTACCCAAGGACAAGAAGACCTTAGCGAGAAGAGTGCTCAGAGCTTACAGATAACTGGGCATACAGCCTGTTACCAAATGCCAGGGTAGAAAACCTCATAATTCATGAAACATTAGTTAGAGTTCTCAGAAAGGTCTTGCCTCAGTAGTAGGACAAAATTAACAGTAGACTAACAGCTCTTCAATTCATTCCTCCTTGGAGGTTCTGTCCCCTAGATGGGCTTCTGAGGAGCATAAGACACCTGGCAAGGCCAGGGCTCATGGTATCATGAGGTCTTTATTCTTAAATCTTTGGAGGCTATGCCCCTTTCAATGGAACCAGACCAATAATCTCTATAAAAAGCATACAACTCTGTAGAGTAGAAGGATACTTTTTTATATTACCTCCTCCTGTCAGGATCTGTGCCCACACTGCCCCCTCAATCTCCTTATAATGTGGTTCCAAATGTTAGCTTGTATGGCTTTCACTTAAAAAAAAAGAAAATAGTATGTACTTATCAAAAAAGGTTTCAAAAATTCCAAAGACTGTAAACTTAAAAGTTTAAGTTTCTTACATAAGAGACTTGCGTAGTCCGTGCCAACTCAAGAGGGATCTTAAGAATTCTTTCACAAATTGTCCCCAGACATATAAGCTCTGTATGTACACATGTATACAGAAGTTGTTGCTTTCTTACACTAACTGTAGCCATATCATAGGGTCCTACTACCTCACTTCTATGAATTTTTTTTACCTTATTTATTTAGTACATGTTGAACATCTTATCAGCACATTTTGCAATGCCTAATTCTTTAATGGCTACCTAGTACTCCTATATATACTTGTTACCAAACTTTAATTAATTAGGACCCTAAGGTAGATATGAAGTCACTGTACTATTTTGTACCATACACACTCAAGTATATATGGATGTTTATATAGTTGATGCATGAACAACATGGGGGTTAGGGGCACCAACCCCCCATGCAATCGAAAACCCATGTATAACTTTTGAAGCCCCCAAAACTTGGCTACCAATAGCCTACAGTTGACTGAAAGCCTTCCTGTTAACATAAACAGTTGATTAACATTATTTATATGTTACATGTATTGTATACTGTATTCTTACGATAAAGCTAGAGAAAAGAATATGTTAAGAAAATCATAAAGAATACATTTAGAGTACTGTACTATACTTATTGAAAAAAAAATCCACATAAAAGTAGACCCACACAGTTCAAACCCACACTGTTCAATGGCCAACTGTATATGTTTATGTATTTTATTTATATATAAATATAGACGTAATCCTTGTTTCTGTACACATACTTACATACACACACACACACACACACACACACACACACACACACAGGATAAATTACCAAAAACTTTGCCAATTTACCATCCCCCCAATCCACAAAGTTACACAACAGCTAACAGGATATGGAATGTCTGGCCCATCCTAACCAACACTGGCTATTGGTCACTTTGGCAAGCTGGTGAGTGAAATGAGAATTAATTGGATGTGTTTTAACCAGTGTGTATAGTGGCATAAGTTTCCATTCCAACTATCTCACATAAAATCACACAAAGGTCCTACCTCCCTGTCTAACCCTCTATTCTTGGAGATATCCTTGTCCTCAAAGACTTCCAGAAATCCCTCTGGATAAAGCAAGGAAGGCTTCATGTAACTAAAAAAACATATTAAGATTTCCATTTAGGTTTGCTTAAAAAAAACAACAACAACACATACACAAATGATATTGTTCAGGTGACTAAATTCTAGACACAGTCCTGGGAACATTATTAAGTCATTACATTTTAGTTGAAAAGGAAAATAGATACGTTAAAGACAAGATTTCCATTCCTAATTGTAGTTTTCATTAAACGTTAGAGCCAGTTTTTTTTTTTTTTTTCCCTTTGTGATAGTATCTCTGCGATCTGGAAGTCTATGATAAAATATTTCAAAATTTGGGTCTACACCCAATTTTCCAGGAATGTGTTTTAAGAGATAAAATAAACCTAAGCTAAGGAAGGATTTAACTCATATTCCAGGCAGAACAGCCTCCTGACTTCAGAAGCTCATACTTTACAAAGTTATTAACTTCTAAGCAAAGCAAAACCAAATTTTTTCCTGTAACAGGCTAAAAATATCTAATAAATAATTTAAATGGCTTCCAACTATAGGTGGGGATTCTATATACAAATAAAGCTTGGGGTGCCTGGGTGGCTCAGTCAGTTAAGCATCCCAGGGTCCTAGGATCAAGTCCCATGCCACGCTCCTTGCTCAGCGGGCAGTCTGCTTTTCCCTCTCCCTGCCACTCCCCCAGCTTAGGCTCTCTGTCTCTCTCTCTGTCAAATAAATAAATAAAATCTTCTTTAAAAGCACACACACACACACAAAACAAATAAAGCTTAAAGTCCAGAGCTCCAAATGCTTTGGGTCACAAAATTGTTATGCTGAGAACATGAGATACCCACAAAGGACAACTACCAGCTTCAAATATGACTTTTCTTATTTATGGTTTAATATTTGCTCAATTAGAACAACACGCCCCGGATATTAACTGTAGGCTTAAAATCAACTCTGGGCTTGAAATACTCTCTTTCTTGACTTGGAATAAACAAGAAAGATAAAATAAAATTTAAAAGATTGTTATTTCACTTATAAAAAGCTACACCTCTAAAAGAGCCATTTACTGTGTGCCTGTTGGGAGCCAGGCTTTTTTTTTTTTTTTTAAGATTTCATTTATTCATTTGAGAGAGAGAGAGAGAATGAGAGAAAGAGAGCATGAGAAGGGGGAGGGTCAGAGGGAGAAGCTGACTCCCTGCGGAGCAGGGAGCCTGATGTGGGACTCTATCTCGGGACTCCATCCCAGGACTCCAGGATCATGACCTGAGCCAAAGGCAGTCACTTAACCAACTGAGCCACCCAGGTGTCCCCAAGGGAGCTAGGCTCTTAACATGTATGAATTCATAGGACAGTTCTTTTATGAGGGAAACATGGTAAGAAATCCTCTAATTATAAATTATTATGATATTCAATGACTAGGTATACAGTTCAATAAAACGTGTAAAAATTTAATTTGTTCTTCTTCTGAGGCTTAAATCATATTTCTTCTAATCCAAGATGCCACACGGATCAACTGAGAGGCATTATTAATTTTATTATATTTGGTTGCAGAGAAACTGCTAATAGCTTTCTTCATGCCTTAGAAAACATGTAAATTTCATGAATTTTAAAATATTTTTTTTAAAAAAAGACTGTTTCAAATAAACCACTGCTTAAGGAAAAAGAACAGTTCTATAAGTAATCGTCACTAGAGAACAGCTCCATAAGAACTGGGCACTAATAAATGTGTTTTTTTAAAAATGATGCTTCTTTGCAAAGAAAATTCATGACACCAAAAGGACCCTCCCCCCACCCAAATAAGAAAAGTCTCTGACAAAAGAACAAAAACTAATTAAGAAAAACAAACTTAGAGCAAGAGGAAATATTAAGGACAAAAAAGAAATCTAAGTTTCCTAAGCTGGGAAGATCAAAAGTATTTACTGTATCACAGGGAAAAATAAGGTGTTCTGCCTACTCTGGAATTTTTTTTTTTAATTACAGTAATGAAGAAAAAAAAAACAACAGTGGCAAAATACAGATGAAAAAAAGCAGGAACAAAGATTAGGATGACCCGAAACTTATTCTCTGCCACACTAAATGCCTCCCTACAAAATGTAGAACAGTATCAGCAAAGTTTTACTAGACTATTATCTCATAATCATCTAAATTTATTACTCACATAGAAAGGCACAAAAAGGCCATTTCAGCTGTGAGCAAACTCAGAAAATGGATACCCCATACATACTTTTTTTAAAAAAGATTTTTAATTTACTTATTTGAGAAAGAGCACGTATGTGCACATGATACACTCAAGTGGGGAGAGGGGCAGAAGAAGAGGGAGAATCCTTGAGCAGACTCCCCGCTGAGGGGGGGAGCCCAAAGTGGGGCTTAATCCCAGGACCCTGAGATCATGACCTGCGCTGAATCCAAGAGTTGGCTGCTTAACCAACTGAGCCACCCAGGTGTTCCCAAATCCCCACATGCTTTTTGCAAAAAATAACTGAAGATGTAGAATTGTCAATGGATAGAAGAACTCAAAAATATATAAAAGTAATATGTTTTTATATATTTGATATACTCATTTTTAAATATTTGTTTATATAGTTTTAAATATATTAAATATATTTTAATATTTTAAATGGATAGTTTATATTTGATATATAAAATATATAATATACAATAAAATAATAAATATATAAAAATATATACCAAAGTATCTATCAAAAAGTATATTTAACAATAATACAGAAGGCCAGCCACTGCTGTTGTCGTCATCAAAGACTATGATGCTGGGACACCGTAAATGAATACAGAGGAAGGCAACATTATCCAGTGGCTGTTATTAGGAGGCAGCTGAGGCCATTCCCAGCAGGAAGCACACAGGGGTTTCATGGTCACATGGACACAGCTTCCTCAGAGGCCACTCTGTTGCTCGTGTCTGCAAACTGAGGGCTGCTGGGCAGGGGGGTTGGGTGTCGGGGAATGGGGTGGCTGGGTGATAGACACTGGGGAGGGTATTGCTATGGTGAGTGCTGTGAATTGTGTAAGATGATGAATCACAGACCTGTGCCCCTGAATCAAGTAATATGCTTTATGTTAATAAAAAAAATATTTAATAAAACACACACACACACACACACAACCAAAGAAAGCGGCTTGTGGTTAAAGTACTGGGTATGCAGACAAATATGAGTCTCCAGAAATCCATAGAAAACCGGTTCATAATTCCACACCCAGGCAAACCAAGAAGGTAAAGGGCTCTTTCCAGATACGCAGGAGCATTTTATGGATTATGTAGACTCTGGTGAAATAATCTCTGAAGTTACTTCTTAGAAATGGAATGTAAGGGGCGCCTGGGTGGCTCAGAGGGTTAAAGCCTCTGCCTTCGGCTCAGGTCATGATCTCAGGGTCCTGGGATGGAGCCCCACATCGGGCTCCCTGCTCAGCGGGGAGCCTGCTTCCCGCTCTCTCTCTGCCTGCCTGTCTGCCTACTTGTGATCGCTGTCTATAAAATACATAAATAAAATCTTGAAAAAAAAACCCAAAAGAATGTAAAGAAGAAGCCAAAAAACTGTGCCCCTAACCTAGAATGAAAATGCTAGAAAAATCCTAAAATGGCAGCTTGGTAGCCTGAACAATATTCAAATTAGAATAAGAAGCCAGAGGGTTCCAAGAAGCATGACGAAGAAAACTGGTATGATTAATATCAATTATAGAAGTAGAATTATAGAAATTAATAGAAATAGGAATTATAGAAAATAAGCCTTTAGTGATGGTCTGTGAAGGAAAAAAAAAAAAGCTGCTTAAAGAGTCCAAGAAAACCAACCAAACAAAATGGATACAATTCCAAATACAAAGCAAAATAAATGAAACAATATTTGGTATGGTCCAGAGAAGAAAAAAAGAGTGGCTGTTTGAGATAATGCTGGGAACAGTTTCCACTGAGCAGATTTCATAATTTATAAGAAGACATTTCATCCTCCACATTTCCAAACATTTGATTACACAGTGAAAGTATACATAAACATACATACACAGACCTATAATTATAATATTGGGAACACCAACTATTGTACTTGGTGTTTAGAATCAATCCACACAACCTAAGACAATTCTTTTCACAGAACAGATTGTAAACATTTTTTTGTCGGTATAAAAGGTAATGAAGTAACTAGCAGAAAACAGGAGGTGAGTGGGGAGAGAAAGCAAACGGGGTACAAATTGTTTTCATCTTATAGAACTGGAAGGCAAAGAAAGCCGCTAAAAATCGTTCAGGAAAGTGCTTCAAGTTACAGTGTACTAAATATAAAGCCATGATGTTCATTTTTAATGATGAAATTGAAATCATATGCATAGTGGGAACCGAGTATGGAGGGGAGGTAATACAGGGCAACTCACTTATGATTCTAGAAGGTGTTTGATATATTTTGTTTTCCCTTTTAAATGTTTATGTAGTATTGGAAATTTTTCCATATATATATATATATATATATATATATAATTTTTCAGAAATCCTAATAATGGCATTGTCTCTGCTAAGTGTTTTAGTTTTAAATCTCTCTGGTTATAAAGGGAAAATTTTCCTGAGTTCAGTGATATTTATAAAATTACAGGTTTTCAGTCTAAACCCTAGTATTAATTTTAGCTGCAGCTGACTAATTATTTGATTATGAAGTCTTCATTTTTCTTTTCCTCTTAAGCTGCATCTATATGACACAAATTCAATCAATCAATTCAGGGTGAGGGGAAAAACTCACTCAAATACATCAGGTCATACATGTTGATGGGCTAACACAGTTTTCCATTAGTTTCAATATCATATAACTTTGACTCAGACTTTCTGTAGAAAGTGAATAGTGGTGGTTCTTTGCTTACCTGAACTGTTGTGACAATACATCAGACAGTATGTTAAACAATGAAGCATTCTGAAAGACAGATGTTTAATGAGCTTTATTATTCTCTTTTATATCCTGCTTTGAAAGCAGGAGAAGAGATAAATTTTTATCTGCACTACTTACTAATTTAGGCAAATCTCTAAACATCTCAGAGTCATAGTATCTCCATTCCTAAAATACAAATGATAAAAGCATGTCACATGATTTCAGTTTGTGGGATAATTAATGTCTTGGGGCATTCTGAGATGCTTTTTGAGTGCTTCCTACGTACTATGCAGTGTTCAAGGCACTTTCGTTTATTAAATGGCTTGACCCACATGAGACCCTATGAGGTAGGTACTATTATTATTCCCACTCAAAATGTGAGGAAATCAAACCATACAGAGGCCCATAACCTAGACACAGAACTAGGAGTGGATTTATAAACTCACATAATCTGGTTCCGCAGTCCCCCATCAACTACTATAGAAATGGTGGTTAGCAAACCCATCATCCTAGCCTTTACGGTGCCTACACACTAGAATGAGAGCAACTAATAAAGTAGCCAAAACAATGTATAATTCTGATGTATGATACAAATCATAAAGGTAATAAAAAGCTAACTGAGCTATATTCAATATAAAACACATATTTTAAAAAATCTGTGTGCATTAAGGGAAAATAGGATTTGCTCTCCAGAATCTGGGAAGCTTTCTTTCAAGAGCTGATGTTTCTGAACAGACCTAGAGTGTAGGTAGGCAAAGATAAGGGCATGCACTAGTCAGAGCAAGTGCTAAGGGCCTGAGGTAGCAGATACAGGAGGGAGCAGCTGAGTGTAAGTGCAGCCAACCTAGAAAGACAGCAACTCTGTAAGACACTAGATGGCAGACAAATAGCAAGCTCCATTCAGTGACTCAACAAGGATAATTACCAACCACATGCCAGGCTTCGTTCTAGTCCCTGGAGACGCAACAGTGATGGACCGTAAGATTCCATTTAAAACACTGAAGAGGGACACAGACAATCACACAGGTAAATGCAGGTTAGCTGGTACGTACGACCAAGGAAAACAGAACCGGGTAATGAGGACAGAGAGGGCCTGGATGAAAGCGTCATGTGGGGTGGTCAGGCAAGGTCTTACAGATCAAGTCCTATCTGTGCAGAGACCTTGTATTAGTTTTCTCTTCCTGCTGTACAAACATAACGCTCCATTTCTTCTCTCACATTTGTCGGGGTGAGGAGTCCAGTGTGCCTGGCTGGTTTCTCTGCTTCAAGTCTCATGGGGCTAAAATTGAGGTACTGATGGGCCTGTGTTCCCTTTGGGGGTTCGCTGGGAGAAAAGGTTTCCATTTCCTCGTGGTTACAGGACTGGGGGCCCCATTTCCTTGCTGGCTGTTAGCTGAGTACACAGCTCCCAGCTTTTAGAAGGTGCCTGCCTTCTTTGTCTTGGGGCCCCCTTTCTCCATCTCCAAAGCCAGCAGCAGCAATCCTTCTAGATGTTCTCTGATCTGCTTGTGTGCGTCTTCTTCCACTTTGAAGGACTCCCATGATGATGCTGGACTCAGCCAGATCATCCAAAATAGGCTCTGTGACTCAAGGTCTTTAACCTTAACTGCATCTATGATGTCCCTTTTGCACAGAAGATGACAGATTCATAGGTCTGGGGACCAGGGTGTAGACATTCTTGGAGGTTCGTTATTCCCTTTAGCATAGGCCTGAAGGAAGTGAGACTCTCTGGGGTGGGCAGAGGGGGTCCCTGTAAATGCCTGACATGTCTGCGTGCCTAGAGCGATCAGGAGGGAGGAGAGTGAGTTAGAGAGGTCTGAGTGGTGGTGCGGAGCGCTGAGCGAAAGCAGACACAGGAGGACGGACTGATAACTGAACATGGAGTCTGTTTACCAAATGAGGAATCAAATATAACAGGGAGGTCTGGGGTCTGAGCAAGTGGACGGACGGTGGTGCCATCCTGAGCTGGGAAGACTGGGCATTAGCCAGTCTATGGCAGCAGAAGGGAGCTCAGTACTGGCCATGGTCAGTTCGAGATGCCTGTAAGACACCAAGGGAAGATGCAGAGCAGCGATGAATGTAGAGCCTGAGTCTTAGTCAGAGATATAAATTTGGAAGTCATCAGAGTGTGAACGCAATTTATTTTTTATTTATTTATCTGACAGACAGAGATCACAAGTAGCAGAGAGGCAGGCAGAGAGAGGGGTGGGGAAGCAGGCTCCCTGCTGAGCAGAGAGCCCGACCTGAGGCTCGATCCCCGGACCCTCGGATCATGACCTGAGCCGAAGGCAGAGGCTTAACCCACTGAGCCACCCAGGCGCCCCTGTGAATGCAATTTAAAGCCACAAGACCTGATCTGAACATGTAGGATGTTTATTTAGGGGTGTCAAGATCATAATGGGGTTTATGGTTTTACCATTTTAGCAATGAGAAAGCCTCTGGTGCATTTTAAAAGCCTTCCTCTTCCAAATTAAACTTCTCCAGCTCATGGAGCTGTCCTTCAGATGACATGCTGCTCAGGTCTGGCACCACGACCACCTTTTGGACAAAACACAGTTTAGGGGCACCTGGGTGGCTCAGTGGGTTAAGCCTCTGCCTTCGGCTCATGTCATGATCTCAGGGTCCTGGGATGGAGCCTGCATCTTGCTCTCTGCTCAGCAGGGCGCCTCCTTCCCCCCATCCTCTCTCTGCCTGCCTCTCTACTACTTGTGATCTCTGTCTGTCAAATAAATAAAGTATTTTAAAAAAACACAGTTTGGCATTGTTTCTTCTAAAATGTTGAATCCAGGATGTAAGGAAATACAGGTATTCTCCCAATTTATGAATGGATTGCATCTCCAAGGTCCATAGTTGAAGTGGTATAAAACTCAGCAGGGTTTTTCTTATAGAATAAGTCCAAAAGACTCCAACCCATTAAAAAAAAAAACCAAAAAAAAAAACAAAAAACAAAAAAACCCCTCCATAGGTAGCCCATAATTTGCATAAATTACAATACTAACAGTATTATTTCGCTCATCAGATTCGCAGTATAACACAGCGGTTAAAGGTTCTAGGTCTTCAGTCAAACTGCCTGGGTTTGAATCCTGTGTTTTCTCTTGCTCTCCGCTGGGCTCTATGAACACTCCATGATTTGGGGAAAGTTATTTAACATGTCCCCATCTCAAGTTCCTCAGTTACAACACAGAGCTTCCAAAGGTACCTTTCAGACAGGTTTACTGTAAGGATGAAATGTGATGATCCATGAAAATAATTTGCCCCACTGTCTGGCATTCGGCAGGAATCCAAACAAGAACGTCACCTACTGAAGTCAGTATCAACATCTAGTCACAGCTACAAGTGTTTCTCTATCTGCACGGGGAAGGGGAGACCTCTTGCAGGATGGAAAGAGGGAAAAGATGATCCTACGTGAGATCACCTTGCTGACCATATCCGTCCATCTCTACAGGTAAGAGGGGCTCTCCTCTCCTTCACCAGAGTTGGTTCACCCTGCGGTGTATACACGTGGTGGGCTTCCACGCCCTCCTTTGTCAACGCTCACTGAGAACCCACGGTACGAGGACGGCATAATTTTTCTGAAAACAGATTCTGTCATCCAAATTATGAGCCACTGTCTTCACGAAGCTTTGGGTCATCTGCAAATGTGAAGTGCTTTCCTCCATCCCGGCCCGAGATCTCACCTCCCAACCTGCCAGCTGCTCTCTCCGCTCCACGCTTGCCCTCTAACAATGTGTTTCAGAGCAGTCAAAGCGGCCCTTGGCCATCCTCCATCAGACCACACTACTCCCCTGCTGACAACTTTCTGGTGGACATCCATCACTCCTAGAACAGAATTCAGATCCTTACCTTCGCACTGCCAGACTCCACACCACCCAGCTCCAGGGCCCATCCCTCTCCTCCATTTCTCTAGCACAAGCCCTCTTCCTCCCCCTGGTCCGGCTGTGCCAGCCTCCTTGTTGACTATCAGATGTATGGAGCACGTTCCCAACTCTAGGATCTGAAGTGCTTCTACCTGAAGGATGCCCCCTCACTTTTTCCAACTGCTGTTCCCGGTCATCTTCTTTGAGGGGTCTGTCTTATCTAACGACTCCATCTGAATCAGACACTCTAGTCCTGCCCCTCCCCATTCTTGATCCTCAGACCTGACCCCATTTTTCCACTTTGCACATACCATAGGTTAGTGCGCGCGCGCGCGCACACACACACACACAAACAAACACACACAATGTTGGGGTTGGTTTACTGTCTGTTCTTCCACAATAATCACAAGCTCTATAAGGACAGGCACCTCACCTGTTTTGTTCACTGTTAGAGCCCCACTGCCTTCAACAGCACCTGGCAACAGAACAGGTTGAGTCTACGATGTAAATGAGGAAGGAAAGAAAGAAAAAGGGAGCAAGTCATCCACAGGAGGACAACACACTGGGATGAACATGACTACACCTTAGGCCAGCTCAGCAGTCTTATTGCAAAAAAAGTAAGATGGGTTATTTTTGTTAGGAAGAACAATCAGTAAGTTAGACATGACAGAGTCAGACTGTGCAGAATAAGATGGTTTCTTACAGAAAACTGGTTGTAGATGGTCAAAAGAATACTGTTCATGAGGATCTGAAAGCGATGAAAATAGTTTTGAAATAGAACTCTTTTATTATAAGAAACTGGTAGCCTTTTTTTTCTAGTTTGTATTTCACTTAATACATTAATACATAATACATTAATAATGACTACCATTTGTAGAAGCTACATGATATGGCAGATAGAACAATCTGGAGTCAGACACACCTGACATCCAGACCTGCCACTTTCAGGGAAGTGGGAGGGAAAGCAAATTTTCATTTGGGAAAGCAAATATTCACGTGCTAGCTGTGTTTCCTTATAGATGTTGCTTATCCACTTCAAGCCTTAATCTCCTCATCTGTAATATAAAGAAGATAATACCTACTGCTTGGGGCTGGTGATGGGGTAAATAAATAAGACAAAGCATATAAAGCACTTAGCACCCAGCCTGGCATATGGTTGGTACCCCATACATTCTAGTATTTTCCTGAATATCACTGGGTTTCTTACAAATCTAAATGGAATTTGAGCCTATTAGTTGCCTTTATTTCTCCAACACACCATGAAGTACCATGATGCACTAGGCTTCTTTCTTTTTTTTAAGATTTTATTTATTTATTTGACAGACAGAGATCATAAGTAGGCAGAGAAGCAGGCAGAGAGGGGGAAGCAGGCTCCCTCCTGAGCAGAGAACCCAATGCAGGGCTCGATCTCAGGACCCTGAGATCATGACCTGAGCCGAAGGCAGAGGCTTTAACTCACTGAGCCACCCAGGCACCCTTAGGCTTATTTCTTAAAAAACATATTCTTTTTTTTTTTTTAACATATTTTTAAAAAAAAAAAAAAACCTACATGATTCAAAAGATCAAAAACTTTAAAGCATTCTATATATATATGGAGAGAGAGAGAATTTTTTTAACCAAAAACAGTGTAAAGAGTAAGCTCGAGTGGTTGAGAATTACTGGTCTCATTCAAGATGAGTGGGGTTCCATAATTTTATAGGCACCAAGAAGATGAGATTCTCCTGAGTTCTCTCAATACTGCACGTATTTATTAGACCTCAGAAAGGGAAAGCTGCTTGGCCACAGGCAGTCTGCAATATGCGTGCCAGCTTCAAAGCTCTGCTGCTTGGTACTGAAATATGGGCGGAGAGCAGGTGGGAGACAGACGAGCTCTATGGCCATGAAAGGGTGCAGACCATTTTGTCAACTCTACAACTGAAGATCCTAAAAAGACACCCTGTTGTTCCTGTTGAGGGCAAAGAGGCTTCTGTTCTACCAACAGGTGTTAGAGAGGATCTGTCCATATTTTTAAAATGCCCTCCTACAAGAAGCAAGCAAGCTCTTAAAGATTTTAGAACTCTCAGCCTTCTTTCCAAGCTCAGAATTTCAGTTCTTCTTCTTCTTCTTTTTTTTTTTTTAGATTTTATTTATTTGACAGAGAGAGATCACAAGTAGACAGAGAGGCAGGCAGAAAGAGAGAGAAGAGGAAGCAGGCTCCCTGCAGAGCAGAGAGCCCGATGCGGGACTCGATCCCAGGACCCTGAGATCATGACCTGAGCTGAAGGCAGAGGCTTAACCCACTGAGCCACCCGGGTGCCCAGAATTTCAGTTCTTCTTAAGAAAAAAATATTTATCAAGTGTTTTATTGTCCAAATATAAGCTTGGTTTAAAACTGTCACACTTGGGGTGCCTGGGTGGCTCAGTCAGTTACGCGTCTGCCATCAGCTCAAGTCATGATCCCAGGGTCCTGGGACAGCCCTGTGTCAGGCTCCTTGTTCAGTGGGGAGCCTGCTTCCCCCTCTCCCTGACCCCATTTGTGCTCTCTCTCTCTCTGAAATAAAGCTTAAAAAATAAAGCTGTCACACTGTAAAGACAATGATGATGGTGGTCTTCTTTATCCAAGTATTTATTGAGGACTTAGTGTGTGCTAAGCCCTGTTCAAGGTGTCTGAAGTCTATGAGTGAAGTAAAGTGACAAAGAGCTCTGCCCTCAAGAAACATTCGTTCCAGCAGGGGAGATGGATAACAAAAGATACAAAACAATAGATAACAGTGTGTTTTAGAAAGTGATTATCTGGTGTGGGGGGCGGTGGGGACAGAGCCAGGAAAAAGCACTGGGAATGCTGAATGAAAGTTGCAATGCTGGAGCACCTGGGTGGCTCAGTGGGTTAAAGCCTCTGCCTTTGGCTCAGGTCATGATCCCAGGACCCTGGGATGCAGCCTGCATAGGGCTCTCTGCTCAGCGGGGAGCCTGCTACCCAGCCCCCCAACCACCTGCTTCTCTGCCTACTTGTGATCTCTGCCTGTCAAATAAATAAATAAAATCTTTTTTTAAAAAAAAGTTGCAATGTTAAATAAAATGGTCAGACTTGGCATCACTGAGAAGATGGAAATCCAGACGCTGAGGTTGTATCAAAGCACTTAACTCAGTAGTATCTTTTATTTCTTATCTTTTTTAAAAAATTTCTTGTTTATCTTAAATTTAAATTAACCCACTTTTTAAAATGTACTGGCACACCAATGTTTACAAACTAAGTCTATCTCACAAAAAATGTACAGCTAAATTTCTGTATTATAAATCGCCATCTTTTCTAAATCTATAGAACACACACACACCAGTGCCAAAGACACTCCAGGAGAAGTCTGGAGTCTAACAAGTCTGAGCCTCCGCATGTATCATCGTGGACATTCTTCATGAAGAATCAGCTTTTCTAAGCCCATACATAAGGAGCTGCTGAAGAGGAGGGGGTGGGGGAAGGCCATTCCAAGAGCTTCTCCTGTTGATTTCATTTACCCGTAACAAAGAGATTCTTTGTTACAGGATATATCATAATCACTTAATTTGTCTGAGTCCTTTAAAGATGGAACAGTGGGGCACTTGGGTGGCTCAGTCCTTAAGCCTCTGCCTTCAGCTCAGGTCATAATCCCAAGGTCCTCAGATCAAGCCGCACATCGAGCTCCCTGCTCGGTGGGAAGCCTGCTTCTCTCTCTCCCACTCCCCCTGCTTGTGTTCCCTCTCTCGCTGTCTCTCTCTCTGTCAAATAAATAAAAAGAATCTTTAAAAGAAAGAAAGAACAATGAATTGAAGAAAAAGTGTTGACTTGCCAAAAATATAATCATTTTGTAGGTTTTCTGTGGCCGGTATGGGTCATTTTCCCTTAGTAATACCACCTATGTGGTGTCTGTAGAGAATGAAAAAGGTTAACTCTTAATTCCCACTGTTCCTGACAGCCTGTGCTAAATCTACACCTTAAGACTCGTAACATTCCTCCAAAGAGTAGCAAGGATAATGCATTTCTGCACACTTTACCTCTCCAAGGTTTAGTGCATTAGACATGCACTATGAAATCACCCACATCACCTAGACACGAGCAATTTTTCTCTCTCCACAGTCCTAGTTCGCATGCACACAGAGCCAGTGCAACCCCAAACCTTCTGCCAGGTATTTCCTACACGGCACAACACACAGATTTGAAGACAACTTTCGGATGTTGGACAGAAAAAAAAAAAAAAAGTGCACAAGATAGAGAACTAACACCACCAAACACGATTAGTTCATTAGCTTCATTTCGGAAAGCAAATATTCACTTGCTACAAACCAAATATTCATAAGTCTCCATTATTCCTTGCCATGGCTCTGCCAAGGTTACTCCTTTACAAACTAAAATTTATGAAAGCAATGAAATCTGAGCACGTGAAAACATTTCCAGACAGGTGAGCTGCTTGGCCATCAGAGATACATAGTACACCTAACTTAAATATTCTCAGCAGAAGGAAAGAAGAGTTATTTTAGTTCCATTAAGTAACTTTTCATGAGCTCTACTGCGAAAGTAAACTGATCTGAAAAGATACACATGGAGAATGGAAAGAGAATAAAAAAATGCACAAGGAAGATTATTTCTCAACAAATATATGAACACATACTGATATGAATTATTTGCTTAACATACCAGCACCAAACTGAAATTGGAATATGACTTTATTTATTTTTTATTTTTTAAAAGATTTTATTTGTCAGAGAGAAAAAGAGAGAGAGAGGGCACAAGTAGGGGGAGAGGCAGGCAGAGGGAGAAGTAAGCTCCCCAGTGACCGAGGAGCCTGATGCAGCACTTGATCCTAGGACCCTGGGATTATAACCTGAGCCGAAAGCATATACTTAATGACTGAGCCACCCAGGTGCCCCAAAATATGACTTTTAAAAGTGAAAAAGTAAGGGGCGCCTGGCTGGCTCAGTGGGTAGAGCATGTGACTCTCGATCTCAGGATGGTGAGTTTGAACCCCATACTAGGTACAGAGATTACTTAAAAAAAAAAAAAGTGAAAAATGCATTATTTATAATTAAAAACAACTGTAACAACCTAGTATTTAAAAGGATGATACATGACAGCACATTCATATCATAGCTCAGACTGATTAACACAAAATGGTATTGTTAACCTTGTTAAAATTTTTAAACAAGGGTAGGCTACATAAAGAGTACACTTTAAAAAATTTTTTTTATTTTATTTAAATTCAATTAATTAACATAGCATGTATTATCAGTTTCAGAGGTAGGGTTCAGTGATTTATGAGTTGCCTATTAAAGAGTACAGTGTTTTGCATTTTGAAAGGCTCACCCAGCTGGCATAGTCAGAGGAGCATATAACTTGAACTAAGGGTTGTGAGTTCAAGCCCCACACTGGGTTGTAGGGATTACTTAAATAAAAAAACATAACAAACAAAAAAAAAAGTAAATACATGATCATAACCGTGTATGTACATATATACCCAAAAAAGATGGGAAAAAAAATACCCAGATGGGGCACCTGGGCGGCTCAGTGGGTTAAAACCTCTGCCTTCAGCTCAGGTCATGATTCCGGGGTCCTGGGATCGAGCCCCGCATCGGGCTCTCTGCTCCGCGGGGAGCCTGCTTCCTCCTGTCTCTCTCTGCCTCCCTCTCTGCCTACTTGTGATCTCTGTCTGTCAAATAAATAAATAAAATCTTAAAAAAAAAAAAAACAAACCCCAGATGTTTTCAAGGAGAAGATAAGATTTTTTTGTTCACTTTTCAGGGTTTTTTCCCCCAGCAATTTTTCCTCACTGAAGATGGGTATTTCACAGCCTTCTCTAAAATTCTGAGTGAAAATGTTTTAAACGAAAAACAAAAAATTGTAAAACAGAGGTCTTGGGTTCCAAGTCCTTCTTTGGCATTGATTAGCCAAAGAGACAGGAAAGTCATTTCTCAGCTCAATCCCGTGCATACTTTTGCTTATGTATGGCCCCTGCGTATTGCTTGCAGAGGTGTTTTTCTCCAAGTCTGCCCTGAGGCAGAGCCTGTGCAATGTGCACATTTCCATGCCATGCTTTACACGCTGATGAGGGCCCACAAATGGTAACTTATCTGCAACGAACCGGGCATGCTCACCTCACTGTTCAAAACCACTATCTTCAGGATCAGATTCTGTTCAGTGAATTGCCTTCCATGGCCTCTCCCTTAACCAAACAGCAAATCAGTTCTCAAAGCAGACAACCCTGCTCCTCCCCTACTCCCCCTCCACCTTGTGCACAGTTTCTGCCTCTGAAATCAGGGGACTTTACGAAATGCAAGCTCCAGGTTGATCTGGACCAGATTGTGGTTTTCACAGAGACTAGACCACAGGCCTTCTAGTCAGTTTCAGGTTCCACCGGCTACCTTTCCTTCTACAAAATGCTCACCTGTCTCTCTTCCTTGGTCTGAAAGCAAATGTTATAATCTGTATATGACTATTTGCCTGAATTCCCTAGTTTCTAGAGGTTTCCTCTTACGGTAGTGAGACACAACCCGCTGCCACAGGTTGCGAGCAAACAAACACATGCATTCATTCTCAGGACAGGATGGACGTGACCATCAGTTCGTTATCAGAGGGACTCACCTAGGATATCCATGATAGTGTGGCACGTAGCATCAAGCCCTTTTAAAGGCATTTTTCTAAGGCTCTCATAACTTCGTACCTCCACAGTACAGGGGCTCAGTGACCTGCTGCCCGTGAAGTGTGTGGCCATTCTGGTACCAGGAGAGGAGCTGTAGCATCCGGGGCCACTGGGACCCTGTCTTGGCTACTGTGCAAAAACGTACTGTCTACCTCACAGCTGAAAAAGAGGTATCGATTTTGTTTTGCTTTTTTTAGTTAACATACTGTATCTCCGCTGTAATTTTTTCCCTGATATCTAAACCACTCTGAGTTAATATCCTGTTGGGATCTCTTTAATATGGTTTCTCAGGGGCACCTGGGTGGCTCAGTAGGTTAAAGCCTCTGCCTTCGGCTCAGGTCTCAGTGGGTTAAAGCCTCTGCCTTCGGCTCAGGTCATGATCCCAGGGTCCTGGGATGGAGTCCCACATCGGGCTCTCTGCTCCGCGGGGAGCCTGCTTCCTCCTCTCTCTCTCTCTCTCTCTCTCTCTCTCTGCCTGCCTCTCTGCCTACCTGTGATCTCTGTCTGTCAAATAAATAAATAAAATCTTTAATATGGTTTCTCAAATGCAGTAAAACTAAAATGACTGGTTTTTCTGGCCACGAAGTCAAAACACGACACCAACCACCACAGAAGCAAGCCACGGAAGCCCGTCCGCCATTTTCCTGTCCAGGTAATCTTCCTGATTGCAAGATAGGACCCCCAAGTGAGTTTTGTTTTTAGTTTGAAGGTATTTACTTGATTAACACAATTCTTCACTTTTTACTTCTTTGTTAGTACCAAGGGGGAAATTCCAGGCTTTAAAGGATTCAAAAGACTTGTATCTAAATCAGACCTGGACACTCTCCTTGCAACATGCTGATTTACATGAGATCTCTTGGAGTTTCTCTGCTTCCATAAAATGCGGATGCCACTGCCTATCAGGCCTGGGTTTGCCGCTTTGCACAAACAGTCCAAAACAGTTTTCCTGATCTGTTTCAACTTGAAGTGTTGTCAATATATGGATTGTCTTGCTTTCTAATTCAGTGAAAAATCTAGTTTTCCATTAGTCTCTGCCTTTCTAATTTTCGATACAGCTTTACTAAATGTAATTATTACAGGCAGATTCAAGAAAGCAATTACTGAGCTACTGGTTTGTATCTCTGAAGTCTTAATAAGTGGCAAAAAGTTGTAACTGCACCTAGAGCATAAAATAAATTTTTCTACAGATTAGACATACACACCCTTGGATTTTTATGTGGAGAGACCTATTTAAAATACATATAAAGTGTGCTCTCTTAAAACGCACGTCTTCATCCTTGTTTAAACTTTATTCAAAGGCAGTGCTGTGAGTTCTAAAGAGGAAGAAATGACATTTCCAAAATGTCCCTCTGTTCTTTCTTCAGGACTCTGTGACTTTGGTAAACCACTTCATTTCCCGGATTTCCTTTTTCCCCTCCATCTGTAAATATGTGAGGATGTTAAACTAGATGGCCAACAAGTATTCTTTCAGCTCTATGAAATATTTATTATGAAATATTTATTAAATTTATTATTACATTTATTAATTTAATTAGTATAATAATTATTCAATTTATTAAATTCCTAATTCCTGCTAAGTTCAATAACACACACAGGACAGGACTTCTAAGGCTTAAAATTGATTCAAGAGGAAAGATATAATTAATATAAACCAATATATGGAATTGTTAACCCAATGATATAAACCAAATTTTCCAAAATGCCTTAAGCAATAGCTGTAGATATAAATGGGGGATACAACTTCTTTGGGAGTCATCCAAATTGCAGACTTTGGCTTTCCATTTATCGGTAAATAATGCAGTTTTCACTATGGGGTCAGTTAACACTGGTCTTGGGCAAACAACAAATTCTGTGAATGGTACCACCATCCCCAAGCCAAAATGCCTCTGAGACATGGAACAGTCACGTACCAATCAGTTAATTGTCCTTATCTCAGTATGGTGATATTATTTAACAATTCATGCGTGGCACAAGGAGCAGGTGAATGTCATCATTTTGCAGAAAAAAGACTAAGGATCAGAAAAATAAATGACTTTTCAAAAGCCTCATAACCATGCAGCAGTCTGCCCTCCACAATACGATCATGGGCAGCCTTTTTGCAAAATTAATTATTGAATAAAGCCATGGGAGTCCTTGTCCCTGTGACTTTTTCCACTTTCTGGAAAAATCTTCATTGTTCTTAACATTTTGGTTTCCGGCATCATTCAAAATAGGGCTGATTATTTACCTCGAACACCATACAGCGGCAGCAACCATTCTACATTTTAGATCAATTTTGATGATACGTAAAGAACTTAACTTCATGATTTCTAGAATGTAGGCTGATGGATTTTGGACAGAATCCTTACATCAAGGGCTGGAAAGTGATGATGAGCGTTCTCACTACCACCATTATCTGCAAACTGAAAACCAGCCTGCAGTGGTTTCTTCAAATCCTCCTCCATTAAGGTGGGACAAGAAAGTGCAGAGTCAGGCGTCTGGGTGGCTCAGTGGGTTAAAGCCTCTGCCTTGGGCTCAGGTCGTGATCTCGGGGTCCTGGGATCGAGCCCCACATTGGGCTCTCTGCTCAGCACGGAGCCTGCTTCCCCCTCTCTCTCTGCCTGCCTCTCCCTCTACTTGTGATCTCTCTCTCTGTCAAATAAATAATAAAATCTTAAAAAAAAAAAAAAAAAGAAAGAAAGTAAGTGTGGAGCCACTGGAAAAAACTAAAAACAGAAGCAAGTAAACCAACGATATGTTTCTTCCTTAATTCTATAATGAAACTGAAACCCTGTATACCAGGTCCGTGCCGAGTCACCCATCTAAAGGTGTACTGTGCTGGGTCTGGATGCCACATTTTCAGAATGTCATTGTCACCTGAGACAGTCTTTTCTGTGGAGAAGCCACCACAAGACCTGAGGTCTATCCCTATGGCATCTGAGGAGCAAGGAGAGATGTTTACCCCAGGGGAGCGGTCTGTAAGTATTTGTAGAGCAAATGAGAAGGGATTGCTGTGAAGTTTTGTCGATCCCAATAACAAAATTAAGACCAGCCAGTAAATTTTCTGTACAGTCTAGGGCCGAGAAAAAGAATCATGACTTGGAGTTTGCCGTGCAAGCATAATGACCCAGCATCCCAAATCACCCACCAGATAAGGCTGAACTGACAGTCTCCAGCAGCTTATGTAAGGAGGGATTACAATTCAACCCAGTTTCTGGCCAGAGATTGTATTTTGGGAAAACAGACGACATGCCACTGTTAAGTAAACAGCCTCTTTCTTTAAAGTGAGTCAACCAGGGCAGGCGTGTCATTAAGCCATAGGAATACCCAACGTAGAATCTGAGATGGATAGAGTCAAGGCCCCAGATGTATTATTCAAAACAAAAGCATTTTACAAGGAAGCACCGAGCTTGGGACTCAGCGTAAAAGCTCCTAAGATACAGAAGCACTAGCAATTATAAACACGGAACCTGAAAGAGTCGCTTGAGAGAATTAAGACAAATGGGTCAACATTAACTTCTAGCCTTAAAACACCAAGACAGCAGAGAAGGGCTTTGGATGATCCCTAAAAAAGGGCACGAGGAATGTGCCAGAAGGAACCAATCCCACAGAGGAGCAGGAGACAGAACACAGAGATCCAGGTCTCCTTGGAAGGAATGTCGGGAGCACATTTTGCTCAGGCAATCAGAATGAGCAAGTCACATGCGTGGACACAGACTACTAATAAAGAAACAAAACCCAGACAGTGGAAAGTTCTGTGAGTTTTGTCTTAATTCTGATATTAAGTAGCCATAGATAAGAGATACCTTACTTGCCTTCACTTCTGGCTACAGTTTACTTACTCAGTAAGAAAGTATGGATCACTTCTGCGTGTCACCATGGGTTAGATGATGGGGACACAGAACTAACAGCACCACACGCAGTCTTACAAATGCTCCGAAGGCAAGGGCAGATGGCCAAGAGAGCGTCCAACAGCACAGCCAGATAGGGCTCAGTTTCTGAGAAAGCCATGAAGATCGGAGACCTAAGGGGGAGCTGAGTCTGAGGGGAAGGTTCATTTAACAAAAGCAGAAGATGCTCTTGAGCAACTGGGACCCAGACACTGCAGTTTAAGGGGAGGAAGGACCAAGAGCAGCCCATAGGGAGGCAGGGGCCAGATCATGCTGGGCCTTTTGGGCCACATTAAGGACCCCCTGACCTTTACCAAATGAGCAGGGAGAGGCCCCTCAATGACTGTATGCAGGAGCTGCCTGGATGAGACGGCCACAAGAATCCCTCTGACTGCAAAATAATGGATTCTAAGAAGTTCAGAGAGGATGGAGGAGATGGAGTATGAAGGTGTTGATGTCTTTTCCAAAGGTCCACATCAAAAAGTTCATGTTTCTTAACTTGTTCATGTAAGCACTTAGTAATTACACCATGGTGAATTAAAAATGGACTCAGTCATACAACAAGCTTAAAACTGGGCCCTTAGGGCACCTGGGTGGCTCGGTCGGTTAAGCAGCTGCCTTTAGCTCAGTTCATGATCCCAGCGTCCCGGAATCAAGCGCCACATCAGGTTCCCTACTCAGTGGGGAACCTGCTTCTCCCACTGCCTGCAGCTCCCCCTGCTTGTGCTCGCTCTCTCAAATAAATAAATAAATCTTAAAAAAAATAAATACCCTGGGCTTTTAAAAGTTTGAAAAAAAAAAAAAAACTAGATACTAGACATTTTTAAAATGACGTCAGGAGGACGTTTTAAGAGCCTTCTCGTCAAAGACTTCTCTCCCTTCCTCATCCATGAAAGACGGAGAAAAGGCTGCTCTGCAGTTACGAGGAGAGGACAGAGCAAACCACTCTAGGTCTGTGCACCCAGGTCTGAGGAGGGGAGGCAAGGGAGCTAGGGGTCCTCCAGCTCACCCACTAGCTGTGGAGCCCCCTCCTGGGCAACAAAAGCAATGCAACTCAGCAGCCTGCAGGTGTTCACAGAGGAAACATCAAGAAAACGTAGGGGTGCGAGAGTGGGAACAAGCAAGAGGAAAGGCAGAGGGACGATAAAGGGCCTCATCAAAGCAAACGGACACAGCAATGCCAGAATCACCAGCGAGGTTAACCCACTGAGGGAGCAGAATTGTGAATGAGGGGAACTGTCTGAGTTGTCCCATGAAAGATACTGTGCGGGAGAACAGTGATGTCCCCAGATTAACTCCACAGGCTAATCTAATAATAGGGCTCTATATAGAGATGGGCCATAATCTATAATCTCCAAGTTAGGGTTCATCAGGCTAAAGCAATGTAATCTATGAGTGACAGGGATTACATGTTACAATGTTCAACTTTGGGTTCCAGTCAAAACTTTGTAATGACGAGGCTGATGACAGGCCCCCGGTGCCTAAGAGGGGAGTTCCAACCAAGGTCCCGGTTCCTACGCTGGGAGAAGGTGACGTGGTTGTGGAGATTCAGCAAACGTATCTGCAGCCTATTCATGCATTACAGAAACTGCCTCGAGCACGGAGAAGGTTCCAGAGGCCAGTCTTAGGAAAGGGGACCGGCAGGGAGCAGACTGAATATAACCAAAGCAGTTTCCCAAGTATGTGTTAGCGGCTTTCTCCCCCCACCCCCCAACTTCCACTGAAATCTGATTGAAGGGGGACATGGTCAGGACTGCCCACCCTGTCTCTATCCTCACTAGAGCTGCCCCTACCTAAACCCCTTACCCCCACCCTCTCACTCATCAAAGCCTGTCGGATTCCAGAACGGAGAAGTAGTGAGGATGGCCCTAATTTGGAACCTCTTCCCACATTCTTACAACCTTGGTCTTGAAATTAAGAGGAAAAGAATCTCAAAAGTAAAAATGAAAATAAACAAGAGGAGAAATAGAGTGGACACAAACAGAACAGCCTGGCCTGTAGCCCAGAAGGGGAAGGTCTCAAGGCACTCAGACACTAGGCAGAGTATCTCAAATCCTGAACAACACAATGGCAGGATTAATGTCTTAAAGCAACTTTGTTCTGCTGGATTTTTTCAATTAAGTTTCCCATCGTCAAAGTAAACCTTATCTCTGGTGATTTTCTTAACTTCCTAATCTTCTGCCTTTACAGCTGTTACTCCTAAGAGTGAAGTGATGGTTGACTATTTATAGGATAAACTGATATCTTTTAGCCTTGAACCTACAAGCTCTCAATCCATTCTGGCCTCAATGCTGCATTCCCCATTAGGGAAAAAGGCATGCCCTAGAAAGAATTATTCCATTAGGTAGTTTGCACAAGATAACCACCCCAGTGTAATCTCATCACTAGTACAGGGTCTGCCTCTGAATATAAGTCATCCCCCCCCCCCCCCCCCCCCCCCCCCCCGCAAGTACAGTTGACCTTGGAACAACACGGGTTTGGTCTGCACATGTCCACCTACCTGTGGATTTTTTTTCAAATATAGTACAATAAATTTATTTGCTCTTCCTTATGATTTTCTTTAAAGTCTTCTCTAGCTTCCTTTATTGTAATAATATACTATGTCATACATAGAGCTGACAAAATATGTTAGTTGACTGTTACCGGTAAGGCTTTGGGTCTTCAACAGGCAATTGGGAGTTCAGTTCTGGGGAGTCGAAAGTTATAGATGGCTTTTCAACTGTGTGGGAGAAGCCAGCATCCCGAACCCCTGTGGTGTTCAAGACTCAACTATATCTATTAAATATTTTTATGAGCCAGACTCTGAGCTGAACACAGTGGGCAGCGAAAGAGGCGTGGTCTCTCCACCATGGAATTAAGAGCAAACAAAGAGATTAACCCATGGTAAGTACAAGACTAAGGTGGAAGTGGGAGCTGGAAGGAGTGTGCCCCATGTCAAAGTCATCTTAACAAGGAAACCAGCCTGTTGGGGACAATGAAGGATACCCAGAGATTTCACACTGCACTCTACTGATGCGGGCAGGCACGAGCTTAAGGCAACCATCCCCATAGGATACACACAGCCCTGCGGTTTATAGCTCTCTCCACTCTGATACTCATGCCACACTTATCTCAGGAGACCAAAGACGTGGGTTCAAATCCCACCTTTCCCATTTATTGGCCATGTGTCCACTGTAAATTATTTAAGCTCACCATGCATCAGTTTTTCCACTTGTTAAATAGAGATAGCATTTTCCTTGTGAGGATTTGAATAAGATAATGTTTATAAAGTACTCAGTACCATGTCTAGCACATGGTAAGTGCTCAGCAAATAATAGGTCATGACTTTCATCACCTGAGTGTCCCTGAGTTTTAGTCAATGATATTAAAATGATATAAACTACTATAACAACCTCTCATTCTAATATACCTGAATGCCTTTCTCTAGCTTTGTTAATGAAGAACTTACCCAGGGTGCTCTTCGAGTGTGCTTGGTTCATAGGGTAACAACTGTGTTTCTTTTGGAGCATTGAAGACAATTTTCAACGTGAAATAAATAAATGTCTTAGTAATTCAGTATCTCACACAGGTAATACATTCTTTTGATTTTAAAAGCATAAAAAAAAAAAAAAAGATACGAAACGATAAACAGTGATGTCTCCCTTGAAACCCGGATCACGCTTCGACCAAATCACACGTGTCACTCTGTCTCTGGGTACCGACCGCGAACAGTCCTTCCAGCCCAGCTATGTGCATTTGTGAACTGAGTCAGTCTTACGTGCTTCCCTTCTACACAAAAGGCCCACATTCCACATTCATCTTTCTCTTGCTTTTTAACTTAGCAGTGGTCCTTGGCAGTCTCTCCGTATGAGGACATACACTGTCCTTTCCCTCCTTCTCCTGCTCCATAATATCCCATTGCATGGGTACTGTTACAATAAATGTCTTTTTGGCTACATCTCCTTCTGGACTGACACAAAGTTTCCTAATTATAGTTTTGGCAGTAGGTGATGGAGAACATGGACAGAAATACTGTATTTTCACTTGACTTCATTGTTCTTAGTCAAAAACTAACAGCAACTAATTATTCTTGGTAGAACTCATATAAACAATCTACACAAGCACTATGCTATAGTTTACAATAATAATTTCTCCCTTCAATTATTTTAAAACATCTGTTCTGTATTTTACACGTCCCAGGATCATTTTCCTTCGTGTTTATACGGGAAAGGGGCCGGCTGCTGGCGTCCAATCAGTTACCCCGAGATGTCAGCTGTCAACCACGTCTCGCGCAGCAATTTCCCTCTTCTCTCTCCCTTCCCACTCCGGGTGAGCTGTCAAGTTTCTAGTTTCTGACGTGCATTTACATCACTCAATGACATCTGACAGCAGTGAAAGGCCACAGAAAACTGCTTATTGATCAGAGCAAAACTAGTTGACGGAACAGATGAGGTTGTATCACAGAAATGCAGCCACATTCAGGTGATGACATTTTGCCCCCCGTACACAAGAGCTTAATGGAATACAACTTCATTATATCCTGCCACTAGTACTTACGGCCCCAACCCCATCTCCTGACTGTTTTGTCTATGGGGTGATGAGGACAATCTATTTGTGCTGGTATCAATGGATTCCTAAGCTGATTTGTCCATGAACACTTGCAAACTACTTGTGAATCTGTCCTGACAAATGCACCAGCAGACACTGAAATCTCAATCTCACTAAAATCTAATTGTGCTGTCCTTTCCAAACGAAAAATGGAATTACCACTTAGTGAGCTGTAACTGCTCAGTTGAAAACTTTTATGCCACTGGGTAAAGAAGTTTAAATGGGCATTTCTTTGATGCTTGTTACACTGTCAGGGGGAAAAAATGGGTAACTTGAAAAACACTTAAAACTTATAAATCGGAAAATATAGTAATTTCTAAGAACTAAAATAACCAGATTAACACCCTCTGCATACAGATTGTTCCTTTCAGTTCTGAAGAGAACAGTTTTAACTACCTGCTATTTCCACGGCATTGAAGACAGAGGAGTGTGAAACTGAAATCAGTACATGTCTGGAATAGGGGTCATTAAGCCAAACTCCCAATATTTTGTCATACACACAGGAAAAGGAAAACACCACAAGGGACAAAATTACCAGTCCTCCCGAACTTCTAGGGGAAAAAAAAAAAAAAATTTCACCCTGAGAGTTGTCTGGCCTTTATCTTTCCTTTTTGATTCCTCCTTTGAGTTGGGGGTGGTCTCCCAACATATGAATTCCCAGACACTGTGCGCCTCCCAACCAGGACACATCTGCATCCTCTTTTGACTTATTTTTCCATAAGTAGCTTTTTTAGTTCAGTAAAATGTAAAGATAACTTTAAGGTGAGTATGAAAAGAAATATATTTTTTTTAAGATTTTATTTATTTGACAGGCAGAGATCACAAGTAGGCAGAGAGGCAAGCAGAGGGGGTGGGGAGCAGGCTCCCCGCTGAGCAGAGAGCCCAGTGTGGGGCTCGATCCCAGGACCCTGGGATCATGACCCGAGCCAAAGGCATTGGCTGTAACCCACTGAGCCACCCAGGCGCCCCAAGAAATATTCATTTTTAAGGTGTGTTTCTTGCTGAACGTTCTGAGGCTGAAGCCAGCTCTTTTCCTTACAGAGAGACTGGTTGAAAGAGAAGCCAAGTTAAAGCTTCTGGAGAATTTTTTAGGGGACTAGAGGACACGGTATAGGATTAAAAGTCACATGAGAAGGAGTAACTTTCTTGCTTACGAATCAGTATGATTTAAAACCCAGGCCCCACCGATCTCTGCCTGCAGCACCAGTGGCCTGTATCCAAGTGCTGGGAAGGCAGCTGTAGGACAAAGAATGGGCAGGTGCCCACGGCTGGCTGTAGGTTCGAATCCTGTCCATCCCACTTACTGTGTGACCCTAGCCAAGTTGTTTAACCTCCACGGACTGCCCCACTTGCCTCTCATCTATAAAAGCAGATGCTGAGAGCAGATGAACCTTAAAGAATTGCTTTTGGAAGTAAATGAGATCATGCATATAAAGTACCTCCCATCTTTTCCGACCCTAAGAAAGTGGTTAATAAATGTTAAATCACTATGGTCTATTCCTTCCTATCTCCTTACAGAGACTTGCAGTTAAAAACATTTTCTTAGGGATGCCTGGGTGGCTCAGTGGGTTAAGCCTCTGCCTTTGGCTCAGGTCATGATCTCAGGGTCCTGGGATGCAGTCCCACAACCGGGCTCCTTGCACAGCAGGAAGCCTGCTTGTCTCTCTGCCTGCCACTCTCCTGGCTTGTGCTCTCTCCCTCTCTCTCTGACAAATAAATAAAATCTCTAAAAAAAAATTTTTTTTCCCCCTTAGGGTAGAGAGCAGAAGAATCTCAAGGCATAGAGCACAGGAAGAAAAGAAAGAAGTGAAGAGAAAAGCAAAGAAAACCCCATAGACTAACAAAAAAATGGAGTCTGAGCAACAGGAGAGTCTTCAGACGTACTGCATCAGCTTCCCATTGTCCCCTTACCAAGCTCCCTCCCTCACTCACTCCCTCTGGCCCTTCTCTTCCCCTTTCTCTTTCTTTCTTTCTTTCTCCCTTTCTCTCCCCCCCCCTTTCTCTCTTTTCTTTTTTCTTCCATCCTCCTTCCTCCCTTTTCCTCCTTTCCCCTCTCCCTTCCTTCTCTTTCTCCTTTTTCTTTGCTTTTCCTTTCTTTTTCTTCCTTCCTTCCTCCTCCTTCCTTTCTCCCTTCCCCTCTCCCTTCCCTTCGCTTCTTACCCTTCCCTTCCCTTCCCTTCCTTCTCTCTTTTCGTTTTTCTTTTCTCCTTTTTCTTTCAGGCAAAGGCCACTGCTCTCCTCTGTGCTCCAGTAACACTCCATTCAAGCTGTGACCTGCTTTGTGCAGGGGTCTCCCCCTCAGACCTGAGCCTGGCTGGAGACACACTGCCCGGCCAGCATGCACAGAGCGGAGCTGGCTGGGTGATCGCGTACCGACCAATCCCCGGCCCAAACCTATGCTAGCACCGGCCAGGCCTCCGGCGGAGAAGTTACAGGGGTCTGGACAAGGGACTTTCCACTGCAGCTGACTTTGTACTTAGAGTATCAGCTTCCATCAGGAGAAACAGTCAACAGAAAAGCAGAAAAGGGTTAAGTGTGTTTATTTCAAACATGCTAGATTTTTCAAGAAATAGTCTAAGCTTTGCCATTTTATAAATCACACCATATAAAATGCTTCAGCTGCATTTTTCTGTACAGTGAGATCACGAGAAGAAAATCTTCCTTCTCAATCACCCACGCCAAAGCATATGCCTTAGGGCACGTGTAAACTCAGGGCTTCTGAACCACAGACCACGTGTTATTTTCCAAACACTCTCACCTCACGCACACTGTGCCCTAAGCCTGAATGGAAACAAAAAACGGACTCAAATCAAATCCGCTTCGCTGTACTCACAATGATTATGGTACAAAACAATTGGAGGATATGACCGTTGTAAGGGGCATGATGACAGACGGTAGACATAGCAAGCATGGTGGAAGGCAGGGCGAGCCAGGCATGGGGTGACAAGTGGGCAGAGTGACCATGTACCCCAACTTCCCCCCAGATTTACCACTACTGACCCAGCACAATGATCCACACTGCTACCTTTTACTTCCGTTTAGATGGTAAGTTCTGTGGTTACCTAACACGGAGAAGAACGCCACCCCATGCACATTCTGTGGTCTTAGAGCTCTTCATAGATACATGCTGTCTTTGGGACTCCCTGCCTTACATGCACTTGACTTTATATACACGTCCACTCCCTGATGCTTAACCATTATTCCGATTCTCTCTCCAGGGCATAATGGAGGCCTTGCCACAGAGTAGCTGCTTAATTGTGGCTGAATGATTAAGCCTGAGACATCTACAACTCTGTGGACCAGATGACGGGTCCGAGTTTAACAAGGAAAAAAGAGGGGGCGCCTGGGTGGCTCAGTGGGTTAAAGCCTCTGCCTTCGGCTCAGGTCATGATCCCAGGGTCCTGGGATGGAGCCCCACATCGGGCTCTCTGCTCAGCGGGGAGCCTGCTTTCCTTCCTCTCTCTCTCTGCATGCCTCTCTGCCTACTTGTGATCTCTGTTAAATAAATAAATAAAATCTTAAAAAAAAAAAAAAGGAAAAAAGAATGGTCAGGTGAAATTCATCTACATTTATTTGAAATCTGAAGGAATGTCCCGGAACCTGAAAACCATAATCGTACAGACAGGAGTTACAACTGAGCTGGAAAATGAGAACAGTAAACTTGTGCTCAGAAAACCTGGGCAGATCTCCAAACAGGTGTTTCCAGGGCCAAGCTGTGATGTTCTATTATAAAGATTTTTGGATGCAGTTAACCGCAAGTACCTGTATTCACCAAACTCCTGAATGAGTAGCTGATTCAGGGCAAACCCTAACCAACATAGTGAAGATCTAGAATCATGGGCTTCTCACGGGCACTGGCACCAGGAACCCAAATGTCAGGAACGAAAGCACTGACCTGCCAGTCCCCCAACTCCCTCCATTTTCCAGTCCTTGCAGGTGCCCTCAAGATGAAATCAGGATTCTTACCTATTAAAACAAACCAACGAATCCTGAAATCGGACTCGCCTATGGTAGTCCTGTTTTACATCCATACGGCCAGAATGGGGCTATAAATACACTGTGTGTCCTAGCATACAGCATCCTCCACAGAGGACATTCAGGACTTGGAAGAAGGTTTCTTAAACTGAAACATCTCTGTTCTTCCACACTTTCTTAAAATGCCTCCTGGGAGTTAACACCTTCCCCAGGCCTCTAGGAGCTGACGGTATGACTGGTGAGAGTCAGGGGTGGGGGATGTGGTGTAGATGCTGATGGCCACTGGGAGTGTGCGGGGCACTGGGATGTCTTCAACATATACAAACCGCTAAAGCAGAGGCATTTTTCCCAATTAAACTCCAGGCAGTTTAAGTCAAAGTCAAACAAAACAAACCACAGATTTATTATCGATGAAAAAACATTTAGCATTCTTAATTATGTTCCCTTGGCCACAAAGTATTGTATTGTTTTTCATTTCATTTCATTTCATTTTTTTAAAGTAAGTTCTATGCTCAATGTGGGGCTCAGACTCATGACTGTGAGGGCAAGAGTTGCATGATATTCCAAGGGAGCCAGCTAGGCACCGTACAGAGTTCATTTTATTTTTTTTTTTAATTTTTTAAATTTTTAAAATATTTATTTATTTATTTATATGACAGACAGAGATCACAAGTAGGCAGAGAGGCAGGCAGAGAGAGAGGAGGAAGCAGGCTCCCTGCTGAGCAGAAAGCCCGATGAGGGGCTTGATCCCAGGACCCTGAGATCATGACCCAAGCTGAAGGCAGAGGCTTTAACCCACTAAGCCAGCCAGGTGCCCCCAGAGTTCATTTTAAACAGCATGTTGAACTGGATTAAATACATGAAGCTGGGTTATCTGATGACTATGTAAATCACTAATAATTTAAGAGTCTATAAAACAGAGACAGAAGTATAACTTTAAGATCATTTTTTCAAGCCAAGAAGCATATAATTTTAGATTTATAAAAAGGCATGAAAATATTTTATAACCTGGGGCACCTGGGTGGCTCAGTTGGTTGAGCGTTGGATCCTTGGTTTCCGCTCAGGTTGTGATCTCAAAGTCATGGGACGGAACTGTATGTGGGGCTCTATCTCTATGCTCAGCAGGGAGGCTATCTGAGATTCTCTCCTTCTGCCTACCCTCCAACCCCGAGCTCTCCCTCCCTCTCTCTCTCTCTCAAATAAAGAAATAAAGGAGCACCTGGGTGTCTCAGTCAGTTAAGCATCAGACTCTTGATTTTGGCTCAGGTCACGATCTCAGGGTCATGGGACTGAGCCCTCGGTTAGCTCCTTGCACAGCACCCAATCTGTTTCAGCTTCTCTCCATCTGTCCCTCCCCCAACTCATGTGTGCACACTCTCTTTCTCTCAAATAAATAAACCTTTAAAAACATGTAATAACCTTAAATAAGTTAAGAAACAGACACATATTTTTTAATGATTGGATGGAATTTAATGATTCCATTTGGTAATTGTGTGATTTCAACAACCTATCATTCTCAAGCTTTTCTTGCTCTAGTTTTTAAAACCACGTTACACTTGGGACATCTGACTAACTCCATAAGGAGCACGTGACTCTTGATCTGAGAGGGGTGAGTTCAAGCCCCACACTGGAAACAAACTTACTTAAATTAAAAAAAAAAAGTTAAAACTATTTTAGATTTAACCCATGTAACTCAAGAATTTATGAAGGATGCAAAAACCAAACATAGTATTTCCTGTCTCTACTATACCATTAACTCTAGGACCAACTAGATACAATATTCGTAAATTCTTGTTTTTAATTTTAATATACATTGTATTTATACATCTTTTAATGTAGTTACTGGAAAGTACTGTATACCTAGGAAGAGAACCAGAACATACCTGTAAAGAAAATGGAGCGTTTTAATTAAAAACAAGAGTGCACCAAAACGATTGATGCCACAAATGCAGGAGGTTATCAAAAGTATAAAAATTTAGAAACATTCTCTCTTCAAAAAGATTCACAGAAAAATTATGTTTTTAATTATAGAGCATGGGACAGATACGCTATGGTGCACCAAAATTTAAGGATCATTAAGAAATAAAATTCAAAAAAAATTCAACATTAAACATATGGACAAAAACTTCCCGGGTTTGAAAATTCTATTCAGGATAAAGAAGATGTGGTATATATATAAAATGGCATACTATGCAGCCATCAAAAGAAATGAAATCTAGCTATTTGCAACGCCGTGGATGGAACTAGAGGGTATTATGCTGAGTGAAATAAGTCAATCAGAGAAAGACAATTATCATATGATCTCCCTGATATGAGGAAGTTGAGAGGCAATGTGGGGGATTTGGGGAGTAGGAAAGGAATAAATGAAACAAGATGGGATTGGGAGGGAGACAAACTATAAGAGACTCTTAATCTCACAAAACAAACTGAGGGTTGCCGGGGGGAGGGGGTTAGGGAGAAGGTGGTTTGGTGATGGACAGTGGAGAGGGTATGTGATATGGTGAGTGCTGTGAAGTGTGTAAGCCTGATGATTCACAGACCTCTACCCCGAGGCAAATAATACATTACACATTAATAAAAATAGTTAAAAACAAAAATAAAAACAAAGAAAGGAAATTCCATTCAGTGTGGCTCTTGTCTTAACCCACAAGGATGAACTATGTAGGTGCTCAGTACACTGATCGCTGGATGCATAAAGCACAGTCTGCAGGTCCCAGCTCCCAGACCAGTGGCGGACAGGCTTGTTCAGTGACTGTCACAACAGTGCAAGAGTTGGAAGGAGAGAGACATAAGCAGGGAACATGAAAAGCACAGAGGTGAGTGCAACCAACTCCATCTGGGGGAGGGAGGCAGGAGATTCAGAGGAGCAAGTCTGTGAGCTGGACAATGGTTCTCCATATACAGGGCTCACATAGGCCCTATATGTGGCCCATGGAGCTGTTGAGGGACAGTCCGGGACTAGGGAACATGTACAAAGATGGAGAACCAGAATTGACATGATCCATCTGTGCGACATCAACAAGCTGATAGGAGTTGAATCTTGGCAGAGTCAGGAGAGGGAACGGAGGGAGGGAGACTGGTGCAGAGGAAGTGGAAGAGGCAGAGTGGGACGAGACTGGGAAGGGGCTTTTCTTCACCGTACCTACAAGTCTGACCTTCGGACTGGAGATGACCAGAAGGCAGCAGAAATATTCAGGAAGGCACATTCAAACTTCACCATTAAGTGGAGGGACCAAGCAAAGGAGAGCCCCCTACAGAAGAGGGAGGTGGCATGCCTCTGAGAGAGCACAGAGGAGGCGGAGGACACTGAAGCAGGGGCCAGCAGCCATAGATGTTTCTGGTCAACAGCCGAATGCCCAAATGAGGGAGAGACAATGATTATCCTCCTGTTTTATGCTGTGTCCAAGCAGCCGATGGTGCCTAGACTCAGAGATATAGAAAGCAAAAGAACATTTTTTTTTTGTTTTGTTTTTGGAAGAGATAAAGAGAGAATGGACATAATGAAATGCATGGAGGACATCCTGAATGGAGACTTAAAAGAGAGCCAGAGGCAGGCAGTGAATAAGAGGAAGACAGGACAGGATGATTCCAAATGAGCCACTACAGGGGAGGGTCCTGGATCAGGCATCAGCTGGCCTCTGTCATTACCTCCAGAGGCTGAGGTCAGATAGAACAGGAGCCCAAGATGCTCCAAGGGAAAGGGCAGAGGGTCAAGATTCTGGAAGATACATTTATGAACTCCAAAGAGCAATGACAGGAGACAAAGTCAAATGAGTCAGAGGTCAGGGAAACCTTGAGTGTGGAGTAAGAGTATGGGAAAGACACAGCGGGAGAGACGAGGCCCAGGACTTGGGCAGTAATGGGGCCAGAATGCCCAAACACCTACTTACTCCACGCCAGCCCCTCTGTCTCAGGCTGGTCTTCCCTAAATTCCAAGACCACGTATTATCTCTTTGTATTTTAGTCCCAACCATATGCTAGTTTTCATTGTTGCAACTGTAATCTCTTCAAACAGCCTATATGCCCGTGGGAAAGAAACTGCATTTTATGTACCTTTGACATCCCCCTCAGTGTCACCCACAGTACACGGCATACAGTGAGGACCTAAGAGAATCTCGCTCAATGAAAAGAAAACAAGCCCAATTTCAAGCAATCCAAAACTGAGGTAGCATGGAATAACCCCTCATAACACATATTAGCAGTATTTTGTCTTTGTAAAATATCTAGATCACTTCCCCCCCAAATAGAGGAGCAATATGGGATACCTATTGGTTAGGTGTCTGCCTTCAGCTCAAGTCATGATCCTGGGGTCCTAAGATGGAGTCCCATGTCTAGCTCCCTGCTCAGGGAGCCTGCTTCTCCCTCTGCTTGCCGTCCCCTCCCCCCCAGCATGTGCGCGTGCTCTCTCTCTCTTTCTGAGAAATAAACAAAATCTTTAAAAAAAAATGAAGGAGCAATACTTTTTATTAGTAAAGGAATAAAATCATGGCTCTCAGGTCTTTGACAGGTAAGATTTTACCTTTCTCCAGTTACACTTTCTAACACTACACAATACCCATTTCCATATGGCCACACAGAACTGAAATTTGAACATACTTTCTAATGCATATATTTGCATGTTCTCAGCTCTTAATTTTTTAAAAGATGGATTTATTTATCTCCCGAAAGAGAGAGAGTGCATGGAGGGGGGGAGGGGCAGAGAAAGAGAGTCTCAACCAGACCCCTCCCCACTGAGCATGCATGCCCAATAAGGGCTCAACCTCATGACCCTGAGATCATGACCTGAGCCAAAACCGAGTAGGACACTTAATTAACTGAGCCACCCTGGCACCCCATGCTCTTAATTTTTAAAAGAAGGTCTTATAGGGGTGCCTGGGTTGCTCAGTGTGGTAAGCCTCTGCCTTCAGTCCAGGTTATGATCTCAGGGTCCTGGGATCGAGCCCCATATCAGGCTCTCTGCTCAGCAGGGAGCCTGCTTCCCCCTCTCTCTCTCTGACTGCTGCTCTGTCTACTTGTGATCTCTCTCTCTCTGTCAAATAAATAAATAAAAATCTTTTAAAAAAAGTTCTTGTATTTCACAGTTTAAAAACTGCTTCTACTAAGGCCAACGGTTTTTCTACCTGTGAGTGAATCACTGGTTTTAAGAAACCCCCACTGCGACCATGAGAATTATGCCAGGAGCATATGCTGTCCTTAAAACCGAGATCTCACTGAATTCCTTCATCACTCTAGGAAGCGCCTAGCAGAGTCAATGCCCAAGTAAGTGTTGAAGGAACTTTATACTATTCAACAGAAGCATCACAGACAGACACATTTTTTTTCCGGTGCAAATGGTAAATTTCCATTCGCTTTATGATAGCTACAAAAATAAGGTCCATCAAGCTACTGTTGCTACAGCTAGTGCCCACCCTCCGCTTAGAACCTCTGTTGCCAGGGATGGCAAGGGATTTACTCCTCTAGCTCCAAAGTGACACAACTCCCAGCCAGGTGGTTGTGAACACTAGCAGCAGGAGAGCAGAGAAGCCTGTGCTCCTTCCGGTGGGGCAGAGATGTCCAGGCGAGGGCCGGCAGCAGGCAGCGAAAGCTATTCCAGTGCAAATGGCAAAGAGCAAAGCTTCCAAGTCAAGGGCAACAGCATCAGGAGAAAGCAGCTCTCAAAAAATGGCCCCGACAGCCCCCCACCAGTGTATATACACGGCAAGCCTCTCGCCAACAAAGAATATGTGATGTTCACCAAAGGATGGGAAACACAGGTTCTTTGACTCCAGTTCGTGGACTCTGATGTGGGAATGGCTCCGTCAACCATGTCTGGCCTCCCCGCTTATAATATGAAGCTCTGGACACCAACCGCTTCCCCTCCTGGCTGCACAATGGTTACCTGCAGAATGGCTGGAAGAGATCAATGTCCACATCCCCAACCAGACTGATTAGATCAGTCTGTGGGTAGAAAGCAGTACAAAGAGATACATCTTCCCAGTATCAAGATTTAACAGATGTTTATATTTTTTCATATTTACTTTGATTTCACTTTGTCTTTTAAGAAATGATGTATCATTGATTCAGCTATAACCCACATTTTTAAAAAAAATATTCTATTCATTTATTTATCAGAGAGAGGGACAGAGCGCACAAGCAGGGGGTGTCAAAGGCAGAGGAAGAAGCAGGCTCCCTGCTGAGCAAGAGCCGGACATGGGGTTGGATCCCAGGAGTCTGGTATCATGACCTGAGCCGAAGGCAGACGCTTAACTGACTGAGCCACCCAGGTGTCCCACAACCCACATTTAACCTTCACAATACTTGTTCCCCTTTCTGCCCATCAACAGACAATGGGGAGCGCTTATAGACTGGCCTGAACTCCACGCCCCTGCCCCCAGCACACAGCTCCCTGCCCAGCACCACACTGCCTACAGAGACTCGGACTTTAATTATTAATTTATAAAATTATAAATGAAAAGGAATCTTGAATAAGCTGCACTGTGTTTTAAATGTGTATATATTATGTCTAGCAGTCAATTTCCCCCTTGCCTTCAGACAGAACACACCTCTATTTGTATTACGTACAAGGGGGAAAATCAGGCTGAAGATAATTTAAGACAGACACTACAGCAACACGCCTATGCCTTCAAGTTTCACACAGGTACCCTGAGTCACCATGAATCTTCTCTAAGACACTGCCTGAAAATAACACCAACTTTCTTCAGAATGCAAAAGTCACAGTGAAGTATTTCTGACAACGGACCCCAGTAAATTCACACACGTGTGTGTATATACACGCACACACCCCCACGTACCCCCCACTCACACGCAGAACTTTCTAGAACACTTGTACAGTCTCAATTTGTAGGACTGAAATGAAGAATATATTCTATGATACTGCTGATCTTAACATCAAAGACTTATAAATAAATAACGAGCATCTTTCTTTTTCCCCCCCAAATCAACAGAAGACACAAAGTCAAATACTTTCTCTTTATTTGAAGGGATAAGTAGAAGAACAAGAGAGCCTCAAACATTTACATAAATAAGTTCCACTAATATTATATGATACATCATCATGGAACAGGGTTTTTTTGTTGTTGTTGTTGTTGTGGAAAAATTAAGAAATCTGAAGAGAACCCCAATTAATCTGCACAGTATTAAAAATAACTTGATAAGAAAATCTTCAGGTGGCAAACAAGATTTATCACCGCAGTTATTCACAGGATACTCTTATATGGTGATGATCAAATATTTGGAGGGAAGAAATCCTGCCCCTCCCCTGCCAAAAAAGTTCTTAGCAATAAAGCTCTATGAGTGACACACACATGTGCAAAACATTTCACTCTTTCCATTATTATGGCTATCTACTGTCATCTGAGTCTTGCAAATTCATCCCAACCGGGTATTTTTACCTGTATGCAAGGTTGTTAGGTAGCAGGACAGGGCAAAGAAAGAACACGGTCAGGTTTTCTTAAAATAGCCCAAGAGGGCAATTTTCAAACATAAAAGTAGGAAGGGGCAAAATATATTCTTGCTTAGTATTGAGCGCTCTCGGAAAGACCTGTAATGATACTTTTGGAATCTTCTCACTAATGACATCTTCGATTTCCATTTAATGTACACAGTGACACCTACTGGCATAATGATGAGGCAATGCAGACAAGATCTGAAAAGTCACACACAGGCAGGGGCCCCCGAGATACTATGTTGACACGTCTCCTGTTAAATGACACTCAGTTAAGTACAATATTCTGAAACACTGTATCGTAGTAAGATGGAAGTAAACTACAGGAAAGCCCACACTCCAGATGTTCAGTTTCAGGCTGCTGAGCACCACGGGAAAAAGACACACAGGACTTGGAGGCTTTCCTTCACCATTCAGTTCAAATTTTCCAAAAGCCATAAGCAGTTATTTTTGGTGGTTGGAGTTAAACCTCAGACCTCACTAAAGTCAGTATGTTTGGTTGAGAGCAGTCACAGAACGTGATAATTTTTTAAAAATCATATAAACCAAGAAAGTCGTAGCTGGGAGGCATTAGCTGCTGTATAAACAAGGTGGGACCCATGATAAATAAACGGTGTCCTTTTATAAATAAGCTATAGTCTATCACAGAAACAAGACCAGACTTATAAGACTTTCCCCCCACAGACTATAGAAGTGCAAGTGTTAGTTATAAGGAAAGCTCAAGAGAAATCAGGTAGAAAAAATATGGACAAGTGAGCAGAGTGACCATCAATTATCTGGTAAACTATAGGTGGTCTAACTTTAAAACAGAAAGAGGAGGGTTTGGGGGTGCCTGGATGGCTCAGTGGGTTGGGTCTCTGCCTTCAGCTCGGGTCGTGATCTCGGGGTCCTGGAGAGCTCTCTCCTCTCTCTCTGCCTGCCTCTCTGCCTACTTGTGATCTCCAAATAAATAAATAAAATCTTAAAAAAAAGTCTTTAGAAAGAGAAGGGTTTGGGACAGGACAGGAGGTTGCCAAGAATACAGGACAGGTGGCTGTCCCGGAGACAACATGGTATGAGGGTAAACCTGGTGGAACCAGACAGAATGCCATGGATTTGGGCGGTTGAAGTTCCATGAAGTCGACTTGCTGACAGAATGTAACCATCTTAACAATAGGAGAAACACCCCTCATGCCAAATCTGACTGACTTAGATCCTGTCCACAGTACTGCTAAGGTTTTTAAGGCTGAGTCACCAGAATGAGTGCTGGGATCAATCAGCCACATCTGTCGTGGGTAGGGAGAGGGGAAAGGACACCATGCATGCCAAAGATCTGTAACCTCGTTATCCTAAGATTAAAAACAAAGAGCTGTGTTTCATAACCTCGGCCATTTCCATCCTGCTGCATTTTTTGCTTGTGCATTTGGCCTTTCCCTTTGTTTCTCAGGGAAATTGATTGTGAAAACAGCCCCCACCTGGGCTGAAATCGACAGGGGAGATTGTCCTTGGCTGGCTGGAGAGGCACACGGAGGGTGGCAGGGACGAAGTGGGCACACTAACCAGGAGAGGGAGGGCCTGGGGGGTGCTCATGAGACCTACTCCACAGAAGTGTCCTCTACCAGAGTGACAGGTGGTCCCTCCGTGGAGGGCATTTAACGCAACACACAGCGTAGGCAAGGCTTTGTGTCTGGTCACCAGGACGAAAAGATGCCTGCACCCTGGTGCAGGACATGAGATGGCCAAAAGCTGCCTCAGCAGTATGGAGTCCTAAATCTCAATGGCAATGAACTTGCCACCAGCACGTTTCTTGGCCTCTAAGCCTGCGTGCAAAATATCCCATGAGTTAGAGATGACGTCATGTTACAAGGAAAACATGTTTTACTTAAAATTAATGAAAATGGAATAAGTTAGTCACGGATAAATTAGCAGCTAAACCTGTCCTCTAGGTTATTTTCTCCTCTGTATATTTCTGTTTTAGAGACTTTCTATTATAAATATCTAGTGGTTTTTTTTTTTTTTTTTTAGTAAAGTAAGTGGTATACATAGTAGCACACCAAATGTGTAGACCCGGCCCTGTGAGGGAAAGCAAAAGCTCCCTACTCCAGCAAGAGACAACTTTTAAAGGTTTCTACTTTTAGGTCCTCTGGTAGTTACCTCTGGAGGTGGACCAAGAGGCATCTGGTTCTCCTTTTTGATTTGCCAACCTTAAAAAGCATCTAATGACCTCTATATGAAAGATGAGGACATGACATGACATTACTCCCCACTTTGCTTATCCCTCCCCAGTACCAGAAAGTTCTTTTATTTCTAGTTCTTCTGATGGTTACTTTTGTAACTTTAAATAACTCCATCTGTACTCATCAGTACTTTCAAACTTTCCGCTGAACTTCTCCTTATCTGTCACCCACAGCTACTGTTTCACAGTCTCAGAAATTCTTAACATTGATATTTTACCACCACCAGCAAGTCTGCATTCATCCATACAGTGATTCTAAAAGCTGAAAACCAATCAGCAGGGTTTGCAATGTTTTGAAAGGAGATGTATGGAAAGCAGAGTAGCATGCCAGATTTAGGATTACACAAACCGTTAAAAGATTAAGTGCCAGGGCGGCGCCTGGATGGCTCAGTGGGTTAAAGCCTCTGCCTTTGGCTCAGGTCATGATCCCAGGGTCCTGGGATCGAGCCCCGAGTCGGGCTCTCTGCTCAGCAGGGAGCCTGCTTCCTCCTCTCTCTCTGCCTGCCTCTCTGCCTACCTGTGATCTCTGTCTGTCAAATAAATAAATAAAATCTTTAAAAAAAATACTAAAAGATTAAGTACCATAAAGGCAAGACAGTATTACGAAAAGAATTACGAGAAAGCAGTGCAGGGAAAACATATTAATATGTGATGAAACAAAAGATGACCATTTCTTGCACAATTATTAAAAACTGTATAAACTCTTAGCTTTGTCATAATGTGGGGCTTGGGGGGGTTGTGGGATATTTTGGGGGGCTTACTTAGAATAAAATGTAAGCTATCCTTGAGACAAATTTTAAAAATTTACGAAACTGTCCTTTAGATATAGTAAGTATTCATCTGAAGCTTTCTCGGAAAATGACTACCTACAGGTTTTAGGGGGCTGACCACTGCAGAATGAACGTCAAGGTGGGAATATAGTCAATGGGCAATTCCAAAGCGGAACAAACCTACACAATGAGGCAGGGGATCGTAAAAAGAAAGAGGCCAAATGCTGCTCAATTCTGTTAGAAAATGGTCATCAAGGCCACGTGAGTCTCTGTGCTCAATCCTGAACCCAGATGTATATAGTTCAGGCATAACCACAAACCAAAACCCCAAAATTGTAATCATCATATACGGATAACACACATAATTTGCAATGAATGTAACAATGCCAACATATTCATTACAGGTTTCTACACCTACAGTAAATATTCTACAATACTGGGGCGCCTGGGTGGCTCAGTGGGTTAAGCCGCTGCCTTCGGCTCAGGTCATGATCTTAGGGTCCTGGGATCGAGTCCCACATCGGGCTCTCTGCTCAGCAGGGATCCTGCTTCCCTCTCTCTCTCTCTGCCTGCCTCTCTGTCTACTTGTGATCTCTCTCTGTCAAATAAATAAATAAAAATCTTTAAAAAAAAATATTCTACAATACCATGCAATAAATGCATGGAACCAAAAAGGAATCCTGATAGAGCATGCATTAAACGTGGGGACTCTAAAACAAAATCAAACAAACCGTTTGAAAATCAGGGTAACTAGGTGCCCCAGAACCATGAATGGGTTGTGGAATGATATTTGTTTTTACTTTGCGGAAGTGAAAATTAGATATTAAAAAAAAAAAAAAAGATAAAATCAATAAAACACTTAGTATTTTAGCTAGATAATACCAGTAAAAGAAAAGTTCCCCTAACACTATTTACCTTTAGAAAGTGCTATTAAAATGAAATGACTTAATGAAACCTAGCAGTTAGAGCTATGAAACACTGATTTAGTGAAGACTATTTACCCTGCTTAAAAGGCTGCTTTATCAGCAATGTCCACAATAGTCAAACTATGGAAAGAACCTAGATGTCCATCAACAGATGAACAGTTAAAGAAAAACTGGTATATATACACAATGGAATACTATGCAGCCATCAAAAGAAATTAAATCTTGCCATTTGCGATGACATGGATGGAACTAGAGGGTATTATGCTGAGTGAAATACGTTAATCAGAGAAAGACAACTATCATATGATCTCCCTGATATGAAGAATTTGAGAGGAAACGTTGGGGGCTTATGGGGTAGGGAAGGAAAAAATGAAACAAGATGGGATTGGGAGGGAGACAAACCATAAGAGACTCTTAATCTCACAAAACAAACTGAGGGTTGCTGGGGGTAGGGGGGGGTAGGGAGAGGGTGGTTTGGTGATGGACATTGGGGAGGGTATGTGCTATGGTGAGTGCTGTGAAGTGTGTAAACCTGGGGATTCACAGACCTGTACCCCTGGGGCTAATAATACATTATATGTTAATAAAAAAATGTTTAAAAGTTGGCTTTATAAGGACTACCTGGGTGGCTCAGTCAGTTAAGCATTCAACTCTTGATCTCAGCTCAGGTGTTGACTTCAGGGTCATGAGTTCAAGCCCCATGTTGGGCTCCACACTGGCCATGGAGCCTACTTAAAAAAGGCTTCTTTTTATTTTTTCCTAGGAAGCCAGATTCCAGCATAGAATATACTCCCATGTATCTGTTTCATCCTGCTTTTATGAGCATGGGTAGGCAGAGACTCCAAATTACTGATAACATTTAAATCATATTCAGCTATTTTAAATATGGCCCATTCCTCCGGCTAGCATACTTAGGACAACTTCCCTCCACTAAGGCTGTGAGCATTTCCAGGGCAGAAAATACACCTCACTCTTCACTAATGTCACCAAGCCGTACTCAGACAATGCCTTGTCCACAGTAGTTGCTCCTAACACATTTGCTATGGAAGTATTATCTGTAAGAGCAAACCCCAAATCTGCAACCACAAGAGACCGGGTGGATCAAATATGGTACCCCACACAAGGAAGTACCGTGCAACCATGATAAAGAAGGTTTCTTACAAATGCAGATGGAGTGTTTTCCAGGATATACGGACTAAAAAATAATCAAGAAAGAAAGATCATAATTAGCATGATACTAGCTGTTATGAAAGGGAAAGTAAGGAACAGAGATATAACAAGAGGTGGAGATATTTAGGGATAAGTGTGTGAGTGTGTACAAAAGAGAAACACAGGATGTATAATAAATACCTTATAAAAATAGTACTGACCTAAACATAAAGGGAAATAGTCTATAAGACACAAAGATTTGCATCAAAGCCTTACATTTTATTAAGTTTACTGTTAGAAAAATGTTGGTCTTAAGAAGCCACAATTTTTAGGTATGAAGAAGAATCATACATAAAATGCAGTCCTAATTTAAAATGTGTATATACTCACACGTTAATATATCTCTTTCCCACTTCTACCTACTGGAAGGATCCAGCAGCAACGATATACCACAGCACACTTAGCATCCAGACCTTGGTCCTGAATACCATTCCCTACTATAAGGAAACAGGGTTCTTGGAAAAGTCCAGAATTGGGAAAGTAGGTACTGAACCCGCATGTCTTGTTGGACAGAAAGAAATGTTGATCAAAGACAAACAGGGTCATGTCAAAAGGACATAAGAATCAAACTGAAGAGGGTGCCTGGGTGGCTCAGTGGGTTAAGCCTCTACCTTTGGCTCAGGTCATGATCCCAGGGTCCTGGGATTGAGCCCCACATTGGGCTCTCTGCTCAGCAGGGAGCCTGCTTCTCTCCATCCCCCTGCCTGCCTCTCTGCCTACTTGTGATCTCTGTCTGTCAAATAAATAAATAAAGTCTTAAAAAAAAAAAAGAATCAAACTGAAGGAGATTCCATGGGACAAATGTGTGACAATTTGAGCATTAAGAAGAATAATGACATTACCAAAAAAACCTTTTAATTAAAAAAAAGAAAAGCCATGAGTCTATAGAGATACAAGTGAGGAACCAGAAAGAGAAGAAGCTCTTCCTGACAAAAGAATGCCAAATAACAGATGTGGAAAAAAATGATAAAATTAGAAAACCACCATTTTGCAACTAACAACACAGTAGCTTCTTCAGGCAATGATCATTACTCTGGGTAACCAGTGAGTCAAAGGAGTGAAATGTTGTAATTTAAGGGTGAAAGTACTTCCAAAGGATTCATCCAAGAAAATTAAAGGGTGTGTGTGGAAAAAGAGACAAAGAGGCACAGAGAAAATATAAAGCACAAGTGACAAAATGTGACAAGTGGTGAACTTGAGTGAATATATGTACCCCTTGTATTTGGCTTTCAACAGTCCTGTAGATTGAAATTTTTTCAAAACTGATCACTGGGAAAAAACAAAGAGAAGTCTGCTGGAAGAACTAGCTAACAACAGCACACAGACTTACACCTCTGACCTCGTGACACACCTCTGTTCCTACACTTACCATTCCTATCTCACGGACAGAAGTGCCGTTTTGCTCACCGGACAGTCTCCACCTTGCACAAGTCTGCTCTGAAGTCAATATATAACACACAACACACGCTTTTGCACAGAATCAATTTTCCAGGCTGGCCCAAAAAGGCTACTCAAAGAATAACACTGCTCAATGAAGCAACGCATGTTTAAAAAAAAAAAAAAATCAGTTTATACAGAGATGACTCAGACCCAGTGTAATGTGATCAAACTTGAGTATACTCTTCCAGAATAATGAGAGGCATTTTTTGGGGAGATGCATTGTTGCTGGAATACCAATAAGGGTGGGAGGAGACAATGGTAAACTTCAGGTAATAATCCCAAACTTATACTTTCAAAAAATGGACTGTATTTTTTTTTTAAAGGTTTATTTATTCCAGACACAGAGCACGTTCGCACCAACAGGGGAGGGGTGGAGGGAGGAGGAGAGACTCTCAAGTGGACTCTGCGCTGAGCGTGGAGCCCAACATGTGCTCTATATCACGACCCCGAGATCATGACCTGAGCTGAGACCAAGAGTCAGATGCTCAATCAACTGAGCCACCCAGATGCCCCTGTATTTTTTTTTAATATGGATAAATTACCACTACAAAAACTGCAAATAAAACTACATTCAAATGCTCACATCTTCCTTCCCCTAAAAGAGGCAAACCTTCCCTAGAGGCAAACCTGACTGTCAACTTGGTGTGTGCGCACCCACAGAGAGAAAGCGGATTCAGTACTTTTCCCCATGACTAGACTCACACGGTATACAGCATTTGGTAACTTGCTTTTTTTTCTATTTAACACTTTGCCTTAGACAGTTGTTTTGTTTGAAGGTTTTTTTTTTTTTTTTTTTTAAATTTACTTGAGAGAAAAGGGCGGGGAAGCACAAGCAGGAGAGCAGCAGAGAGAGAAGAGGGAATAAACACAAGCAGGGGGGGAGGAGCAGAGAGAGACGGGGGAATGGCACAAGCAGGGGAGCAGCAGAGAGAGAAGGGGAAATAGCACAAGCAGGGGCGCAAACAGGCTCCCAACTGAGCAGGGAGCTCCACTCAGGACTGGATCCTGGGACGCTGAGATCATGACCTGAACGAAAGGCAGCTGCTTAACCGACTGAGTCACCCAGGCACCCCGCCTTAGAGAGTTTTTGAAGTTACCTACCAATCAGTATTTTGACAAAAATATTAATATTAGAACAAATAAAATAAGCACTTCAAGTCAACACCCTAGAACAATTTTAACCAGGAAAAAATATCTAAGTCAAGATATGTGATACATCAATTCTCCATTTAAAAAATGGTTTATGGGGCGCCTGGGTGGTTCAGTCTATTAAGCATCTGCCTTCGGCTCAGGCCATGCTCTCAGGGTCCTGGGATCGAGCCCCACATCAGGCTCCCTGATCAGCAGGGAGTCTGCTTCTCCCTCTCCCTCTGCAGTCCCCCCCACACCAACCCCCCACTTGCATTCTCACACTCTCACTCATACTCCCTCTCTTTCAAATAATTTTTTAATTAAAAAAAGAACAATTTGCAGAATAGTAATTATGTCATGACTATACGTTTATCTGGAAGGGCATATACCCAACTATTATCCCAGAGAAATAAGAAAAGGGGAAGAAAAGAGGCTTTTAGTTTTTATTTCACAAACTTCTATATTATTTAAATTTTATTTTCTCATTTTTACAGAAAGTTATTGAAGGGATAAAGGTTTTGACTGATAATGAATGTCTCTGATAGGTACAAAAAGGAACAGGATTAAACTCACTGCTCATCTAAGGCTCATCTCCTTAAAAATAAGCAATGATGGTCAAAGAAAGGATCACCCTTGGGGGCTCAATGGCCAAGACCTGGCTGTAAACTCAGGCTTTTAAAATCCTCTCTGGGCAGGGTGAAAAAAAAAAAGCCCTCTCTGAAGTGAATCTTCCTTAACAGAAAAGGAGTGATAGAGTTCAAAAATCTCCACTTGGCCAGCATCACAGTAAAAACTTAGCAAGAATCATCAGTGGATGCTGAATCAAGGAGGAAATATTTAATAAGGAAGAGAGTATTTACATCATCCTACAGTGTCTCTCCAAATGTAACTTACGAATTACAAAAGGAAAAAAATAGTAGATATACAATAATGAAAACCACCCAAACTTAACCAAGGGGTCAAAATTAGCATCACCAATTACAGGCAAGCAGACAACCTCTGGATGAGATTCCCTAGGAGAACACAGTAACCCGAATGGAGTTTCCCAGCCCCAAACCCATGACCTGAATCTACCTATCAGGAACCACAGGAAAAAGCCAAATTGAAGGACAGTCTGAAATAAGTGCCCTATCTTTTACACCAAATCCCAATGTCACGGAAGGCAAAGAAAGAATGACAGTTCAGATTAAAGGGTGCTAAACGACCTCACAAACTACATGCAATGTGCACCTGGGTCCTATACCAGGAGTGGGGGAAATGCTATAAAGAACATTATTGGGACAACTGACTAATCCGGGATATAAACTACAAAATGTTCAATTTCCAGTTTAGACCATTTTACTGTGGTGAGAAGATTCTTGTCTCATACAGACTGAAATAATGAGGGGTAAAGAAGTACAATGTATAAAACCTGCTCTCAAATGGCTCAGAAAATAAATTACATACACACGACAGAGGGCAGAGGGAAGAAGGAAAAAGCAAAAGCAGCAGAACGTTAAAAACGATGAATCCGGTCACACAGAAATGATCATTCTTTGTATTATTCAGCAACTTTTTTGTACACTTGAAATTATTTCAGAATACAGTTAAAAGTATTTTCTGACTGGTCCCCTCAGATCTACGATTTGTTGAATGCCGAGAGTAGAGGCAGGTACATGGGGCTGATGGCTCCTTTCCTGTGATGTAATGGGGATCAAAAGCCCATAATGAGAAAACAGGGGAATGAGGATCACTCACTGCTGGAAACTGAAGATTATTACTACTACCACCCAGAGCTACAGCTTGAACAAAGCTCTATATCCAAAGTAGCAGGAGATAACAGGGGCAGTCAAGCAAACCACTGGGAAAAGTCCTGTTGGCTTTCTCTGGATACCCAATATTCCCAATACATGAGAACATTTACTGATCATATACTATGTGTCAGATGCTCCTCTCAAGAGGACCGTTTTACATGGATACTGGCATTATCCTCATTTGACAGATGAGGAAGTGAAGTACAGAAATGTTGAATAATATCCCCCAAGATAATACACGAGTAATCACCAGTACTGGGATTTGAATTCAGGATGTCAGGCTCCAGACAAGTGAAGCTCTAGCATGTTTCTGTGCTACACTGTTTCTCACTAAATGATAGCAGCCTGGAGTGAACTGGAAACCGAGATGATGGGGCAGGGCAGAGGGGATAGGAGTCCCCCAAACCATGACACTTGGATAGTAGAAGGGAAGGTGGGCCATCTCCCCAAGTAAGTTTGTGGACTGAACTCTAAAACATGTGAGGAAAACCAACAAACCATGACTGGGGGGAAATGCAAATAAAAGAACAACCCCCAAAATTTAAACAACACTTAATATGCTTAACGGGATAAATGAAGAAAGGGAGGAACAATATCCATTAGAAAAGATAAAAAATTTTTAACACAAAAGCACAATGGAATTAAAAAATAAAAGCACATCAAACCAAACATACACAGGTAAGCATGAAAAAGGACCAAATGTGAATTCCAGATATGAAAAATGTAGTCACTGAAATGAAGAACTCAGTGCATCAGCTTAACAACACATTAGGCAACAATGAAAAGAGAATGGGTGACCTCAGAGAGAAATCGGATCCCAGCCAGGAAGATAATGACATAAAAGTTTGAGAGAATAATGAAAGGGCGTGAAGAAGAGATTGAGAAGCCCTTACAGACATCTAAAAGTTCCCAGGGCAAAACATTTTCCAGAATTCAATGAAGATATGAATGCACAGAATGAAAAAAGTGCAAAGTCTAAGAAGAATATATAAAAATAAATTCTGTCTTGGACATACTGTAGTGAAAATGCTGAATGGCAAAGAGAAAGTCTCACAAACCATTAGAGAGAAAATCAGATTTATAGCTAAATGACCATTAGGCTGACTGCAGACTTTATCAGCAACAAAAATGCAAAGATAACCAAGGAATATATCCCATGTGTAGATAAAATAGAACAGTCACCTCAGACTTGTGATTGGAACTAAACTGTCATCTAAGAGTACAAGCAAAATTAAGACCTCTTTTTATTATTTTAGTTTTATTAATGTGTACCATCCAGAAATAAAATTAAATGCACTACACTTCACAGCAAATAAAATGTAAACTCAGAGGGAAAAACTAGGATGCAAGAAAAAAGACTGAGTACAGAGATTGATAAAATGTTTGTTAAAATAATTTTGTTTAAAAATTGGAACAGACAGGTGCCTGGGTGGCTCAGTCGGTTAAGCCTCTGCCTTCAGTCCAAGTCAGTATCTCAGGGTCCTGGGATCGAGTCCTACATTGGGCTCTATGCTCAGTGGGGAGCCTGCTTCTCCCTCTCCTTCTGCCCCTCCCCCTGGCTCATACTTTTTTTTTTCTCTCTCTCTCTCTCAAATACATAAAATTCTAGAAAGGAAGGAAGGAAGGGAGGGAGGGAAAGAGAGAGAGAGAGAAAGAGAGAGAAAGAAAGAAAGAAAGAAAGATAGATTGATTTAAAAAAAAATTGGAACAAAAATTCTAGATTCTCTCCTCCCCCCTGCAATATAAAGGGAAATAGGATGGGGGGTACAGGTGTTAAGGATGCTGAAGTTTCTTCCCTTGCTCAGGAGAAAAATGAGGTATTTGTCTTTTGAAGATATATTTCTTTTAGAGAGAAGATTATGAGTCAGGGTAGGGGCAAAGGGAAACAGAATCTTCAGGCTGAGCGAGGAGCCCCATGCAGGCTTGATCCTAGGAATCCCAGATCACGACCTGGGCTGAAATCAACCAACTGCGCCAAACAGGTGCCCCAATAATAGGAAATTTTTAATTTTATTGGAAATATGTAAGACACAGGATAAATGTTAACTTGTTAATATTAAATATTCTAAAACCTATAGTTTGCAAAATATCTGGGAGGTGCACGTAAAGGAGAGAAAAAGAAAACTACCCATCCAATAAGAGACAGGAAAGGAGAGAAAGGGGTGGGAATGAAGCTTAATGAGCAGAAAACACAAATTAAAAAGATGGAAATGTGTTAGTAATCAAAGTAAAGGGAGAACTCTGTAAGTTGACTGAAATCAACTCAACGTTGATTTTCTTCTACAAAGGCGTTTGCAAATTAATTACTAAAAAGCAGTACTATCCCCATGTCAATCATCAATTAACTATCTTTAGTCTACTCTAAATCAAATCTAAGCTACCCACCATGAACTTCCAGCAGCTCCTTGCACTGTTCCTACCTACAACCACACTCCTGACACTTCTGAGGTCTACCCCTCGCTCAGTACCTCCCTTCCCATTCTCTGGCACACACGACACCCAGTTCTACTACAGCGTCTTTTGCTCTTACTTTGCTCAAACCCAGAATCCTCCAAACACTCCGTCCTTAAATGCCACGGATTCCTTAACTGCCTGCTCATCCATGAACGTCAGGGCGCCAAGTGAAGGAGGACCTGCTAGGTACAGGGTTACATGGGTGGGCTCAGTGACTATAGGCTGTGGGCTCCGCCTCTGCCTTGAATTCCTGGAAATAACATTAGAGATGGATTTTAGAATGACAAATCCATACCCACGGTAGAAAACAAGAACGGGTACTCTCAACAGGCCAACATCGGTCACAGATAATAGCATTACAAAGAAGGGAAGGAGAAAACCATGATTCTCAGAGCATGCACAAAACAGGAGGATATAAAACTGGAGAGGGGTGGCAAGGGACTCAAAGGCCAGAGGCAGAAGACCCTGGAACAGGAGGGGGTCTGGGGCCGTGGACATCTTGGGCCAGGCTGTGAGCAACAGGTGTCTGCCCCAGCAGGCACACAGAGAATAAGCCTGAGAAGAGGAGGCAGGGGACAGTGAGGAAGGCAGTGACGCCCAAGAAAAACGGGGAGCCCCCACAGTACAGTGGGCTGGCTATTGGCATACCCCATCCAGCCCTGGAGCATCTTTTCCTTTTCTCCTCACAAAGGGAGACCCTCCCACTATTCAAAGCCAGCCCTTTGCTTGTGCCTTTTAAAAACTGAACTCTTTGACCTGTTCACTTCTAAACTGTTTATACGACTCCCATTTCAAATATGTCCTTTTCCGGGGCAGGAGGAGGGGGGTAAAGCAGAAATGCTTCTGCAATGGCTAATGCAGTTGTAAGAAGACGTGTGTCACCTGCTACCATTGTCAGTAGCAGAAGGGTCAGAGCAAAAACAATTTCACTGTCTGCAGTGGATGTATTTTTCTGAGAGGCTGGGTGTAAATCTTAAGCTCTCCACTCAGAGAGGCACCGTCCCCTCCACTGGAACACAGACCCCTCAGCAGGGACATGCTCTTGGCTCCTGGTAACCATGCAGCTCCCTAACTCCTTGACATGGGTTCTTCAACCTCATACCTCCCCCGCCCCCCTTCAGTCAGAACCTGCTTTTTAACCCTCACCTGACAACCTCTACCGTCTCCACTGCATATTCTTTATTATTTAAGTTTAAGGTGAGTCAAGCACCGTTGGGGCTGTAATTACTGAATACAGACTTGACTGAGAGAGAGGAACTGTCTGACATACGTTTTGTCAGATAAAGAAAAAACAGAGGGTAACTCGATAGAGCAATAATAAGTAGAGAGACGATCCATAATTCATTCCACACCAACTTATTCCTACCGGAACCCAAGGAAAAGTTAGAAAATGTGTTTCCTATCTAACACGTCCGAACTCTAATTTCATAAGTTAAAATGGACATTTATATATTCAGCTGAATAAATCAAGTACTGTTCATTAACGCTCTGACACTAAATTTGCTTCTTCTCCAGAACCAATGACATTACCACAGAAAATATTTATCAATCCATCCAAGCGAAGTCTGAACGTTAAGAATCAATGATGTGACATTCTTGAGTAATACATTTCTGACAGTTCTGAAAGCTTACTGGATGCATTAACACTTTAATGCAATGCATAAACATTAATAGAAGTTCACAGAGTAATGGCAGAAGCAAACCATCGCTAAAGCAACCCATTAATCATGGTAGCTTAAAATCTCTAAAGAAAGAAATGTAATATTCAGGATATATGCCCCTTTTTCCTTTTAAGACACATCAGGAGATTTTGCCAGATACTAACTGATGAGCAAATACAGAAAGGTGTTACTACATTAGTAACAGTGCTTATCAAATAAGGAAATCCTTAAATACACAGAAATACAACTCAGAGAACAGTTTCATCTTTAACAGGAAGGTCATTCGCACCTGTGATTTGGACTAACTCTCAAACCTTCTTGGCATTACAGATCTGATAATCTGGGATCTCCGTGGAAACATACATTCACGTGAAATTTCCCATGCAGACCACTCTAGAAAACCGTGTGGAGGTTCCTTAAAAAAACTGAAAATAAAGCTACCCTATGACCCAGCGATTGCACTACTGGGTATATATCCTAAAGATACAAATTGTGGTGCTCCGAAGGGGCACGTGCACCCGAATGTTTATAGCAGCAATGTCTACAATAGCCAAACTATGGAAAGAACCTAGATGTCCATCAACAGATGAATGGATAAAGAAGATGTATATATATACAATGGAATACTATGCAGCCATCAAAAGAAATAAAATCTTGCCATTAGCGACGACATGGATGGAACTAGAGGGTATTATGCTTAGCGAAATAAGTCAATCGGAGAAAGACAACTATCATATGATCTCCCTGATATGAAGAAGTGGAGATGCATGTAGGGGGGTTGGGGGTAGGAAAAGAAAAAATGAAAGAAGGTGGGATTGGGAGGGAGACAAACCATAAAAGACTCAATCTCAAAAAACAGACTGAGGGTTGCTGGGGGGAGGGGGGACAGGAGAGGGTGGTGGGGATATGGACATTGGGGAGGGTATGTGCTATGATGAGTGCTGTGAAATGTGTAAACCTGGCGATTCACAGACCTGTGCCCCTGGGGATAAAAATACATTATATGTTTATTTAAAAAAATAAACAAATTTAATTAAAAAAAAAAAAAAGATTTCCCATGCAGGGTGCCTGGGTGGCTCAGTCGGTTAAGCATCTGCCTTTGGCTTAGGTCATGATCCCAGGGTCCTGGGATCGAGTCCCATATTGGGCTCCCTGCTCTGTGGGGAGCTTGCTTCTTCCTCTGCCTCTGCCTCTCTGTGTGTCTCTTATGAATAATAAAATATTTTAAAAAATTAAAAATTAAAAAAAAAAAGATTTCCCATGCAATCGTGAGATGAGGAACCTGTGTTGAAGAAGTAACCTCCTATCTTTGAAACACTGATGAGCTAGTTGATTCTTACGAACAAATCTTAGTAGCTGAGTTGATTCCTATTCTCAGCCCGTACACTCCCAGGCTCTGGACTCCATTTCACCTTGTCCTGTTCCCCTTGACCTTGATCTGCAACCTCTATTCCTACTTCCCATCCCTCTGTTGCTCAGCCCTGTTTTTCCCAGTTCCTGGCCCACCCCCGGTTCTCTGTAGATATTCTCCCACTTTCAATTCCTTAACTGTTCCAGATATGGAAATAAATCCTATTTTTGAGTGGCTCAACAAACTGAATTTTCATGTTGTTATTCCTAATTTTATACGTCGGTAAGCTGAAAATTTTACATCTACAGACAGATATTAAGAGATTTATCACGAAGGGGTGCCTGGGGGTCTCAGTGGGTTAAGTGTCTGCCTTAGGCTCAGGTCATGATCCTGGAGTCCTGGGATCGGCCTCGCATCAGGCTCCCTGCTCAGCGGAGAGCCTGCTTCTTCCTCTCCTCCCTTTCATCCACTCTCTTACATAAATAAATAAAATCTTAAAAAAGAGAGAGATTTATGATGAGAAAAAAAAAAGAGAGGAAAGAAGGGAAAAAGAGTGTTTTATAAGAAAAAAAAAGTCCCATTAAATCTGTTAATTTTTGACCCTGAGGTCAAAACTAGGAAAAAGTGCCTGTGGCAATCAGCAGGTTTCGGGAACAGAGAGAGCCCTGAGCACCCAGTGTGGGATCACAACACTGCACACGGGGACAAGGGCAGGAGTTTCTTCCATGGCCAGGGGAGGGCTCTAAAACCAGAACCCATGGATGCTGCAATAGTACTGAGCCCAGCCTCCAAGAGCTGGCAGGTGCATGTTACCCCTCTCCAGGCAGCAGGCACTGTCCATGGCTCTATTACATACTCTGATCGTGATGGGATGAGGCTGTGGGACAAAGGTTAATGAGATACGTGATAATGTGTGGAGGGCCACGAATGTATCAATACTCAGCTACAGTTCGTCTGTAAAATTCACCATCCCTGTACTGTGGAAATTATCTGCAGGTGAATTATTTGCAAGTGGACAAAGTTTCATGTTCTTAAGGTAAAGTTCTGGGAGGTAGCATCATACCTCTTTCCCTTTATTGAATACTTTTCCCATGTCAACCTCTGTGTATATACAAATAGGTAGACGTGGACACCTGGGTGGCTCAGTCGGTTAGGTGTCTGCCTTCAGCTCAGGTCATGATCCCAGGCCCCTGGGATCGAGCCCAGCATCCAGCTCCTTGGTTGGCAGGAAGCCTGCTTCTCCTTCTTCCCTCCCTCTGCTTGTGCTCTCTCTCATGCTCTCTCTCTCAAATAAATAAATAAAATCTTAAAAAAAAATTGGGAGAGGTATAGGAAGAGATCTTTCTATCTCCATGTATCTATAGTTTAATCACCAAAGGAACTGTAGGATGTGGTCATGCAATCCCCACTCAGATGAGAACCAACAATGGACAGAAAGTCAAACAAACGTAACGAAGTCAGAAAGATGGGCTTTAACCACAGATCTCTCAGACTCCAAAGCCTGTGCTCTGTGCCTGAATTTCTCATCCTCTCACACTTTAATGCATATGCCCCGGGGATCTCGTGACAACGCAGATTCCCAGATTCCGGTAGGTCTGGCCTGGGGCCTGCGAGCCTGCGTTCCAACAGGCTCCCAACACCGCCTGCTCATCCTTGGACCTTGCTCTGAGGAGCAAGGGGCTCCGGCAACCATGATGTGCAATGGCTTCCACATGTACACCGTGACTTCTGAACACCGAGACGGATGCCAGCCGCCCATTCCTAAGGAGGGAACCGGTTTATGGATAAAAACATGCAGTATAGGGGCGCCTGGGTGGCTCAGTGGGTTAAAGCCTCTGCTTTCAGCTCGGGTCATGATCTCAGGGTCCTGGGATCGAGCCCCGCAACAGGCTCTCGGCTCAGCGGAGAGCCTGCTTCCTCCTCTCCCTATGCCTGCCTCTGCCTACTTGTGATCTCTGTCTGTCAAATAAATAAATAAAATCTTTTAAAAAATGCAGTATGGTCTTACAGTTATTCAACTGGGCGGGGAAATCACTTTTTTCTTTCTTTCTTTCTTTTTTTTTTTTAAATTCCAATCACACCACCCTAAAACCAGTTCTTAACGAAAGAAAATGCATCTCCGGTTCTGCACACGCCCCTGTCGTCTTCAGCCAGCGGGAGTCTCTCCCACTCTCTGAGGCCCAAACCAGACGCACCCTGTGCTTCGACGAGGAAACCATCAGAATCTATTAAAATTACAGGACACTGATAGCAGCCGGGACATGACGAATCACAGGCCAAGAGTCAGATACCAGAGAATTCGTTCCGGGGCTTTGGGGGCAGGCCCATTTGCAACCAAATGATATTGTGTGAGGCTGACAAACTGAAGCAATTTCAGGGCTGTCCGCGGGCCGGGGGAGATCTCTCTGATGCCGGCCGCGCTTCGCTTGCAGAACCGTGCAGAGTTCCCAGATCTGAATCACTTGGGGCTTCAAAGGGCTTCACTTGACAAGCTACAAATAATTGCACTCCACTCTTTCCATTGTACTCTATTATTTTGCCCCCCTTATCTCCAGGAGTGGAGCTTGTGTGAACCAGCAAGGTCGGCTTCCATGTTGACCACGACACAACAAAACATTGTTCTTTCCTGATATGATAAATAAAACGAGGCTCTGCAGACTCAACATTTTTGTCAGGCCCATTTTCCACTTTTTTAGAGGCAAAAAGTCAGCTGTGGGCTCAGGTGGAAGGCTTGAGCTGGACATAAGCAGGCAGGTAGGCTCCTGCCTCCTCGCGTAGGGATGTGGTCCGGCCCTGCGGTTACTGGAAAAGCTCATCTGAGAAATGGGACATTGACTGACAGATAAAGGGTACACGGGCCGTGGCCCTGTAGGTTTCTGCAGTAATTCCTCCGTTCCCTTTCCCCTCGTCCCCAACTCCATTCTACTAGCCTCTTCCATCAGATATTCTTAATGAAAACGTTTTTCCAACCTGGGATGCCCTGAGAACCAAGCTGCGTTGTTTCCGTGGCACGCTTCTCCGAAACCCCAGTCTCAGATTCAAAAGTGCTACTCCATTTGTGGAAGACTGTAAAGAACCTATCACCCACCCTAGGGCAGCTCCTAAGAATAACATGCCGATCGTTGCTCCATGTATTTTAATTTGCTAGATGTGAAAGTGCATGTTTTCATATTTTTCCAAAGTAAAGTGCATGATTAAAGGAGGCAGTTTTTTGTTTAAAATCCAACCCCAGGGGCACCTGGTTGGCTCAGTGGTTGAGTGTCTGCCTTTGGCTTGGGTCATGATCCCAGGGTTCTGGGATCGAGCCCCACATCAGGCTCTCTGCTCCACGGGAAGCCTGCTTCTTCCTCACCCACTCCCCTGCTGTGTTCCCTCTCTCACTTTGTCTCTCTCTGTCGAATAAATAAATAAAAATCTTAAAAAAAAAAAAAATCCAACCCCAGGGGCACCTGGGTGGCTCAGTCAGTTAAGCATCTGCCTTCAGCTCAGCTCATGATCCCAGGGTCCTGGGACAGAGTCCCCCATAGGGCTCCCTGCTCAGCGGGGAGTCTGCTTCTCCCTCTCTCTCTGTCCCACCTCCTGCTTGTGCTCTCTCTCTCCATAATAAGTGAATGGACTCTTTAAAAAAATGTGTATCATATGAAAAATATGGCTTTTTTATCATATTTTTTCATATTTTTCATATCATATGAAAAAATAAATGGCTCATTTAAAAATAAAATAAAATAAAATAAAATACAAACTCAAATAACACTTCATAAAGTTATGGTTCCTACACAAGATTTTTGGTTTTTTTTGGGGGGGGGGTTGGTTTTTGTTTTGATCTATAATGATGAGGAACACGACTCAGATAAACTAATCTGAACTAATCTAAACTTCTTCTTCTGAAATTTATTTGTTAAGCCTTAACTGGGTCAGCCCTCCACATAATTCTTGCAACAACCCTAACATAGGTATAGAATTTCTGATAAGGTGTGTTATTACTGTGTTATTACTTTTAGAGACCAGGAAACTGAGGCACAGAAAAGAACCTAAGGTGCGCAGTGACTCATGGCTGGAAAATAGCGGGGCCGGGAATTGAACCCCCTTCAGTACTGCTTCCCAGTTCCACAGCCCCACATACTTGTGTGCGGGTCAACCACACGCACAATATACATCTGAGCTGAAATCAAGAGCCCTGAGTGTACTCAGGTTGACTGGACATACAAATCACAGTGAGATTACATGCTCACCGATAGCGGGCCAATAGCAGGGGGAGGGGGGCCCTGCTGGCTGAGTGGATAAAACAGGCGACTCTTGATTTTAGGGTTTTAAGTTCAAGCCCCACGTTTTCCTTAAAATTAAAAAAAAAAAATTCTCACCAGCAGCTAAAGAAGCTAAAACTTGAGATTTCAGCTCCCCAGAGTGGACAGCTTTATTCCAGCTTCGTAGGAGGTTTTGCTGAGAGCTGGACCCTCTTTGTCCCTCAATCTGTCTTGTCCAATATGTTGGCAATGGCCACATAGCCCTTTGGGCATCTGAGACGTGCCTGGTCCCAAGAGAGGTGTTTTGGTAAGTGTAAAAGACATGTCACATTTAAGGAATTAATAAAAAAAAAATAATAATGTAAAATATCTCATCAGTAATTTTTATGCTGCTGACATGTAGAAATAATACTTTGGATTTGTTGGGCTAAATGAAATACATCACTACAGTTCATTTCACCTGTTTCCATCCTCTGCTACAAAACATCATCCTCTGGGCCCATTTCACCTGTTTCTTTTTACTTTTTAAAATAACGTCTAACAGAGGGCGCCTGGGAGGCTGCGAAGGTCTTCGGCTCAGGTTGTGATCCCAGATTCCTGGGATCAGGCCCCCCACTCCTTGCTCAGCAGGGAGTCTGCTTCTCCCTCTCCCTCTGCCCCTCCCCCGTTCCTGCTCACTCTCTCTCTCAAATAAAATCTTCAAAAGAAAAAAAAAACAATAAGACAAAACATGTCTACAAGAAAATATAAAATCCTTGTGTGGCTCACATTGTATTTCTGGACAATGCTGTTTGAAACTCATCCCTGAAACCCAAACTTGACATGGGCAGAATCCTCAACACAAAATCTGTACCGGGACAGGAAAAGCAACTCCACAAGCTGCCATCGGCCCCTTCCTCCTCAGCCTTGTTCCCACTCCCTCCCTCTCCTTTCTCCTTTCTCATACCCCTGCCTCTTCTTCATGACCTTGAAACACTGACTGCGTTCTTCTGAGAAAAAGACTTTACCTGACGGATTCCCTTCCTGCTGCTCCTCCAAGTTCCTGCTGCTCCTTCAAGGTCCCCCATCACCCCCACAGGTTCCTTTTTCACCTGGTTCCAATGCTCTGCCCTCTCAGGAACCCCCTGAGCACACAGGGGTCTCACCTACCCTGTGCCTCCCTGCACTGAGTATCACCCAGGCATCCGGAAGGGACACCCATTTCCCCACCCCATTCTCCCATCCCTGGTCCAGAGCAGGATGTTCTCTCATTATCTGGGATTTCCTGCTCCAGGCAGATGTGGCTCACTGCAGCTGTGCTGGTCACAGACTGTGCCTGCTCAGCCCTGCTTCTGCAGTGTGCTCTCCCTCCCCCCTTGCCCTTCCCGGCTAGGAAAAGGCGGACTTAGGAGGATGCTCAAGCACAGCCAGGGGCCTCTCTCGGAGAATTATGGCTCATTGGTTTATAGGCTTGAAGACAAGGAAGTAAGAAGAAAGGTTCTGGGCAAAAGTGAAAATTGCAACACTGCCTGGAGGAAGTAAGAGAAACCAGAACTGGTTCTCGAAGGGAAAACACAGCTAGTCAAGGGCAGGACGGGGCCAGTGGGAGAGGCTTCTGGCCCTCGGGGGACAGGAATGGCCTGGACCTCCAGGAACTGAGGGGAGGGGGGAGCAGTTCAGCTGTGTGGGTGGGGAGTGAAGAGGTGAGACAGAGGCCACTACATTTTATTTTTCATTTATCCTTCTCTTTTAGCTGCCAATTCCAGGCAGTTTCCCAAGCCCACTGGCATGCTGTTCAGAATCCTTCAGGTCCATCCTGTGCCACTGGCCCAGGCCAGCCCTCCATCCTGGTCATCTGTACCCACCCTCCCTCCAATCCCCAAGCCTAGCCTAGGCCACAGCAACAGTCCCCCAGGGACATCAACAACCCCCTTTGGAAACAGTCTGTACAGCAAGCTAAGTGTGATCAGCCTGATGGCCTCGCTTCCATCTGGCTTGGCTCTTCAGAAACGCGCCGTGTAGTCCTGCTTATTTTTGCACAAAGTGCACAGATTTCAGAGTTTCTGACCCCACCCTCGTCTGATGCCAGGGATGGACATTCTCTCCTCTGCACCTCTCCCTTCAGAACAACACAGACACTTCTCCGACTAGAATGAGCCCTCCTCTCCCCACTCCTTATCATAAGTGGAAGGGATCTGGACACCTTCCACCCTGGTCAATGCCTAGCCTCCAGGAACACAGAGAACAAAAATAATCACCCACGGGGACTTCTGCATGTGGCTCTGTCCCGTGTGTCCAAAAGACGTTCATTCTCTTCCCACAACCACACAGGACATGGCTCCCTTCCCAACCCCCATCATATAATGTTCATTTATATTCTCCCACTGGGCAGGTGGAGGGGGGTGGTGCTCCTTCAAGCCTTATCCTTTCCAGCTGCTTATCTAAGTCCTACTCAACCTTCACAATGCAGCTTAAGCATGATTTCTTGAAGGTGTTTACTCCTCTGATCTCATTCTCAAAAGCTCCATTCAACACAGTTTACTATTTGGTATTTTTTACAAAGAGCATTCATTCCTGCCTCATAACACTGTGTCTTTGGGTGCGAGTATCTAACTACAAAGGCTTTGATGGGCTAGAATCAGGCCCTAAGGTTGTCCGCATACAGGTGTCCGGCCCCAAGCAGGCATTCAGATACTTGATCTAGTAAGTTACATTGTTAATTATCCTTCTTTATAACAGAGAAAGGCTTTGCTTCCCCTGTATGTTGACACTAACAGCATAGAGTTTACGAGGCACTGATCATCCCTAATTCCCCATCCATCTCTTAGGGAACTCTTCCTTAAAATTTACTATCATACAACATGACAAATATATTAATTAAGGAAATGATCAGTTCAAAATACGTTACGGTGCTTTCAAAGACGAGTATTTCTTCATTTTTATAACCTGATGCTGTTATCAGTGGCCAACAAAAATGAATGCATCTATAACATAAAGCAAACGTTGCTTCAAAAAAAGAAAGAAAAAAAAAAACCCAACCCTAAAACAAACAAACAAACAAACAAAAAAAACCACATGTAAAATAAATATACACTTTCAGGGACGCCTGGGTGGCTCAGGTGGCTGAGTGTCTGACTCTCCTGATCTCTGTTCAGGCATTGATCTCAGGGTCATGAGTTCAAGCCCTGCATTGGGCTCCACATTGCGCATGGAGCCTCACTTAAAAAACGAAGAGGAAAAGGAAGAGGAGGAGGAAGAGGCAGAGGAAGAAGGCAATGATGACGACAGCACTATAGTCACCTTAAGAACCCAGTGTCCACCCACACTCATTTAATAACAGTCTGTACATCACTTGAAGAAAACCAGTGGAACTGTGTATGAAGGCTTCAATACAAAACAGTACACAGGAAGTTCAGAGGCAAGTTCATAGTCCCACAGGGCTCCGTCATACACGGAGCTGCTCTCGAACAGACCCAGGGCAGCCGACGGAAGCAAAAACGGGGCAAATCAAACAAGAGAAGTGCTAAAGTCCATTTCAACATAAAATCCTTTTTGGCCATTATTACTTAATGAGCCAGTTCTTGGCATTTGGTTCTCTATCCATTTCTTCTATGAAAATGTTTCCTATATTTTAACTCTACATCATCAGACATTTCAGGTTGCAGAACACTTTGTCAAATTTCCCAAAACCACTGTACCATGGGTCAGCCTTCGGACTGAGTTTCTGGGTTAAGGTCCTCTCTAGAGCTTAATGACAAGACTGGAAAACTCTCTTTGATCGCCTAAGTTAACTCTTAATGAACCAGGTGGATGTTTCAAATCTGACCCCCGAATCAGTTTCTGGGCCACCTAGGGATACCCTCCATCAGGCGCTGGCACGACCTTCCCCTCAGAACCACTCAGGCACCAGCAACATCAGAGCCCTCCAGACCCAGACAGCTCCAGCGGGATCCTGGTCTCTGGGGCTACCGGCTCTTCCATCCAGAGAAACCCTGCACAGCCCCAGAATCACAGCAATCTCCAGAGCACACAGTCCACCACGTGCAATCAGTCTAGCAGGCTCAACAGCGCCCCCTACCCCCGCCACCGGCCACGCAGTGTAAACCCATGAGACTTGCGAGCCCCAGAGCAAGTGGCTGGGAGCAGAGCGGGGATGCCCAGGCCTGAGACAGAGCTGCCACCAGAGGAAGTGAAATGACCGGTCTCATGCTCTGCTTGCAGGAAGGAGAAACCACCATTCTCCTACCTGTTGCAGGTCTGGGACTGTAACAGCAATTACCTTTCTGTCCGTGCCTCGCCTTGTACGAGGAGCTTATCATTTGTTATCTGCACTCCTCTTTTATCCCCGAGGCTCTCCAGGCTAGCAGCCCCCCCACCTCACGGACAAGGAGAATGAAGCATGAGAAGAGGAGCCAAGGTGAGAAGTCAGGTCAAGCCCAGGCACTTTCTGCTCTGCAGTTCTCCCAGTAGACGGCGTAAGCCTCAAGCAAGGGATGGCAAAAATTCAAAGAGAAGACTTCTTTGCCTGGGCAAGCCAAAAGAGGTGTGCACTTTTCCCCCAATAAAAATGAAATCTTAATATGTGAGCTCCCTGATGTCCTCTGTAATCTCTTTCTATGTACTGTATATTTCATCTGTTATGACTCTTATCATTAAATGGTTTTGATAGGGTGTGTCTACTGGACACAAGGAACAGTTCTACACAGTTTATGGATAAAATCAACATGGGCCATGGCACACCTGGGTGACTCAGCCGGTTCAGCATCTGCCTTCAGCTCAGGTCAATGATCCCAGGGTCCTGAGTTCGAGCCCCGAGTCAGACTCCTTGCTCAGTGGAGAGCACGCTTCTCCCCTGCTTGCTCTCTCTCTCTCTCTCTCTGGCAAATAAATAAATAAAATCTTAAAAAAAAAAATCAACACAGGCCAAACTCTACTCAACTTCAAGAATCCCAAATCTCTTTGTCATACGGAAACTTCTATCAAATTTTTTTGGTGTTTCTGTTTCACTTTGGTGGAAAAGCAAAGGAGCGGGAGATGAATTTACGGTTTCAGCAGTACTCAAGTCAGAAATCCCACACAACCCTCACTGGGGCAACTCGCTATAGAAACCCAACATAAGGATTTCAGTTTTCAGGAATAAATGCCAACAAGAAGTACTACAGCACTAACCCTATGTGTTAAGGGCTTTACATCTATTATTTCATTTGCTTCAACATCCCCTATTGGTTACAAAGCAGGTATTATTTAAGGAATCCAGGATCAGCATTTGAGCAATGGTGACATTAAACACAGGGTTAGGGAGGGATCAGGAATGATCAGCTTCGAGGTGCACTTTTCAACCACAATGCTACTTCCCTTCCCAGAGAACAGCTTCCCCAAGAGGCCACCTCAGCTCCCTCCTGGTTCACCAGAGCTGGCTCTGAGGCCATACGCTTCAGTAGCAGATGCAGCAAAACCCACTGAGGCTGAACAAGCTCTCCTACTTACTGCTCCAGCCCTGTTCTCCCAGTGCCACACAGCTGTCCAGAGACCCCTCTCCCAGACGCCCTCCAGTCTTTCACACAGGTTTCCAGACTGTGCGTTAGTGCCTGGCCTGCAGGGAAAAAAGCTACCTGTCGTCGGAGGTGGACCCCTTGCCGGGCATCTCACACGTGCTGCTTCATGTCACCTTGGCTATGACCCTGTGGGCACTCGGCAATGACCACGGGGTTAGGCAGTACTGTTAGCCCATTCTGAAGACAAGGAAACGAAGGTTGACCATGTGTTCCTATTTAAGCATGTTAACAGAACTGTATTCACACATTTAGTTCCTAATGGAGCAATACAGGACTCATTTACCCCAGCTCTAGCATATCCTGTGTTCAGAAATGGAAGGAATCCCTTTGAGAAAGAGTTTCAGAATGTCCTGAGGGTCTTGGAGAGAAAATGAGGGAGATGATGGCATCCCTAGGGCCCAGCACAGGGCTTGGGGGACTATAGGTCTTCAAGAGCCACAGGCTGAATAAATGAATGTAAGTAAATACTAGGATGGATAAAATTGTGTCCCACACCACATCACTGCCTCTCCCCAGCCCTCACCCACTGCCACCTCTTAACAGCTCCCACTTGGCCTTTCTGCCTAGCTCCCCTGGGCAGTTCCCTCTTCAGACCACACACGGTACCCAGTGCTCAAATGTGCTCCCGGCAGGTCACATTGACTAGAACTCGACTTCCCATTAAAGAGACTGCTAACCTGCCCTTACGTACATTTCAGAATCCTCTGGGCCACAGAGAGTGGGCACCACAGAACTTTCCTAGACCCAGAGCTCACCCAAGAAGCAAATCCTGACTGCAAAACACAACTTCAAAAACAAAACTCCAGGTTAAAACTGGCCTTACCTTAATCTGCCCCAAGCCAAACTCGGATGAGTGAGAAGACTAAAGTTCTATTTGCTGGGGCACCTGGGTGGCTCAGTCAGCTAAGCTTCTGCCTTTGGCTCAGGTCATGATCCTGGGGTCCTGAGACCGAGTCCCTTAAGGGGCTCCCTGCTCGGTGGGAGGTCTGCTTCTCCCTCTCTCTCTCTGCCCCTCCCCTGCATGCTCTCTCTCTCTCTTTCTCATCAATAAGTAAAATCTTAAAAGAAAAAGTTCTACTTCCTGCTCAGAGCAAAGCACTAAGAATGGATCTGGGTAGGGACTGACCTTACTTCCATTACCAAGCTGACGCCATATACTCAAACACTTACAAACAGAAGTTTGATTGTCTGGCCTCTTCTAAGAAAAGACTTTATATTTGAAGAATGTAGAAAACCACTTCAAAGTTTTACCTGAGAACACTGTTAAGCATTTAAAGCAAAGCAGAGTGGCTGGAATGTCACCTACGGGTTCTGTGATGGAGAAACAACGGTTTTCAACAATTGGTCGTTTCATCACATAATCAACGTCCTTCATGTGTTCTTCTAGACGAGGTGACCGGGACACTTCAGATGTCACTCCCTAATGTGAAAGCATTGCAAGGATCTGCTGATATTTCTCTTTCAAAAAGAATGCATTTAAAGCGTTCGATGTGCAGTTTATTCGAAAGTGAGAAAGGAAAATTGTCCTATTAGATGAAAGGAAGGTAAAATACATTATGATGTATTAGTCTGTACTGGCAAAAACTTAATTACAAGTACTAGCAATCACGAGAGCTGTACATGTGGCGACTTCCTACCATGTGCCTGGAACAGGGGAGGCTTGAGAGAAAAATGAAGCATTTTAGGGAAATGAGACTGGGGGAGGTTTATGACTTGCATAAGTGCCCTCACTAGTGAGTAACAAACCCAGAATGTGGAACCAGGACTGTCTGGCTCCAAAGCTTAGTAATGACCCTCTTTAGAAGTTGCTCAAACTCGTTGAGGTCAGGAAAGTTAGACACGAGGCTAGCTCAATTGGTAGAGGATGTGACTCTAATCTTGGGGTTTGAGCCCCACATTGGGTGTAGAGATAGCTTTAAAAAAGAAATCTTCAGGGGGCGGGGTGTGGGGGGAGAAAAGCCTCAGTTCATTTGGTTTATGACTCCAAAGACTCAAGAGTGGTTCATGGTTCAGGTCCTAGGTCCTCGATGCTCTTCCGCTGAATGAGAATGTGAACTAGTCCTTTAAAGCTTTAAAACAACACTGACAATCTCCTTCATACTAAGTGTGCACTCTGTACGGTGCCTTTTTCAAAACAGGGTAAGTCACCTACTCTATAATTTGCAGGCTGGGCTACAAAGTAAAATCAACATGAGAACTTTCAAACCATCCCAGAGCATAAGCCCCAATGACATGAGAATCTCTGGGCAGAGAGCCTGAAAATTTGTATATTTAATCACTCCTAAGAACCAATGACTTATCTGATTAAGATGTATTGGGGCAAGTAACCTGCCTTAATGAGCTGCACAACCATCTTGGGGCCATTTTCAGGGTAGGGCTCTATTGCTGCTGCTCATTAGACTCACCCAGGGACCTTTTCAAAATTCTCATGCTCAACGCATAATCCAAACCATCAGACTCCCCAAGGGTGGGACCCAGACACTGGCACTTTGTGACGATCCCCAGCATGCAGCATGGGTCGGGCACCAGAGCCTTGGCAGCTGGGTATTTGCATCAAAAGCTACCCCTCCTCTGGATGGAGTTCCAACATCCCACCCACCAGGGGCACCATCTACCAATGGCATCAACACATTGACAGCCTGTTTTCTCCAACTCCGTGCCTCCTCTCTCAGCATCAGGCTGACACCCAGAAGCCTTTCCGTTTGCCAATCGCTTCTTCAGTGCATGCCCACTTTTTTTTTTTTTAAGATTTTATTTATTTATTTATTTGACAGAGAGAGAGAGAGAGATCACAAGTAGGCAGAGAGGCAGGTAGAGAGAGAAGGGGAAGCAGGCTCCCTGCTGAGCAGAGAGCCTGATGTGGGGCTCGATCCCAGGACCCTGGGATCACGATCCAAGCTGAAGGCAGAGGCTTTAACCCACTGAGCCTCCCAGGCGCCCCCAGTGCATGTCCACTTAAGAGGAATGCTACAGGACTCTCTCACTCTGTCATTCAAAAGCATTCCTACTACTGAATAAATGATTCATTCCCTGTGCACAGGCAACATTTGTCATTCTCTCACCACTTTCAATTTTCTAATGTCCACTTCTTTGTCTCTCTTATTAGTATTTTCCACACTGTTACTGTTTTTGCCGTTCTGGACAAGCTGGGATTAATGCTGTTCTGCGTACAAGAAACTGAGGGACAAAGCTCCAGGCTAAGGAACCACATTGTGGCTGGACGGATGCCATTAGCTGCAGGCAGGCTGAGATGATGTCCTTTCTGGCTTTGGAGGGGAGCTCTCTCCCTCTCTCTCTCTTTTTTTTTTTTTAAGATTTTATCTATTTACTTGACAGAGAGATCACAAGTAGGCAGAGAGGCAGGCAGAGAGACAGAAGGGGAAGCAGGCCTTCTGCCGAGCAGAGAGCCCAATGCGGGCTCGATCGCAGGACCCTGAGATCATGACCCGAGCTGAAGGCAGAGGCTTTAACCCACTGAGCCACACAGGAGCCCATGGAGGGGAGCTCTCTTTACAAGAAAAAGTTCAGATGAATTCAAAGTTTTAAAGGAGAGGAGCTCTGTGCTGCCTTTTGATTACACACAGCTCCCCCAGAAACAAAGCTCAGAAGGTTATCTTAAATTCCCAAAACACACTTTTTGATTAACTATAAAGATCTTCATGATTAAAAAAAAAAAAAAGGACAAAAACCTTTGTGCATTTTGGTTCAAAACTTTTTAACTAGGTAAACCTTCCTGCATGGGTCACACATGAAATAAATTTTACACTAATAGCAAAATGCTTGTTAGCCAATAATATTTATGTGCAAAAGAAGTAACATTAATTGTGAAGGTATTCTCTCAAAGGGCAAATGAGGTGTTGATTAAAGCTTCCCTAAAACATATACTACTTTGGACTACTACTGAGTGACTGACAAAATTAATTCACACCTTCGCCCTGCAAAGCATCCTCCTTCCACATACATAACAACAATATCAGTGAAAAAGTTCATAGCACTAAGAAAATGCATTCCTTTGATAAAGTACTTCCTGTACTAGGTAAGACTGCTGAGTATTTCACAAATTTGTTTCAGTATTATCTCGGGTTATTTCTGCTAAATTATCCATGGAAAACCCACAGATAATGAATTCAGAGTCTACGATGGAAAAAGCAGATCTGATTTCCTCACAAATCGTAAGATAAAAATGTAGCAATGATTTACTCCAATAATTTTTATGGGAAAGATCAAGATTATTGACTTTCAAAATAAGGTTTCTCTCTACTAAGTTAATTTCAGTCCTGTTCCTAATCATTTAGTTGGTATTTGAGAAGGAATTTTAGGATAATATTTAAAAGTTAATTAAAAACCGTGTAAGCATTCTTGTCAGTCAGGCATGACCTCTGAGCTACAATGCATTTAAATGCATGTCACCTTGACCTGTAACACAGCAATGTAAAAAATTTTGGTCAATATGAATCAAATGTACACTAATTTATTCAGCAGGTTCCCTGGTATCTGAATCAACATTAGAAATCTAACCAGTATTTGTTATTCTGTTATTGACAAAAGGAAGCATATTTAAATGATAACAAGGACTCATGGGTGTCATTTGGAAGTTAAATTGTTCCCCAAGGACTGCCTCCATAAACATCTACATTTAAAGGTCATTTACCACCAAATTATGAACAACTGTTGCATTTATTAGCACAGGCTCAATAATTTGGAAGCTGCCGCCATCAATTATTACTGACAACGGGATCTAATTGTCCACTAATAATAAACAAGGAAAACAGGCCTTTTCTGTAAACTTTTATTCCCTGCACTTTGATCACGTTGGCAAAACGGAGATGCAAACTTTCCGTGGGCATACATCCGAAGGAAAAAAACAAACAAAACACTTCCAACTGCAAGGAGGACTAAACCTCGTTTACGATAAACAGTGGATACTAAAATAGAAAAACATATTTTCTCATGTTATCTACATCTGAACTAAAACAAAAGGGAGAAAAACACCACAAGGTTGATTGAGGAATGAAGCGTGGATTGCGATTTTAGAAGGAAGTATGTTGGTGAATTTTACAGTGGGGTGGCCAGATATTTGGTCAAATGTTGTTCTGGGTGTTTCTGTGAAGTGGTTTTGGGTGAGATTAATATTTAAACCTATCGATGGAGCAAAGCAGATTGCCCTCCATAATGTGGTGGTTCTCTTGATTCTGGAGGCAAATGGTCCAGGTACGTTATTCCCACCCTTTTACCAAAGGACCTAAAAAGCTATGACTTTTGAGTGGGGTCCAGACCAAGAGAATACATACATAACAACAATACATAGGTCCAAGCTGCCTTGCCACTTGGGTTATGATCCACCAGATCCAATAATGCATGAAGTGACAGTAACACATAGCGATGTTGTCTGAACCTTTGGCAGGCCTCCACGGGTGGAGGGCAGTGCAGGTCCTTAGGACCTCAGAGCAAAGCCCCGCCATCCTCCGTGGATAGCTACTTTCCTTTTGAGAAAGAGTTCTTGGCTTGCTACTGCACCTTAGAAGGGCTGGAGACTTGAGCAGAGACTATCAAGATATCATGTGACCTGAGCTGCCCATCATGAACTAGGTGTTATCTGACCCACCAAGCTACACAGCTGGGTACAGCAACACTTGGTTACCAAATGGAATCGGCGTACATGTGATTGGGCCCAAGCAGGCCCTGAAGGCACAAGTAAGTTGCATGAAGAAGTGGCCCAATCAAGGAGGGCATGTGATGTGATGAGCACTGGGTGTTATACGCAAAAACAGAATTTAAATTTTTTAAAAAGTTACATTCTAAAATAAAAGAAGTGGCCCAAATGCTCATGGTCCCCAGTCCTGCTATACTACTTACTCTCTCCAGCCTGCACCTGTGGCCTCATGAGGAGTTCCCTAGAATTAGCTGACAGAGGAAGGGAAGACTTGGACCTGGTCTGCAGATGAGTCTGCAACATAAGCAAGCACCACCTGTGAGGGCGCACCTGTACCATGCTATTCTCTCTCTGGGACAGCTGTGAAAAACAACAGTCAACAGAAATTGTCTCTGGGGTCAGATTTCAAGCAATGCACCTTGTTCACTTTGCTTAAAAGGAGAAGTGGCCAGATGTGAGATTAGATACCAAGGCACCAGCTATGGTCCATGGTTTGGGTGGATGGTTGGGGAAATGGAAAAGAACATGGCTGGAAAATTGGCTCTGTGGAAAGGTGAAGATGAGGTACGTAAGTAGACCTCTCTGAATAGGCACACGGAGGAGGAGGAGGAGAAAGAGAAGAAAGTGAAGCTATTTGTGTCTCATGTGAATGCTCATCAAAGAGTGACTGCAGCTAAAGGCAATATTACTAATCAAGTGGATAGGATGACCTGCTCAGCCTCTTTCCCCAGCCACTCCTGTCATCGCCCAGTAGGCTCACAAAGTGACCACAGTGAGAGGGATGTAGGTAATGCCAGTGTTCAGCAACACAGATTTCCACTTACCGAGGCCCATCTGGCTATGACTAATATTGATTGTTGGCCCAGTCGGCCAACAGCAGAGACCAATTCCGAACCCCCAATATGGCACCATTCTGTGAAGTGATTAGCCAGCTACCTGGTAGCAGGTGGATTACACTGGACCACTTCCATTGTGGAAGGGGCAGTGTTTTGTTCTTACTAGAATAGACACGTACTCTGGATAGAGATTTGCCTTCCCTGCATGCTACATCCCTACAACTACCATTCATCGACTTACTGAATCCCTTCCCACTGCCACGGTATTCCACACAGCACTGATTCTAATCAAGTGTCTTACTTCACGGTAAATGAAATGATGCAGTGGATCCACAAACATGGAATTCACTGGTCTCACCAAGCTCCCCACCATCCTCCAGCACCTAGATTGACAGAACGGTGGAACAGCCTTCTGTAGACTCAGGTACATGACCCGCTGGGGGGCAACATGATGCAACAGAATTCATAGGCCAAGTAATAAAGGGGTGGAAATGGGAGTGACATCATTCACCGTTACCTCTAGTGGCCCACCAGCCCAATTTTTTGTTTCCGGTCTCTGTGACTTGATGCTCTGTTGTTGGTCTAGAGGTCTTAGTTCCAAAAGGATGAACACCTCCACCAGGAGACACAGCAGGAATTTCACTGAACTCAAAGTCAAGACTGTCACCTGGCCACTTTCAGCTACTTGTGTCTCTGAATCCACACAGCTAGAAAGGGAATAAGTGTGCCGGCTGGCGTGATGGATCCTGACTAGCAAGTGTAAAGTGGACTGCGAAAGCACAGAGGGGGCAAGGAAGATTGTCTACACCACAGAAGACCCCTGATGGTGTCTCTTAGTGTAAGATGCCCTGTGATTAAAGTCAATGGAAAGCTCCCATGACCCAATTCAAAGATTCTAACGGCTCAAGTCACCCTACATGGCAAAGATCCACAACCAGGGAAGTACTTGCTGAAGGCAAAGGGAATATAAGTAAGTAGTAAAAGAAGGAAGTTATAAATACCAGCCTTGACCATGTGACAAGTTACAGAAGTGAGGACTGTAATTGTCCCAAGTATTCCCTTACTTTGTCTCTAGTATGTTTATGTGCATCTCTATTAACATATTCATGGTTTTTAAAAAAGATTTATTTATTTGACACAGAGAGAGAGATCACAAGCAGGCAGAGAGGCAGGCAGAGAGGGGGAAGTAGGCTCCCTGCTGAGCAGAGAGCCCGATGTGGGGCTCAATCCCAGGACCCCGAGATCATGACCTGAGCCGAAGGCAGAGGCTTAAACCACTGAGCCCAGGTGCCCCCATATATATGTTATATATGTTTTATATATATAAGAGGAATATCCACCAGCAAGGTGGAGAGAAGGGTGAGGATGTAGAAGGAGAGAAGCTAATAGTTTCTAAAACAATTTCTAAACTCCTAAATTCATCTAAACTCAAAGAATTTAGGAAAGGTGGCCAGTAGGACTCCACTCACATATTGGTTCTTCTTTCGAGTAAGATTTGTAAGGTGAAAACCGATGTCATTTGCCTTTTTTTTTTTTTCCACAAACAACGTGCCTTTATTGGAGGTCAAGGTGGAGTACAAGAGAAAGGCAAGAGGAGATTTCAATGGTGTGTTTGAATGTTACTAGGTCATAGGGCATGGCACGAAGGGGAACTTGGGGCAGGGAAAGGTCATCCTTATCACTCTGGTGAACTTGGTCACCTGGGCAGGGTGTGCAGAGTGAGGATGTTCAGTCAGCAGAAAAAAAAAAAAAAAGAAGAAGTTTCAAAATTTACAAAATACTTTAAGACTCTTAAAGATCAGGAAGCGATGTTGTTCCATGAATGGCACATCGTGTGTCCAAGGTCCCCAAGACTATTCTCCGATTCAGTTGTTTCCTTTCAGAAAGTGGTCGATTTTCTGTTTCTAGAACTGCTGCTCTTCTTCTCTTCGATCTCCTGTTGGATCTGTAGGGGTTCAGAATGGTTTGATAACTATCTAGCTGAACTCCTGCTACCTGATGTCGCCTCAGCCTCCTGCTCCTCCGCCATCTTGACTCCCTCCCCTCCATCGTTTGCCTTTTTAATAAAAATCAACAAACGGATACTTGCTTATTTCGAATACCCACCTACCCACTACCTACTTCAAAAAAAGAAGGAGAAAAAGGAGGAGGAGGAGGGAAGAGAAGAAAAGAAAAAAGAAAAGAAAAGCAATGCAACACAACTACAAGAGACACTAGCATGTTTCAAAAATGTCAAAGCTAGTCCTCAGAACTGAGCTAGCAAATTACAATGGATCTACAAGGAGACACCACTGTTCCCCTCATCAGATCGGCACAAACCCAAAGGCCTGACAGCACGCTCAGTTGGCAAGCTTGTAAGGAAATACACACTCTCATAAACTGCTATGGGAATACAAAGTAGCACAATCCCAAAGGAAGGGGATCTGACAATATCTGGCAAAATTAAGCATGTATGCATGTACCTTTTGATCCAGTAACCCACGGCTAAGAATCTGTTCTAAAGATACCCTGACAAAAATGCAAGAACCAGACGATCAAGGCTAGTGACTGCGGACAACAATGCAGAAGAATTAAGCTATAGGAAAGGAGGAGGAGGAGGGAAGAGAAGCATCTTGATATATGCCCCTGGGAGTGAACTACAGGATGCACTGTAAAGTCAAAAAAAATCTGAAAAAAACAAACAAACAAAAAACAAACCACCAAACAGGTGGAAGAAAATGTTTTCATATACTACTGTTTAATTTTAGACTACTGTTTAAGGGCACAAATGTACCTGTATTTGTTTCTTTTTGTTTTAAGTTTTCATTTAAATAATCTCTACACGCAACGTGAGGAGGGGTTCAAACTCACAACCCCAAGATCAAGATTGCACGCTCCTCTGACTGAGCAGGAGGGTGCACCGTGTTTCTATTTTTTTAATGGAAAGATAAACTACAACTTTTTTTTTTTAATGGTCATCAAGGGAAAGGGAAGAAAACAGAATGACGGGAATATAAAAAGCAGCTAGTTTCAGCAAATAAACCTAACGCAGTATATACTTTACACAATATAAAACAAAATCAACTTCTAGAAAAATCCCTAAGTACACAAAAGAAAATGACACTGGGTAGCTCATTGGAATTATAAGCAGGGAAGAACCAAACCAAGTGATTTTGAAAGTCATTTGATTAGCCACTTCTAGAGGGATGGATCAAAGAACAAAAGAACTTCTTAAAAAAAGTTTTAATCTGTATTCAGTAATCATGTTGTTGATGGTAGTACAGTTATTATAATGGAGACACATGATGGGTATGATGGTAGATAAAGTAAACCGCTAATCATACAATGTTCCATCAATCTCAGCATCTAAAGTATTGAGATTTTCAAAGCAGGAGAAAGACACAGCTGAAGATAAAAGACCAAGACAAAAATTCCTGCTGTCCTCAACATAACCATGTATTTGGTCTGAAGAGAAACATTCCTCCACTGTGAGAATGGAAAAGATCTCAAAACCTTCACAAGTACCTTGTCTGTAGATCATAGTCTCTCTCATTTCCCACTAAAAGCAACCAGGGATCTTTAGAGAAAAACCTAATTCCAGATCTGGGGTGGGAAAGGTAAAAGATGTACCTTGTTATGCCAGGAAGCAAGGAGTTACCAAAGACCACTAAGGCTATGTCAAGGACAGAGCACCCAACTTGAAAACGCCAAATATGAAAATAGCCGAAGAAGGACAGAAAGTATCTAAGAATAATAAATGCAAGGGACCCAACTACATCAAATATGCTAATATCCACAGATCCCTAACAATACTGATTTTTTAAAAAAGATTTTAATTTATTTATTCGACAGAGAAAGAGAGAGAGAGAGAGACATCACAAGCCGGCAGAGAGAGAAGGGAAGCAGACTCCCCACTGAGCAGAGAGCCTGATGCGGCACTCAATCCCAGGACCCTGAGACCATGACCTGAGCCAAAGGCAGAGGCTTAACCCACTGAGCCACCCATGTGCCCCAATACTGATTTTTTTTTAAAAGAGCCTCTGTGATAATCTTTATCTTTGGAGACAGCCAACTCATTGTTTTGAAAAGTAAATAACCAAAGAAAGAATCAGGCCCTTCTCCTGCTTTTCCTATTAAAAACCTCACAGTAACTAATTTATGAGGCCAAGTTGCTTTGTATACATCTATCCAAGCCAATAAATGAAGAAAGAATGATAAAATTAAACTATCAATACTTAGCAACCACTAAGGAATGAAAAAAAATCTAGGCAGTGTTCTTCAATGGTCGCTAGCACCACAAATCAAATCTGAAAATGATCAAGTCTCTACCTTTATACAAGGTAAGGAACTGAAAAAGGTATTAACAATGACATAGGGAGGGATGCCTGGGTGGCTCAGTTGGTCTCCATTGAGACCTGTGACCTGAGCCAAAATCAGGAGTCGGATGCTCAACTGACTGAGCCACCCAGGTGCCCCAAGAGCTCATCATTTTAAAAGCTGAGTAAAGGGGTCAGTCTCTCCACTTCTCCATATGTTGACATTTTTCGTAACAAAAAACGTACTTTCAAAAGGGAAGGGGAGCAAGAAAACAGAAAACTGAAACAGAAAAGACACATATGAAGCAAATTAACAGAAAATTCCATTAAAAATCTGAGTATGGGGCGCCTGGGTGGCTCAGTGGGTTAAGCCTCTGCCTTCGGCTCAGGTCATGATCTCAGCGTCCTGGGATCGAGTCCCACATCGGGCTCTCTGCCTAGCAGGGAGCCTGCTTCTCCCTCTCTCTCTCTCTGCCTGCCTCTCTGCCTACTTGTGATCTCTCTCTGTCAAATAAATAAATAAATAAATAAATAAATTCTTAAAAAAAAAAAAATCTGAGTATGTGGGGGCACCTGGGTGACTCAGTCAGTGAAGCCTCTGCCTTCAGCTTGGGTCAAGATCCCAGGGTCCTGGGATGGAGCCCCATGTTGGGCTCCTGGCTTGGTGGGGAATCTGCTTATCCCTCTCCCTCTGCCCCTCCATCCCACTCATGCTCTCTCTCTCAAATAAATAAAATCTATTCAAAAATTATTTTAAAAAATCTGAACATACATCTGGAAAGCCATCGTAAGAATGCAAGGTATGAGCCTGATGGTCCCTGTGTTTTGGAGGGATGCTGGGGGATGGAAGAGATGGCAGGAGGTGAGAAGCAGGTGTCTCAGTGCTCTCTGTAATATATACCACTCACTTACGTAAATATAGTAGCCTTCAGCATCCTGAGGGAAAAAGAAAATACATGCAAGTAGTAAATAACGCTACAAAACTAAACCTGAACTGAATGAAAGTTGTTATAAGAGTACCAGTTGATTCCATGTGAATTACTTCTGAAATACTTCAAAGTATTTGCAAAGAATTTATTTTATATAGCATGAAGATTTCTCCTGGACTTTTGTTTACACTACTGACTCAAAAAGCTTAAAAAAGGGGGCACCTGGGTGGCTCAGTGGGTTAAAGCCTCTGCCTTCATGCTCTGGTCATGATCTCAGGGTCCTGGGATCAAGCCCCACATTAGGATCTCTGCTCAGTGGGGAGCCTGCTTCCTCCTCTCTCTCTCTCTCTCTCTGCCTGCCTCTCTGTCTACTTGTGATCTGTCGGTCAAATAAATAAATAAATAATCTTAAAAAAAAAACTTAAAAAAAAAAAAGAACTTGAAGGCAATCCTTATTCAAAATAATAAAAATAAATCACGGGGCACCTGGGTGGCTCAGTCGTTACCCCCTACTTGCACGGGGCTCAGGTCATGATCTCAGGGTCCTGGGATAGAACCCTGCATTGGGCTCCCTGCTCAGCAAGAAGCCTGCTTCTCCCTCTCCCAGTCCCCCCAGCATGTTTCCCCTCTCTCGCTGTGTCTCTGTCAAATGAATAAATAAAATCTTAAAAAAAAAAAATCACAAACCTCTTACCTAGCACTTTGCAAGAACTATGTCATTTAATGACCCAACCAGTCTATAAGGTAGGTACTAGTATTCTCCTTTTTCACAGTTGAGAGGGGGAAAAAAAACATAGGAGATTGAGTGGCTTGTCCAAAGTCAGACTTCAAGCTAAATGTTGGAGGCAAAATTTGAATGCAGACAGCATGAATCTATAGCCTGAGCTTCTGCCCTTAGACTGTGCCAGCCTCTGTCATAAATGGGTAGAACAGTCTAAGGGGCTTTTGTCAAATGGCAAAAGTTACACATAAAATAGACAAAATCTAATTTGATCTGTATGGCTTTATTTCTTTTTTTTTTTTAAGATTTTATTTATTTATTTATTTGACAGAGAGATCACAAGCAGGCAGAGAGGCAGGCAGAGAGATAGGAGGAAGCAGGCTCCCTGCTGAGCAGAGAGCCCGATGCGGGGCTCGATCCCAGGACTCCGAGATCATGACCTGAGCCGAAGGCAGCGGCTTAACCCACTGAGCCACCCAGGCGCCCCTGTATGGCTTTATTTCTAATGCCATTCCTGCCTCATTTTTGAGACACTGTGCTGTAATTTGGATTATTAACTTAGTTTCACATCAGGACAGACAAAACTAAATGCAACACAATATCCTGGATTGGACATTAGTAGAATCCAAATAAAGTCTGGAGCTAAGTCAACAGTAATGCACCAATGCTAGTTTCCTTGTTTTGACATTACCATGGTAATATATGATGTTAAAACAACAAGGGAAACTGGCTGGGGGGTATACAGGAATTCTCAGTTACTAACTTTGTAACTTTTCTGCAAATCTAAAATTACTGCACGATTAAAAGTTTATTTTAAAAAACATAAATTGCAAAGTGCAAACTACTAAAAAAAAAGATTACAATGTATTTCTTGCTCAGTGAAAACAAACTTACTTCTGTCTCTAAATTTCTAAGCAAGGAACTTGCAAAATTCAATTCCCTTGTACCTATTTTGATTCTTAAGTGAAGGTAGCATTCTATTGGCTAATGTTCAAGAATATTTTCACACTTCGGGAGCCTGGGTGGCTGGGTGGGCTAAGCCTGGGACTCTTGGTTTTGGCTCAGGTTCTAATCTCATCTCATGAGGCCTGAGAGGGAGCCCCTGGTGGGGCTCTGAGCTCAGTGGGGAGTCCGCTTGAGATTCTCTCCCTCTGCCCCTCCCCCTACTTGCACGGGGCCACAGCCCCCACGCATGCATTTTCTCATCCCCTCTCTCTTAAATAAATGAATTAAGAAGGATTTTAAGAATATTTCCACACTTGTGGGGCTCCTGGGTGGCTCAGCTGGTTAAGGGACTGCCTTCAGCTCAGGTCATGATCCCGGAGTCCTGGGATCGAGTCCCACATCGGGCTCCCAGCTCCATGGGGAGTCTGCTTCTCCCTCTGACTTCCCCTCTCATGTTCTCTCACTCTGTCTCTCTCTCAAATAAATAAATAAAAATTTAAAAAAATATATTTCCACACTTGTATTTCCTGTCCTTAAGGGTAAGGAACATACCCTCCACGCGCTTGATTTCATTATGCGACACACATTTAATGTTTGCTTATGCTGTCAGTTTACCGTGAGTGAGGCCTGGGGCAGCTATGTCCTTGTCACACAAAGGCCTCCTTCATCATAGATGCTTATAATGGGTGACTTGAAGACATCGTGGCGGACATTGTGGTCTCACTGTCATGCCTGCCCGGTTAGGTGGCAGGAAGAGGCTGACCTCACTCCCGGCTCCAGAAAGGCCCATTATTTTAACTCCATCTAATTAATGTGTTCTTGCCACGGTGATTGGTTCAGACGGCCCAGCCTCAGCCAATCAGGACAGAGAATTCCCCTGGCAACAGGATTGGTTGAAAAACCCATGGGGGACAACAAGATACTAAACCGCATGGATTTGTTCAGAGCTTCTGGGGAAAAACAGGGCCAGTACTCTGAAGAAATGCCCTCTCTTCCTCTGCTAGCTGTAGCACACACATACACAAAGTTTTTCATTGCTACTTGCTCCAGATGGCAGCACTCTGAGGATGAAAGCACAGAGGAGGGCTACTCACCGGTAGAGAAGTGCCCTTACTCAACCCCTCATTCTCACAAGTACAAAATGGCAGTAAAAATACTTCCTGCAGATCACTGTTAATTCCAGGAAATGTCGACATTGTGGTCATGCTAAGAACTACAAAAACAAGTGAGAATTGGGATGGTCTGAAGGCATGGCTAATTTTGTGACAAGACTGACATTTTGGTTATATATTTTTTAAAAGTCTGTACCTGTCAGGTATTCAAAGTGAAACAGTTACAGGTGAAATTATGTCCTGGGTTTGTTTCAAAATATTCCGAATTTTTTTTTTCTAACGATTTTATTTATTTATTTGACAGGCAGAGATCACAAGTAGGCAGAGAGGCAGGGAAGAGAAAGGGAGAAAGAGGCAGGGGAGAGAGAGAGAAAGGGAAGCAGGCTCCCCACTGAGCAGAGAGCAGGACGCTGTGGGGCTTGATCCCAGGACTCTGGGATCATGGTCTGAGCGGAAGGCAGAGGCTTTTACCCACTGAGCCACCCAGGTGCCCCAAAATATTCCTAAAAAGTGGAAGAATAAGGGGTGATAAATGAAGTAATAATTTAAAAGACTGAAGATGAGGAATTGGTAAATGGTTCCTTGTATTGTTCGATTTTTGTATTTTAATCCATAAAATATTAAAGCAATGATCCCTGCATATGTCTCAGCATTATGATCATGTAAATATGAAGCTGCCCTACATAGTGAAAAGCATGATACATCAAGTAAATCAAAGAGACCGGAATACAAGAAAAAGACATATTTGTATAACCATAACAGAGTCACAGACAGTTAAAATGAACTTGAAAAACCATCTAATTCAATGCCTTGATTTTTACAGCTATAAAATAGTGAAATCTAATACATTCAAACTTTTCTGTTGCAACCTAGGTAGTAATCCTATTTTTGTTATTTCCCAAAAATGTATCTGAAAATTGAAAATACTAGCCTATATTCACACCCCAGACCCACTTACTCTCACATCCAACGGACTGTTCTCCATCGTCACCTTACAAGACCACTCAGCTACATCCAGCCCTTTCCTTACTGTAAAGCATCTACCATTCTGTCTTCCCACTTTTCACCCTGCCCATCCTTCGTCCTTTGTCCTTCTCTCCTCTCCCTCAGCACGCAGTGCTGAGAATTCTTTGCTCAGGCAAAGTGTGGGATTTTACCTTAAGTCCATCATCTTTCTTCACTCTACATTCTCCTCCTGGGAATAGCATTAACTGCTACACTTTTCTCATCCTTTGTGCTGAAGGACCCTCTAGAGCCATATTCCTTCCCCAGACCTCTATCCTGAGCTTCAAAATCAAACAGCCTCACCAATCACAAAAAACACAACAGGTCCCCACATGAAATCTCCCCCTTGCTTCAGTTCTGAGTCAGCCAATGGCGCTCGCACCCAGGGGAGTCACATTCCTGTCTCACGTCTGGTCACCAGATCCTAGAGATTCTTGTCATCTTCCTTTCACAGTTGCCTTAGTTCCAGCTCACACCTTCTCTCTCCTTCTGCTACCATCCCTTAAATGATTAAAACTCCAGGGTCATCTTTCTAAATGCAAAGCTCATCATGTTACTTCCTTCCTCAAACCCAATGTCTGTGGCTGAAGTCCATACTCCTTTCCAGCTCTTCAGGCTGGCGAGCTGATCTCTCTCCACCTCCCTCTGTCAAGTGTCTGCACAATCCTTCTGCTACTGGAAACTCCAGTCTGCACCCAGACCCCTTTCTACCCACCGAGCTGCTTCATGCTTCATAATCACTGCTCTTTGGGTTTCCTTCTCCTATTAGAAGACTCATGCATTCATTATTTATTCATCACACAAGTGCTGAATTCTTACTATGGGATAGACCCTTGCGCTGGAGTACAGAAGTAGAAACCGACACTGTGCCAGTCTCAAGGAGTTTAGAGCCTAGCTGGGAAACAGACAGTAAACATCTAAGCTATGGGGACAGAGGGCGGTAGAGAATAACCTTCCCATGAAGTACATCTGAGTTCATGTGAATTTCGGTAGCAGATCCTTTCCTGATTCTTTATAAATTAAGATGATTTAGAAGGGTTCCCCCCTCACCTTTCTTTCTTTCTTTTTTAGTTCTGATGAATCTGGTAGTTTAAAATGCCTTTCCCCTGAGATGAGATCTTGTGTTACACTTCCTCCTTCTAGAATTCACAGTGCCAGCAAAAACCTAGCCAGATTTCAAAAGTCAGCATTCCTAAGCAACCCCCAACCCCACACCACACATGACCTCCAGGCAGTGCAGAAATGCCCTCTTCCTCCTCAAGACTGCCAGAAAACACCAGGGCACCCTAGCCCGTCCCTACCTTGCCCCTGCTGGCTGAGAATTCTAAGGACAGAAGCAACATCCATTTACCTTTCAATTCCACACCCGACATCCCACAAGCCCACAGTCAATGTTTAAGGGTTCAAAAGGCAAAAATTCATTATTTAAAGGTAAATTACCTTATACATTGGGCATAACTTTGTATAAACTTCTTGAGTAACAACTGAGCATTACCCATGAAAACTTTCAGAGGCGCAGAAGTACCAATTCTAGTTAAGGCTCTACAAAAATCCTAGCCATAGGCATTTAAAAAAAAAAAAAAGCCATGTATAGGGATGTCTCATTTCAACATCTCTGACACAGTTGCTAAAAATTAGAAGCAAGTGTTAGTGGCCAGCAACAGGATCTGGGGAAACAAATGATGGCATGTTCCTTATGAGGAAGATCCCCTTGCTAGTAGCTAGGAGACAGACCTATCCATATCAGTACAGAAAGATATTCATGTTGCAGGATGACAGTTATAGTCAAATCTTACAATTTATTCTAAGAAAGAAACCCATATGTTTTCATGGCATACAGAAAAGTCTCTAAGAATGCAACCCCATGTTCTATGCTTTGAGGGCATGGGACTAGAAGCAAGGAAGAACCACACTTCTTTACTATAAGCCTCCAATCACTGAATTTGCTCTAATGCAATATTCCTTACATATTCTTAAATACACATAATCACCTTAGAAAAAAGATGCTTTTTACTCTGAAGTATACATTATTTCACCAGTTTCTTGTTCAGAAAACTGAGATTATATTTGTAAATTCTAAGGGTTTTTTAAAAAGACGAAATGTTATTCACCGCTAAATTCCTAGGATCTAGAATACAGACACCAAGCAGGCACTTAGTTAATATTTACTAAATGAATAACTGCTGTGCAATTATAACAAACTATAGTAATGATCCCCGAAAGAAAATGATCCCCAAAAGTATAGTCTTCTATTGTGCAATTATAAAACAGCTGCTCAAAGGGAACAAGGTATCCAACAGCTGCTTCATTGACTCACATAGGAAAAAAATCACTTGCAGAGGTATCTCGACAGTATGGTTATCAATCTAAATGAGTTAGGATTTTTTTAAAAAGTAAGTTTTTACAAAGCACACAATATTTCATCATATAAGCAATCTCCAGACTGCCACGGTTGCCAAGAAAAGGGCTCCTTCCAAATCAATTTAAGTCACAAGCCGGCACACGCCTGGTCGTAATACAAGTAATCAAAAGATACTGGAAAATAGTGTGGGAAAACACAGATCCTGTAAGAAAAGAATAACCAGTAATGGCCCAAAAGCCTTAATTCTGATCTACTTCAAAGTCCTTATTTGTGGAGGTAAGTAACTTTTAGTTTGGACTGAGACCACCTTCATCTAAACACATCAAAAGACTAAACAAGCAGGCTGTAATCTTCAGATCCTAAAGAATGCCCCAAAGACAGCAGGCCCTCCTAGGCTGCTGATGCTGATGGGGGTGGGGAGGGGTGGGGCTGACACACCTGGACTAATGAAAGACAAGCAAGGTTTCAAGGCTTTAAGGAAAAGGCCTCGCACAGGTTCAAATTTAAGTTCAATTCTCCCTCTTTTTAAGGAAGATGCAGAATGTTTAACCAACTATTAATTCATCGGGAAGAGTTATTTATATAAAACTTATATAAATAATGGCCAAACAGAGCTCAGCTGCCCGCCCCTCCCCACCGCCCCAGTCTCCACCCCAAAGGAAGGCATTCAGTACTTCTCTTAGGACACTTGAACACTTGAACCCAGAGGTCTACTTAATCCTAAAAATCCACATACTCCCTGGATTTTTTTTTTTCAATCACCACTCTTAATTCTAAAAAATAGGGAGATTTAATTCTCCCTATGAAAACACGGAAGGTTCCAAACAGGCTGTCACCAAAACCTTCGAATAGTTAGGGAAAAGAAAGGTTAAAATACTCTGCCCATCTAATAGAACTGCTGTTTAGCAAGTGAGTGAGTTCGAAATGAATATTCCATCAGTCCTTTCAGACTGCCCTCTGCAATCTTCTCCGCCTACCTGGTCTTTAACAACTGGAAACAGATTCTTCCGAGGTCGAGCCCGGGTGAGGCATTTCTCCCTCTGGCAATAACCGTCTAGATGAAGGTGTCTAAGTTCAGGAGGAAACCAACTACCTACGGTTTACTTGCTAACTCATGCAAAGGTCTCAGGCCCTGGTCTTCACCCTCCCGACCATCTCTTCCACTCTGGAGATCAGGGGCCCTGTTTCTCAGTTCTCAGGGATCCCGCTTAGGTATGGAACAGGTGTGCAGTAAGTAGCTGATTATGTCCTTTCATGGCCCACCAGAACTAGGAAAAAAAAAAAAAACAACTTTGGAAGCCATCTCAAAGCAACGCATGTGTTCACTCTGGCTAATAAAGAGCTGCAAATGACGATTTTTTTTTTTTTTTTTTTTTGATTAGCATGTTTTCCATCTGAATGAATCCCACAGAACTTGGAAGCCAACATCAATGCGCGGCGCGGCCACTCCTGCCTGGGCAGCGTGGGCAGCGGGGGCAGCTGGGCCAGACGCGGACGCAGCCCACCCCGGGCTGCAGAGGGCCGGCGGCGGGGAGAACGGCGAACGTTGCGAGCCGGGGCTTGAGTCCCGCCGCTGCTGCCCTGAGGCCGGGAGCGGGGCCGGGAGGGGGAAGGGAGCGAACCGGAGGAGCCCCGGGCGCCCGCGGCCGCCGAGCTCTGGCGAGGGGCAGATGGGGGGTGGGGGGCGTCTCCCTGACAACCGCGCCGGGGCGCAGCCCAGCCTCAGGCCCCGCGGAAGGGAGGGCAGCCAGGGGACACCCCGCGCAGGGCCGGCGGCGGCCGGGGACACCTCCGCGCTCAGCAGCCGCGGTCCCGCCTCGGGGGCCCTGTCCGGCCGCGGCTCGCGCCTACCGTGTATCCCCGCTCCAGGTCGCTCTCCTCGTAGCGAAAGGACGGGATGTAGACCTCCATGGCCGCTCCAGCCGGCCGGCGGAGGACGAGCGGGGGACGGGCTCGCGGCCGCAGCTCCGCCCCCGGCCGAGCGCCCCGCCTCCCTGCCCTGCGCCCCCGGGACCCAGACGCTGCGCCGCGCGGACGGGAGGCGCCGCCGCCGCCCCCGCCCCCGCCGCGCGCCGCGCTCCCGAGGGGCTTAGGGCGGGTGCCGGGGGCGCGGCGGCGGAGGGCGCGGGTCTGCTGACCCCTGGGTCGGGGCCCACGGGGTGGCGGAGCGGAGCTGGGCCCGGAGGAGGCGGGGCCTGAAAACCTGTGAGTCTGCAGAAAAGGGGTGTGCGCGCCTCCGCGCCAGGCGCCGGGGGCCCGGCCGCACCCGGGCGCTCCATGGCCTTCGGGCGCCGGCGGGCGCTGGCGGGCGCTGCGTTTGCATTTCGCCAGACGCTAGCCTGAGCGATTTGCAGGACGGCGGGGAGCTGAAAAGCATGGAACGCCTTCTCTTCCCGAGATTAGGATTTTCGTCTTTTAACTCTCGGCTGGCATTAACAGCAGTGAACCCTCCAACTTGTACCAAGACTTTTCTATTTGCCTTTGAGTCCAGGGTCGGCGTCTCGTTCTCAGTTGACCGACAGAGCTGGGCATGGTGTTTGTAATACAGAACCCGAACGTCAGCGGGTCCCGGAGACGCACACTCTGGCTTGGGCTCCAGTTTTTTAAAATGCTGCCTCTGAGTAGCTGCGTGTTTTAACTGTATACTGTAATTAGAAGACTTTGTCCACATTAAGGTTTTATAGCTTTAGTTTTTCACAGAGATTTTTACTATCTATGGAATTCATTTTTAAGATCTATTTTCTTTTTCTTCCAAATGTCAGGCCAGGACCAAATAACCCGAAAGTTAACCTAAAAGATGAAGTGTCCCAATTGAGGAAACTTGATCAGGTTACCTTTGTAAACTCTTCATTTTCTTCCTTAGGTCAGAGCTTAGAGCAGAACAAAAATTTGGAGGTGACTTGTGGGCCAGTGAGCTTTGGGGCTGCAGGCGCACAGCTGCTTCTCAGTTTGCTCTTGAGCCAGGGGACATTAGAACTTGGTCAACTCTAAAGTTGACGCTGAGCCCCTAAATCCTGGAGAAGAGGAGGAATCCCGTCCTTTGCTTTAAGAACTTGCCTGATGCGGACCCGCAGAACCTTCTTACCTTAGCCTCGTCTGAAGACCCATCCTCCTTGCCCACACACTTGCAACTCCAGGATCTGCCACTCAAAAATCCCTGCCTCAGCAGAGAGCTGTGCTCTGTAACCAGACCGCCCCCTCGTTCCTCTTTTCTACTGCTCAGAGTGTAGCTTAAAAAAAAAAATTTTTTTTAATCCCCTGCTTGGCGTGTTGCCTGCACATTTTTCCTGAAAGCTTTATAGAAGCATTAGAATATTCCATTTTTACAAAAACAGTAGAATGCAGCAGTTACTATAGCAGATACTGTTACAAGCATGTTTCAGTACTAAGCTTTCTAATAACCCCACGAGGAAGTGTTACCTGCAGTAGGACTGGAAAGGACTAAGGAGAAGTGCTCCTGTATTTTATTGTTAGAATAATAATGGAGGCTCCCGGCTGGCTGGGTCAGAAGAGGGCACAACTCTTGATCTCAGTGTCATCAGTTTGAGCCTCACACTGGGAGCAGAGATTACTTAAAAAAATAAAATAAAATTTTAAAATTAAAATTAAAATTAAAAAATGAGTCTTAAAGTTTAAAAAGTAAATAAAATAAAATAGTAATGGCTGCTGATGGCAGAAGACCAAAAACAATTTCCAGATTGGTTGAAACAACTTGTTAGAAGTCTCAGTGGTTAGGTGTGCCTGGCTGGCTCTGTCGGTGGAGCATATGACTCTTGACCTTGGGATTGGAGCCCCATATTGTGTGCAGAGATTAAAAATAAAGTCTTTAAAAAAAAAAAAAATTCTCAGTGGGTAATGTAACACAGGACTATATAATCATAAAGTCCTCTCACTAGTGATTGCTGATTAGCTTTTATTTTTAATTTTTTAAAAAGATTTTATTTATTAGAGTGATAGAGAGAGAGAGAGAGAGAGACAGGGAGAGAGCAGGGGCAGGGAAAAGAGAGAAGCAGACTCCCCTCTGAGCAGGGAGCCCGATATAGGGCTCCATCCCAGGACCCTGGGATCATGACCTGAGCTGAAGGCAGGTGCTTCACTGACTGAGCCACCCAGCTGGCCCCTGACTGAGCTTTTAAAATGCTTTCTATACCTTCCTTTCCCCAAAGCCTGCTGATAGCTTGGCATATACCTTTTTGTCTGGCATGGCTCACCTTAAAAGGCAGAAATGTGTGGATCCTTGAAGATCTGACAGATGGTCCAAGTGAAGCCTATTTGTTGCATTCTACTAATTTTTGGATTCTACTAATATTAATTACATTATTATAAAATTATCTTATCACATAATGTATAATTAAATGCATTAATGTGAATATTAATAACAATATTTGTTGTATTCTACTAATAGCAGTGTGTACTTTAATTTTGCCTTGCTGAAAATCTATGTAAGCTCTCAATGTATGGGTGTGCTCTGGAGGATCTATCAGCTCAGCCATAAGTGGGACTGTTATTATTTCAATGATTACAGAGGCATAATTGAGGCTCAGAGGAAATAAATACTATGAAATTACTAGCTGATAATTAGAAGAGCTAAATTTCTATCCAAGTTCTGTGAGTAACCCCTAAGAAGGGGAGAAAAGAATAGTGCTACAGAGACCATGGCAAATGTATTATCGTGTTGTTCCTATACAACTTTTAGACTGAATCTACCCTCTGAGGCAAGCTAGCTAGATTTCTTCTCAGAACCTTAATAAAAATACATGGTGAATACCTATGTAAGACACTGAACAGTTAGTATCTGCTAATAGAAGCAAAACATTTACATCAGCAAAATAATAAAATTCTGCTAGAATATGGGTATAAAATCCTTATACTAAAAATGCCACATTTAGGGGCACCTGCGTGGCTCAGTGGGTTAAGCCTCTGCCTTTGGCTCAGGTCATGATCTCAGGGTCCTGGGATCGAGCCCCGCATCGGGCTCTTTGCTTAGCAGGGAGCCTGCTTCTCTGCCTACTTGTGATCTGTCAAAAAAAAAAAAAAAAAAAAAAAAAAAAAGCCACATTTACCTAATATTTGGTACAAACGCATTTCAGCAAATTTAATGATAAATGGCTCTAAATACCAACTTATATTGGTTTTCAACTCCAAGATCAAAAGTTGCATGCTTTATGACTAAGCCAGCCAGGTGCCCCTATATTAGAAGTTTAGAGCAAAATCTGTCAGGAATGTATATTACATATTCAACATTCGATTGTAAGACTAGTACATCATGACCAAATAAATTTATCCCAGGAACATAAAGATGGCTAAACATTAGGAGATCTGTTCATGTACTTCTCAACATTGCCCTATTAGAAAAATAAATGAGTATCTCAGTGAATCCTAAAAAACCATTAGTACATCAGTATACCTCTTCCTAGCAATCCTTAGCAGGCTAGAAATAGCAAGAAACATTTTTAAGTTAATAAAGTTTAGCTACCATAATCCCAAAGCAAATATCCTACTTAGCGTCCTCTGAGGAAGCATCATTAATAGTGCCGATAATTTTATTACAACTATTTTAAAAAAATATTTATTTATTTCCTAGAGACAGACTGAGCATGAGCAGAGGGCAGGGGAAGAGGGAGAGGGACAGAATCTCAAGCAGACTCTGCACTGAGCCCAACGCGGGGCTCCATCTCACCACCCTGAGATCATGACCTGAGCCAAAACCAAGAGTCTGATGCTTAGCCAGCTGAGTCACCCAGGCACCTCTTTACCACAACTATTCTTTCACATTTTGCTGGAGGCCCTCACCTATGAAATAGGACAAGCAAAAGACCTAAGAGGTACAGGGTAGGAAGACAGAAAACTAAAGCTGTTTGTAGATGAAATGATCTACACAGAACTGAGTCAACTAAAAAATGATTAGAATTAATAAAAGAGTTTTGGAAGGTGCCATATACTAAATCAATGTATACTACTCAATAGATTTCCTATAAAACATACTTCTTACACACCAACATTCATCAGTTAAAAGAGTAACAGGAAAAACCGAAAGATTTCATTAACATTTAAACCTCATAATGTCTAAGGATAAACTTTATGACAAACATTCAAGACCTTCTGAAGAAACCTAAAAAACTTCATTAAGGGACATAAAAGAAGATCTGAAAATAGCTATATCACATTCCTGGATGGGAAGAATCAATATATTTTTTTAAAAGATTTTATTTATTTATTTGACAGAGAGAGAGAGAGATCACAAGCAGGCAGAGAGGCAGGCAGACAGAGAGGAAGGGAAGCAGGCTCCCTGCTGAGCAGAGAGCCCGATGTGGGGCTTGATCCCAGGAGCCTGGGATCATGACCTGAGCCAAAGGCAGAGGCTTAACCCACTGAGCCACCCAGGCACCTCAAGAATCAATATTTTAAAGGTAGGGGTTTTCACCAACATGATTTATTAAGAGAATACAATTACAACCCCAAAAGGTTGAGAAAAGTGGCAAGTATATTCTAAAATTCATTTGAAGAATGAAGTCAGGGCAAGTTTGAACAAGAAGAAAAATGAATGAGGGGATAAGTTAATTTATACGACATCAAAATATATAAAGCCATAATACAGATCTTCCTTGGCTTATGATGGGGTTTTGTCCTGATAAACCCATTGTAAGTTGAAAATAACATGAAGTCAAAAATGGACTTAATAGGGGCGCCTGGGTGGCTCAGTGGGTTAAAGCCTCCGCCTTCGGCTCAGGTCATGATCCCAGGGTCCTGGAATTGAGCCCCGCTTCAGGCTCTCTGCTTGGCAGGGAGCCTGCTTCCCCTCTCTCTCTGCCCACCTCTCTACCTTCTTGTGATCTCTCTCTCTAATAAATACATAAAAAATATTTTTTAAAAAATGGACTTAATAAGCCTAACCTACTGAACATCGTGGCTTAGCCTAGCCAACCTCAGACACGCTCAGAACACTTCTGTTCGTCTCCATTAGAGCAAAATCATCAAACACAAAGCCCGTTTTACAAAACAAGTGTTGAGTATCTCATGTAATTTTTTTTAAACATTTTATTTATTTATTTGAGAGAAGAAAGAGACAGTGAGAGGAGCATGGCAAGGAGAAGGTCAGAGGGAGAAGCAGACTCCCCATGGAGCTGGGAGCCTGATGTGGGACTCGATCCCGGGACTCCAGGATCATGACCTGAGCCGAAGGCAGTCGCTTAACCAACTGAGCCACCCAGGCGCCCCAGAGTATCTCATGTAATTTATTGAATATTGTACTGAATGTAAAAAAAAAAAAAAAAAGATTGTTGTAAGTGTATCAATTGTTTACCCTTCTGATTGCCTGCAACTACCCAGTGTCACCCAGGCTACTGGATGGCACATCACTGGAAAGAAGAGGCAAATTCAAAACTTAAAGAATAGTTTCTACTCCGTGGGAATCGCTTTTGCAGCATTGTAAGGTCCAAAAATCTTGAGTTAAACCACTGTAAGTCAGGGACAATCTGTAATGAAATCAGTGTGATCCTGGAACAGAATGAGACAAATGATCAAGGGAACCAACTACTCCAGAAGTGTAACCCTGAATATATGGCAACATAGTATGGAACAACTGTGTTATTTCAAACTCATGGGGGTAAAAAAAAAAAAAAAAAAAAAAAGTATTCAATATATGGTGTTTACATAGTTTTCATAAATGTTTAAATTGTAAAATTTTATTATATGTTAAAAATAAATGGTGTTTAAATAAAAGGTATAATATATGGTTTATGGATAACTGGCTATCCATTTGAAAGAAAAATAAAATAGGTTTTAAAAGTGAATTCCATATATAGTAAAAAATCTCTATGAAAAACTAAAGCTATAAAACCTTAATGTGGACAAAGTCTTCTAATTGCAATATACAAAATGTCAAAGGCATTAATGGAAAGATATTTTAGACTATATAAGGATTTAAAATTATACTTGACACTTGAATAAAAGTAGGGTCTGGGCACTGAACCCCTCCCCCTTGCAGTTGAAGATCCATGTATAACTTTTGACTCCCCCAAAACTTTACTATTAATAGCTTACAACTGACCAGAAGCATTACCCAGAACACGAACCTTCAATTAACACGTACTTTCTACGTTAGATGTATTATGTACTGTATTCCTACAATAAAGTAAGTTGCAGAAGAGAAAATATTGTTACAATCATAAAAGAAAATATACATACGGTACTGTACTGTATTTATAAGAAGAAAAAATCCACATGGTAGTGGACCCACACAGTTCAAACCCACGTTGTTCAAAGGTCAACTGAAATGTAAACCAAAGAACTCTAAGTTTAAAAAACATTTAATAAAATGAGAAAAATATTTCAACGTGTATAACAAAGGATTAATGTGTATTTTATATGAAAGAATACATATTTTTTTAAGGGAAGAATAAGAAATGGACACAGTTTGAACAGGTATTTCCCAGAAGAATGCAAATGAACCCAAAAGTCTGCATGAATTATCTATGAACACGTAACAAATTACCCCCAAATTTAGCTTCTTAAAGCGATACATACTTATTCTCTCCCACCGTTTCTGTGGGTCAGGAATCTGGGAGCAGCTTAGGCCGTTGTCAAAATGTCCACCAAGGCTTAGTCATCTTCAGACTCTACTTACTAGGCCACAAGTTGGTTCACTCACATGCCTGGCAAGTTACCGCTGGTCATTGATGGGAGACCTCCTATCCCTGGTGACTTGTACCTCTCCATCAGTCTCTCTAAATGTCCTGAAGACAGGGAGGCTGGCTTCCCCCAAAGGCAAGAAATCTGCACGAGCTTGAGGAAGAGACCACCATGACTTTCTATTGCTTACCCTCAGAAGTCCTACTCCATCGTTTCTGTAACATGCTACTGGTTACCCAGGTTGGCTCATTCCATGAGGGAAGAGACTATACAGCGGCTTAAGTCTCAGGAGGCAGGAATTAAATGGAGCCATCCTGGAGGCTAGCCACCAGAGATGCTCAAATCCCTTGGTAATCAAGGCAATGCAGATTGAATCATGAGGTATCACTTTGCAACTTATAGATTGGCAAAATTTCAAAGGTTATTCCAGCATCGGAAAGGATGTGGGGAAGTAAGTACTATTAGTAAGTCCGTACACTGGGACCCTCTCGGAACAACAAGCTGACAGTAGCTATTATAGTTCCAAAGGGACACAGTCAGTCTAGAAATCTCACTTCTGTGTTAACAAACAAGAACTTAAGTAAAAACTTAAAAAAATAATTAAAAATAAAACAAAATATTATTTAAGTATTTAAAGATTTTACTCGTTTATATTTAGAGACAGAGAGAGAGTGCACATGAGCCAGGAGAGGGGCCCACTGAGAGGGAAAAGGAAAGCATCTCAGACTCCCTGCTGAGTGTGTAGACCGCCCTGGGGCTCCATCTCACAACCTGGAGATCAGGACCTAAGCTGAAGCCAAGTCAGACGCTTAACTGACTGAGCCACAAGGAGCCCTGCATTATTTTAGCATTTAACATGACAACTACGATGATGTCGTTGATGATGATGATGACGACAACAACACAAAAGAAAGAAAAAAAAGAAAAGAAATAAAAAAGAAATTTCACTTCTCAAAGTAGTTCTTTATGTGCAGGTTAGGAAAGGTATGTACAAGAACTTGATGGCAAAAATTTGGAAACACATTCTTTCATGTTATGGATTAAAAAAAAAATGTTAGTGTATCTATACTATGAATATAATGTTGCTGTTAAAAAAACCCATGTAGAGATTTCTGAGTTAGGAGAGCAAACTGAACATCCATGACTAGTTTCACTTCTTCCTCCAGCCTCAATATAAGACAAGGAACTTTTCCTTTTTTTTTTTAAACCCATAAAAATAGGGAAAACAGGAAGAGAGGGAACAGCAACAAGATTTTTGTAAGCTAGAAAGCAGATGGATGAGAAGTAACTGTTTTAGCAAACAAGAAAAAGCCAAATTTAAATGAGGAAGCTGAAAACCAACCTCATTTACACAGCACAAGTCAAAAGGCCCAGTAACAGGGAACAGGGAAGAGCAGGTACCTCTAGAATGGGAGGTAGCTGGCTAAAATAAGGAAGATGGAGGGAGAGCTGAGAATCAAAAGATCCCTTAATCCCCTCCCCAGCTCCACACTGTTCTGGAGGGTATGTCCTCAAGAGAGGATAAAAGAGAGTCTTTGCACTGGAAGTTGATAACCTGGCTGAGGGCATGAAAACGGTTACCCAAAAACAGCAGGGGTCTGGGCTTTGATGATGATACACATATGGAATGATGAATGCTGAAAGCGTACAGAGGTTTGCCGCTGTGTACCTTTACCTTCCAGGCAGGACACAGGAAAAGTATTCTCTGGGCAATCTGAGCAGCCCAAGAGGAAAAATCTGGAGACACCCACATTTGAAGTTCCCTACGAAGAGCCCAATGATATCACTCTTCAGTGACACTCAAATTTCACAGGTCCCATAACTATGCTCAGACCATCTAATTAGTTTTCAATTCCCACTGTTAAACAGGAAGAGATATCCAAAAAAATCAACAGATGTCTGAGGAAACCATCTAACATGGAAGAGAGACCAAAATAGGAAAATAATTTTGAGGAAACAGAAACACAGAAAAGAAAATAATTTTAAAAGTAAACTGTTACTAATAACCTCAGAGCAATAGAGGACTTAAAAATAGGAATGGTCAGAAATCAAAAAAGTACAATCAGAGAGTAGGAACAAAATGACAGGGACAGAATATAAGAAAAACAATGGCCCTAGTCCAGGACATCCAATATCCACGATGGGTCTTCCAGAAGGAGAAGATGAATACAGAAGGGAAGACATCATGAGCAAAACAGCTCAAGCAAATTTCCAGAACTGAATGTCATGTTTCCAGATTGAAAGCACCCACACTGGATGAAAACAGACATACACAACAGCAAATCTCTGTAAGATTTCAGGACACTGGCGATAAAAGATCCTACAGATTCCAGAGGGGTGGGCAGTGTGGGGGGTGGGAAACAGCTTATACGTAAAGGATCAGAAAACAGAATGGCTTTGGAATTCTCAACGGCAACACTGGAAGCTAGAAGACAATAAGGCAATGTCTTCAAAATTTTAGAGAAAATGACTTTCAACATATACTCAGTTAAATTATCGTTGAAAAATTAAGGTAAGATAAAGTCTCAAAGTATGGCGTCTATGTATCCATTTCCAGGATACTCTGTATATCCACCAAAATGAGGGCTGAATCAAGAAAGAGGAAGGCATGGGCTATCGAGAACAGGAGGTAAAACCTAGGGAGAAGCAAAGGGAATCCTCAGAATTACCACTGTGGGCCAGGTATGAAAAGGTCCAGACTAGAGCAACCTCTTTCCAGCAACAGACATTTTGAAAGCTGTCTTCACAATGTTTTCTAACATATCTTCTTTTCAACCTACAAAAGTACTGCAGAATATACTACACCAACAGAGGAGCATAAGTGAAGAAAGAGGAAGGCATAAGACCCAGGACGCAGGAAATAAACCCCAGGAGAAAGCTAAAGGTACTTCCAAAGTCAAAAGCAAGGGACATCCAATTAGGTAACAGGTCCAGAGAAAACAGAAGGTCCCAGGGGACTTTGCTTATGGAAAATAATCAGGCTAGATAACCTGGATGTGAGTGGTCTCGTGGGAAGACGGACTAAGAGACTATTTGAAGACATGGGAAAGATTAGCAATACATTTTAAGAAACGCACCAACCAAATGAAAAAATCAAGGCATGTTTTACTTCGGGAAAAAAGTAGGAAGTCACTGAAAGCAAGGGAAGTCTGAGAAGCTGTCACAACCAAGAAGAGCAGGAGACAAGAAGACTAAATGTGATGTGGCATCCTGGACTGCATCTTGGAACAGAAAAAGGACATTAAGGCAAAAGCTAAGAAATGTGAATAGATTATGCACTCTACTTAACAACAGCATAATTACTACATTAATTCTAACCAATGTATATATTAATGGAAGATGTTAATAATGAGTGAAGGAGATATAGAGAGGAACTCTATATATACTACTTTCACAAGATTCCATAAATCCAATATTGTTCTGAAAAATAAAGTTTAGGGAGGTGGGCAGGTGATGGGGATAACTGGGGAATAGGCATTCAGGAGGGCACGTGATGTAATGAGCACTGAGTGTTACATGCAACTGATAAATCACTAAATTCTACCCTGAAATTAATAACATACTATATTTTAACTAACTTGAATTTAAATCAAACCGAAAAACCACAAAGCAAATCCAAAAAAAACCCTTTTTTTAAAAAAAGAAAGAAAATCATTAAATATACTACAACTTTCTGTAGATGAACAATATTTGTATAGGCACAATATTCCAAGTATTAAATACTGATTTAACTGGGAATTGTTAACCTAATTACACTTGAGGGGGGCGGGCAAAAGGTTGAGGAAGACAGATGGCCAAAGAAGAGAACTAAATGTCCATTTGCCACAAGAAAGAGTAGATGATGTCTAAAATTGACAACTCAAAAAATAGGACATGCAATTTACTTAGAAATAAACAGCAGAGGTGGTCACTGGATGGCTCAGTGGGTTAAGCCTCTGCCTTCGGCTCAGGTCATCTCAGGGTCCTGGGATCAAGCCCATTGTGGGCTCTCTGCTCAGCAGGGAGCCTGCTTCCCCCTCTCTCTTTGCCTGCTTCTCTGCCTACTTGTGATCTCTGTCAAACAAAGAAATAAAATCTTCAATGCCAATATACTAACAGTTAATATCATTTTTGTAACTTAGGTTTCCTTCTTTGACTTTTTCCTTTTACCATTATCATCGCATCTGTATCTCCCAATTTGTGCCTGTCTCACTAGTCCTTTAAACTGATTTTTGAAATCCCCTTCCCCTTGACTTTCTCTCATACCCATCAACAATCCCTAGTTCTGAATGAATCCAACCATCTGTGAGGTCCTCATGGCTGAAAAAATGGATACTTTCTTTGGTTGGCTTCCCTGTAAATTCATGATCTCCAACTTTGAGTCATTACCCCTCTTACTCATCGCGTTTGTTTTCCAAACATGTACCATTTCCTTGACCAGCAATCTTTGACTTTCCTGTTGATAGCACCCCGAGGGCTTAATTTCCTACTTTCCCAAGAAAAGAGCTTTCAGTCTTTATTTCCAAATACATGCAACCTTCCCTTCCTTTTCGTTCAGAAATATCTTTACTTCTTACTGAGACTCTTTCCATCTACCAGACTTAACTTCATTTTCACCTGAGAGATTAGTTTTACCCGGGACTTGTCCTTCACAAACTAATGTTTGTTCTCTGATGCTTTCATGAACAATCATGGTTTGAAGGGAGAGCATGTTTGCATTTCTATAATGATACAATATCTAGTTCTGACTCGCTTTCATATTTTCATGTTGGATGTCCAAAAGTACCTCAAAGACAACACACCCCCAAAGAAGTTCACTTTCTCCAAACCTACATCTCCTCTAAGATCTCGGTTAAGCAAAGCAGCAGTATCTGAAGTCATCAAAGCCCAAACTCTGGGCATCATTGTAGGCAATTTTCTTGTATTTTCCTGATCTCAATCCATTGCTTCAGGGCCTGACACAAAGTAGAGACTGAACAAATATTTATTGAATGAAACTTACCCACTTATATCTCCCATTTGCTTGGACTATCTCCTTTCTTCCAATGAGTGGTCAAACCCTCACCGACGCCTGGCTGGCGGACTCCTGTTCCGTCAACTATGATCACATTTGTATTCTCCGTGATTTTTCTTCATTGTTTATGACTTCCTTTAGTCTGCAACATATTCAAAGTTCTTACAAAGTTCTCCGCAAAGTTCTTGTGGGTGGAAATAAACTTCTTTCCCTAAGCAAGTCCCACATTTCTGTCACCCTTCTGTTCTTTGTCCCCAGGCTCCTTTAAAGTTCTCTAGCTCAGGGGCGCCTGGGTGACTCAGTGGGTTAAAGCCTCTGTCTTCGGCTCAGGTCATGATCTCAGGGTCCTGGGATTGAGCCCCGAGTTGGGCTCTCTGCTCAGCAGGGAGCCTGCTTCCCTCTCTCTCTCTCTCTGCCTACTTGTCTACTTTATCTCTGTCAAAAAAAAAAAAAAAAGTTCTCTAGCTCATTTCTTTACAAGACCCGTTTGTAGTTCTGAACTTTTTTTGTCTGAATACAATTTGATTTTAACTAGAAGCGCCCCCCCCCCCAACCCCACTGTAAACTCACAGCCTCAGGGCTCCAAGAACAGATCTCAAGGGCAGTGTTCTTCGAGGAAATCCTTCTCGTAAGCCCATTTATCTAGTCAAGCGCACACCCATTTTATTATAGAAGCCCCAAATAACCAAAATGCAGGTACTTCATTCAGCTGGAGATATTAAGTGAACACTTACTGGATAAATAGCTAGTATTTATTAAGCACTTGCTACTGCTGAGAAAGTCACATCAATGATCTTAATCCCCTTAAGGAGTACCTGAACAAGTACTATCAGTACTCTCCACTTACAGATAATGGAAACTATGTTTTATAGAAAAATAATGAGCTCAAAATCAATCACGTAGATTCTAGAGCCAGGGTTTAAACTCATGGGCTAGATGCGGCACTCTACACATCTTGTGACTGTGCCATTGTAGGTTCTATGAGAACTAACAAGGGCATAGTCATTCCTCAAGGGGCACACAGACTAATCAAAGCAGATAGACCAGACAACCGTCAGCTATAATGCAACAAAGTCATCAGTTTAGTACAGTCTGAAAGGCACAAGGTGTTACCAGAGTCCTTCTAGTCTAAAAAGGATATATGGAAGATGTGGACTTTTAAAATTTGGCCCTAGTCTAAAGAATGGATAGGATTTAAATGATTGCTGGTAAAGGGGAAAAGGTTAACTCAGACAAGGTAACATCAACAACAGCAAGGACCCAGAAAGTTTAGAGCATGCACACAAGATAGCAGCAGCATGTGATTAAAGCAAAGGTAAAGGGTAATAAGGCCAGGACAGGCAGTAGTTTGAGACCAGATTTTGTATCATTTGGAACTGTATCTGTAGTCTGTAAGGGGGGGTCTACTGAGGAATTCTGTGAATGGTACTGTGGCAAGAATTCTTTAGAAAGGTAATTTTAGTAGATTGCCGGACTGACAGTATACGGGGAGTGAAAGAATGTGTATTTCGCAGGAGACTTAAGACAGTTCTGGTATCTGGTCACAAGATCTGGGCTCTGGGAGAGAAAAAGTAAGAAGGGAATACATTTCAGAAACAGAATCAACTCAAGTCAGTCTTGGTAAAATAATGGTACCAAGCAACGTAAATGACAGCATAAAAAGTTTGTTTTATGTCTCAACTGCAGGAGGCAGGGAAACATTTTTAATTGAAATTTAGAACCTAAGTTGTTTGAAAAGCCTACAGTGATGCATGTACACAAATATTTATGTACACATACAAATACACACACACTTATGTAGTGAGAACATTTGAAATAAAAAACTGGAAAATGTAAGTTAAAATCAAGAGATAACTCGAGACTTGACTATGGAAGCAATAAGGCAATTTATTGTTTAGTTTTGTTAAATTTTGTCTGATTTTAGTTTTTATTAAACAGTTACATAGGTAAATATATAAATTTAAAATAGAACCTTCTTTTTTCTCAAAGTACTCCCTAAAAGCAGTTTATCCCATTAACTGGCCTTTAAAAAAAAAAAAAAAAAACTTCCTGTGTATTAACAGGCAGTTTCACCTTAATTGGCTTTAATTACAAAGTTTCCACTTGACCCAGTTAGTTTAAAAAAATACTTTTAATTATTCAATCCTTAAAGAATTTTTTTTAAGTATGTGACAAGAGAAAGGAAGGTAAGCATTTTTAATTTCTTTGCATACGTTAAAAGATTAGACAGCAAGCCACAACTTTCTTGTTTTGTACAATCTTCTATTCTTAGCCACTTCTGAATTAACAGTTTGAAGAAATGACTTCTCTGTATGCCAGAGGACTTCCTCGAATTATATATGTTAATGATTAGAATAGGAATCTTGAAAAGCTTACCACACATTTTCAAGAATGAATGTTCACAGATGGTTAACAGAGGGAAAACAGGAAAAATCAATTCAATCCTAAGGATTCAAGCTCTGGATCTGCTCATCAGTAAGAGGAAGAAGTTGTACTACAGTCTTTAGTGGCTTCTGGCAACACAGTGCTACAATTTATGCACAGTGGATACCAAGTATCCAGTATCTGCCAAGAACTAAGCTGCGAAGTCTTGCACCTAGATCATACCTGAGAGCAACAGCCACTAGTCCCTTTTATCTCACTTCAAATTCTTCACTGCATATGAGATTGTAAATAAACCAGCTGTTGGCCCCCATCTCCACAAGCGTTGCTCAAACCTGCACTGTTCAGTATTCTAGCCACTAGCCACGTGTGACAACTCATCACTTATAATGCGGCTAGTGTGCATGGAGAGGTAATGAAAGGGTAAAATACTTTTGGATATCAAAAATTTAACATGAAAAGCAGAAGGTAAAGTATCACAGTAATCCTTGATATACCAGATTACATGCTGAAATAGTATTCTGGAGCTACTGGGTTTAAATATTTAACTCTTTTCATTCTTGTTCAAATTTGGCTATAGAAAACTCAGAATTACTTATGTGGCTCACATTGCATTTTTTTTGGTCTCAACTCTTATGGACCTCATCCACAGATGACTGTGACCTCTCTTCATAGCCCTGATTGTAAAAAAACAGAGGGGTTAGCTTGTATTTACATCACTCTCGTCATTCCCCTCTTCTTGCTAATTCTGTCTGGTCAACCATTTACCTTCATTATTACTTGAAACCAAATCCTTCACTGTGAAAGTTAGCAATGATACTTAATCAGACTCTAGATTTCAGATAAGGAAGGGAATGGTGGTTCTTTTCAAAGTCTTTTTTCAATACTTGGAAACACACACTACATCCCATGGAGAAATACACACATTTCCAGACTAAGGAACAGGATATGAAAATGCCTGCACAGCTCCCAAGCCAGTGAATGGACTTTTTACACGTGTACTCTTTCCTCCTCACTACCTTGAAAACAAGAAGACTTTTGCTCAGCCTATCAGTAGTTACTATTACTGAGTTTCTGCTGTCCATCCTTGACTCTTGTGAGTCACAGACTACCCAAGCAGGGAGACACAACAAGGAAAGTGAAGTAGCCATTTGTAACTAGTCATACGCATTAAGACAGAAAAATGGAAGTCTTCATAATTCCCTTAGACATTAAGAAGCGTTTTTTAAGAGAATATACTCTTCCTTCTCTATTTATCTGATTCCATTCCTCCAGAAAAACCTCATTTTTAAAAAAGGCTTCTTAAAAGACCATTCATGAAACAACTTGTATAAGGAACTTGTAAAACTTTACTAGATCCAGATATTAAAATTAAAAAGTTTAAAGAAGAGCAACAATGAAACAAGGGTATTTTGAGGTTACTATAAATATATATGCATGTATAAAACGAGCTGGATAGTTGAAAATAGCTTGTCAAAATACCATCAGGAAAACATCCTTTTTGGTTTTAGAAATCTTATTTTGACTTATTTTTGTTCTAGCCTTGTTTTATTAATAGGTGATTTTAATTAAAATTTGATTTCCTAATAGAATAATATTGATACTGAAGTTTGGTATTTTAAGCAAACTATTTTAAAGTGGAAAGGCACTTCAGGAAAATCGGTCTTATACCCTTGTTTTATAGATGAGTTTTATGTGGTAAGGCCAAAATCACGTAGCTACAAAGTGACAGAAGCAAGACTGTACACATGTATGTTGACTCCAGGTTCAGCTTGTCCCACTTGAACGGGTTTAGTCCTTCTTTATCTGGCTTAAGGAAAAAAAAAAAAATCAGACCTATACTAAAGACTATGTTATCAGCAATATTAATGCCCTTGTTCTATTTACTGAAGTGAAAGTATTTTAGTCACATGAATGGATGTGGAGATTGATAGGTGGAGGTGGGCTGAGTGTTGAAGATACTAAAAAGGTTGGTAACTACCAGAGGATTGTATCATTTACTTAATATTTCCAACAGACTCCTTTTTTTGGCGAAGGTTGTTAAGAGAAAGTCTGGAACGGGGTCAGGGGCTGTTACTCTCTTCGGCCTGATCAAGAATGAAAATATTATTTTATTTGGAGGTACTGAATATTCTAATGAACATACCACAGAGGAATGGAAGATCTTGACGGGAGTAACTAAGTTATTAACCTACTATGTAAACTGTACCTTTGGAAGTAATGTGATGGTGGATGCAATAGTAGAACATCACTGTAGATTTTGCTTGGTACTAATGGTACAACAATATAGCCTGTGATATAGATTATGATGAACTGCTCATTTCTCAAAAGTTTCTAACTTATTTGTAACAGAAGCAACAGGAGAAGTCCTATTTCTGCTTCATTTTCTTCTTCTTAAGGAAGCATGTATAATTTTGCATCTTCCAGGATTTTTGTTTCCTGTTCATCAAGTCTTTCTTATTAATATATTATGTGTTAGGTACTCTTCTGAGTTCCAGGAGTCTAAAAATCAGTAATGTCTACTGCAGGGTTTAAACTTCAGCTGGAACAGGTGGAAGCAAACATATCCTGAGAATACTCTGATATATGTATCCAATAAAGTGCTAGAGAGGGCTCAGTTCCACATACCATACTTGACTGAGCTGGGAGATGGAGCTGGTAAGCTTAAGAGGGGCATCTTTAAGAACACTCTAAAAAATGAAAACTCTGATGCCAGTCACAAGTTAAAACTTTCCCTAGCATCAAGGATTAGGTAACAGCCATCTGAACAAGATACAGAATCACTAAGAAGGATGCCAAAGACAAATTTCATTTTACTTCAAATGTACTTTACGTTATCCTTGTTTTTTCAACAAATCATGGGGAATTTCAGCATGGTACCATTCTTTGTCAGGTACGACCATAGATGATCTTACCTACTTTAAAATGGAAAACAAAGAAAAGGCAAAGAATAAATCAAATACATGCGAAGTCTAGGACTTTGAAGATAAGAAGTTGAGCAAAATCACAGGACTTGTAACAGAAGCAGACAAATACATTTTTTCCCTAATTCCTAACTTGGACACTGGTAATAGGGATGGGAGTAAAACAATCAAAGAAAGTATTCATTCTCTCCTTTACTCAAGACAAGAGCATTCCCCAGAGTAGAATCAAAAGATAAATGTTCTTTGGTTTATGATGATTTCAGAAGAGAACTTAACCCTCAGTTCATCATTTATAATGAAAGAGTTCAGCTTTTTCTGTCTACTAAGAAAAACTTAATGGATCACAGCATCACCTATGTACATCCAGAAGCAAAAATTTCTTCTGATTAAAAATGCTTTTAAAAGCTCTCTAACATATTTACATACCCAAATAATTTGTTACTAATAATTCACAAGGAATATCATTTTATTACTGTAATCACAAAATCATAATTTCTGTACAGGAATATATAAGTGAACATTAATCAACGCATTGATAATTCACTTCATAAAGAGGGTGAACACACTACAGAATGTAAAGAAAAAATATTGTAAAATTTTCTGGCCTTGCAGTGCACTTTTTAGTGCAAGTATTTAAGACACAATAGTGTTCAATTCAGCAAAGTATTGCAGAACGTCATGCCACAGTCCGCTTAATTCCAAGAGGGTCAGGACATGCAGCTTGTAATAAAATGTCAGAGTATATATATATATACATATATATGTATATAAAAAAACCACATGTAATTCATAAAATATAGAGTGGTTTATTTAGATGGTTTTAAATGATTTCACTGCGGAATTCAGCATAACTGGAACAAACACCCAAGATCTTCATAACAGAAATCTTCTTGCTAGGCAATGGCTTTGGCTTCAGGCAGGAATGCCTCCCAGTATTTTATCAGCTGCGGATCATAATCAAAGATATTCTAATTATCTTTTTGTCACTTACATGCATATATACCATACAGTATTTTTTAAAAAACCTAACAATGATTAACATTTACTAAAGTCTAGTTCTATAAGGGATCATTTAAACTTCCCATTCTGAAGTCTGTCAATGTAATTCAAGTATAAATTATTTAAAATGTTAATTACTATAGGCTAATTTCAGTTTTTGATGTAAATGATAAAATTTTTTAAAAAACCTCACAATTTAAGATCTTATTTATGCAAAACTCTGTAAGCAGACTGTTAATGTAAATTAAGTGAGAATACCTTAAATAATAAAACTGCAATGAACTTTTCCAATTTAAAGTGATAACATAGTATTCAGAGGATATTCACATTTTATGTTACTCTAGCAAAAAACAATGGCAAAAAGGTGGAAGAAAAAAGTATTAGGCAAGAAAGGGACATGTGTTTGAGAGTAAAAGGAAATCTGCTGCCAGTTTCTTCTGCAGTCCACAGAATTAATCAAAGTAAAGTTATATTTAAAACAATTCCTTTAAAAACAAATTCACATAAATTTTGAAGTATTTAAAGAGTAAATATAATTTAAAGGTATAATGTCATCTCTCAATTAAAAATCAATCTATTATATATTATATAAGCAATTTCCTAATCCACATATTTTAAAGCTGGATAAAGAAATTCTTCAATTCATGACATCAAATAATCTGATTACTCAAATTTATATTATCTTGTTACAGATTTTAATTAAAAGCTGGTCTTCTATTCTCTAGTTAAGGAAACAAATACCATCTGTGGCATACCATCACCACCTACTACACACAAAATAAAATAAAAATCACAACAATAAAAAACCCCACCCCCAAGCTTTAAAAAAGCCAGTTTTTAAGTTCTGTTATGGAAGAGAATTTATTATAAGAATTTACTAAAACAGGTGTGATCACTGGGGAAATAAAACCTTCTAGGAAGACTGAAAAAGGGAAACGCTGTTCAGCAACGTTCTCCTTGCCTTAATCTGGGAAAAATGTATCTCAACTGGAGTTGAGGAGTAAAGGCAAAAACGACCTGAGAGTTTCCAATTTAACTACCATGTTCTTCTGTGATCATCAGTTTTTTTTCTAATCTGTTCCTTATTCCTCCATTAAATTTAAAAACTCTCTTTCACTGACATCTTTAAAATGAAAAAGTATACCAAAAGTAAGTTCTAGAAGAAGTTTGTATGTTATAAGTTATAAAAAAAAATTAGCTTACCTGTTGTTGTGTTTGTACTAATGATTCTAAGTACTTGATAATAACAGTTTTAAAATCCTTCACCCGTTCTTTCTGTAATACAATAAAGAAGAAAGTCCATCAGTACAAAACTAAGTTTGATTTTACTACAAAATCATAGCAAACAAGGACCACGTCATTATACTTGCCTCAAATCTTCCCACTTCTTTTCGAATTGTTTTAGAAATCTGTTCAAAATCTCTTTCTCCTTGTTGTACTTTTGCCTCCCACTAATAGAAACAAACAAAAATGCAGATTTTTAATTCTTGTAAGGAAAATAGTATAGAACTAGCTGTCACGACCACTCATTTAATTTAATTTCTGTAAACCCTAAGGAAGCTCCATAATGGCAAAGCCCAATCAGGATCATTCAAACTTTTATCTAACTTTTCAATACTAGAAATGCCTATCAGCTTAATTTTCATTAATATTTCACTGTCAGACACATACTCAAGATTAGGATATTCTAGTACTTAATCAATTACAATCCTCATAGCTTAATTAAATATGACTAAGACAGATGAAAAGATTTTTGAATATAAAACTCACTATCAACTTAGCAGTGTTGGGGTAGTTTTATCATTTCTTTCTGATATCATTGTTTCATAATGTATCAACAACATTCTGCCAACTCAAGAATACATGTTCACCACAATTTATATGCCCATGGAAATACTTTAAATTAAGAAAACCGTACAACAAACATTTAAAAACAATTTTTGTATTAAATGCTCAGATTAAAAAAAAAAAGTGGAATTATGGTTTACTGAAGACCTACTGGTAAACATTTTCAGTACAGAAACAACAAAACAATTATGATTAGTGACCAATGGAGTAGCTAAAATAAAATAACTGAAGACTTAAAGCAATGAAATGATATTTTCCCACTATGTAACCAAAACAGTGGTACATACTCTTCAAAGAGCAGGTACATTTACTTTTAGTAATATAAAGGTTGTCCTACCTCTTCAATTTCCTTATTGAAGCATGGCAAAAAAAGTGTATAAATTATAATAAACTTATATAAATTTACTAAAATACCATATATAGTACATATATATGGGGGATAATGTTGCTTGGAAAGCTAAATGTGGGGTAAGTCTATGCTCTAAAGCTACTCTTAGACATAAAGTAAGTAACTGAAATCAAACTGACCATCTCAAAAGAAATTATTAAAGGTTAATTTAAATCTTTTCCTTGTGTGCTTCTTTATCCATTCCATAGTCATGTGGAAATACCAAAGGGCTCTGGAGATTTTAATGATGATCAAAATGTTAAAGTAACTCTAACACAGTTCTTAAAATTATGGAAAAATGGCTAGTGTTGAATGGTTCAGAAAAAAATTTATGAAAAATTATGCATATATGAATGACTCATGAAAAATTTGAGTAAAGCAGTAAATAAAGCATTTTATATTAATCACCTCTCTTATTTCATTTTTAGCTTGCTGTATTTTATCTGGTTTGTTAGCAACCATCATTTTTGCCTCAGTTTCACGTTTTTTGAGCAAAGTAATTTGAGCGTCTTCCCATTTCTGCCAGCACTTCATTCGATGGTCAAACACACCCTGTATGTGAAGGACATAATGTTAGCAAGTGACAGTAACACCGAAATACTTTCAAAATACGAGAAGTGCTGTGATACTACTAAAAACAAACACAAAAAAGCAAGTACTTAACACACTAATCTCAGATATTGGGATAATGAAAATAAACATGCTGATATAAAAGAAACATCCATTTTCATTTGCTTAAAAACAAAAATTAAAAAAGGCTCCTATGACTGGATGAAACAGAATAGCTCTGAATAAACAAACAAAAACCACATACAAGGGGCGCCTGGGTGGCTCAGATGGTTGGGCGTCTGCCTTCGGCTTGGGTCGTGATCCCGGGGTCCTGGGATCGACTCCCGCACTGGGCTCCTTGCTCTGTGGGGAGCCCGCTTTTCCCTCTCCCTCTACTGTTTCCCCTGCTTTTGCTCTTCCACTCACTCACTCTCTCTCAAATAAATAAATAAAATCTTTAAAAACAAAAAACAAAACCCATATACAAGATGCATTTCATGTGCTACATTTTTTTCATTTTATTTCATGGCCACTAATATAGATCTCATTTTCTTCCTTTTATATGGGCAAACTGTGGCTTAGAGAAGTTAATTTATCCATGCTCATAGAGTGACGAAGCTAGGATTTGAATCCAAATTTGATCTGTTCCAAAGTCTACAGAGCAAGGAGCCCAGTGCAGGAGTCGATCCCAGGACCCCGGGACATATTTATGTTACACATTTATATACAAATTGGTCTAGCTTAGACAAGACTGCAGTTGTGAAACATTTTTCCTGGCCTATCAAGACATTCCAACTGTAATTTTAATTAATATCACACTGCAATTCAGTGAATCTGAAAGTATGTTGCTCAGACTCCTGGAGTCCCGAAAGGATGCTGATTACTTATAGCTAAACAATGAGGCTTTTCAACTCCCTGGGAAACACATCTACTGGTTTGGTTTAAAAACGTATTTGATGTGTTTTATAAATTCAGATTCCCTGCGAGAATTCTTTTTATCAAGAGTTCTAGTGCTAAACACATTGAAAACCATTATTGTCAACCCCTGTCCCTACTTTAGTGATTCACAGAAGGCCAATACATGAGAATGCAGGCAATGAGTTTACTATTTAATAGTGCTAGTCAAAAAATGGAGTCTTGGACACGAGAGGCCATGTTCTGTACAAAGAGGAAAATAGGTGTTTCCTGGATATAAGGCCAGGCCTAGGTAATACTGTAAATGGCTGAAATTTATCTTTCTTCAGGGTCCGAATTTCAAAGGGTCTTAGTTCCTTCCCCGCTTTGGCCCTATACTCTAATTCTCAAAGTACTCTAAGTTTCAAATTTATCATCAGAAAAGTATTTTTGGATACATGGGTGGTGCAGATGGTTGAGCATCCGACTGGGTTTCAGCTCAGGTCATCTCCTCAAGGTTGTGAGATTGAGCCCTGCATCAGACTCTATACTCAGCGAGTAGTCTGCTTGAGTTTCTCTCCCTCTTCCTCTGCACAACCACCCCACCCCACCCGGTGCTTGGGCATATGCCTGCTCTCGCAAATAAGTATTTTTTTTAAAAAGTAAAGTATGTTTGATATGATTAAAAACAAAAGGGCTAAGTAGTATTAAAGACCTTTTAGAAATATGTAAGACAAAACACAAGAGGAAATTGGACAAAGGACATGAAGAGTTCACACACACACACACACACACACACACACACAAAATACAAATGGCTTATCATCTACACAGATGCTTAAATTCAAACTAACCAAAGAAATGTAAGCTTATACAAAAAAATACCTTCATCATTGGGTGAGAGAAGGAGCAACATGTATGCTGATGGGAGTACAAAGAAGTATAATCTCTTTGGACAGTAATATGAGAGTATCTATTGAAATTTAAAATTCATATACCCTTCGGCCAAGTGACTCCACTTCTAGGTATTTTATGCCCGAAGAGTTATTTTCAAAGAACAGTATTTACAACTACACTGATTAAATAATGTAAGGTACTTTAATATGCTATCTAAAACCATGCAAACATAAAAAGAATTTAACATCTCAACATATCCCAACATGGACACCTCTAAAATAAAAAGGATGAAAAAAGTAGGCAAAGTACAGTGCATATAGTATGTTCCTTCTTCAAGAAGGAAGAGATGGAGGGAGGGAGGGAGGAAGAGAAAGAGAGAAATGGGAAGAAAAAAAGAGCCTTCATACGTGCATAGCTAATTCTGTAAAGACACACAAGAATGTAACAGCATCTGACTTAAGGAAAGAGAGTCTAGCAGTCTTGGGTAGAGAACTTGACCTTTTTGGGCTGTTGGATTTATTATGTCCATGTATCACTTTTTCAAACACAAACGAATCAGTTTAAAACAAAAACCAAACCAAATGTAAAGAGCACAAAAATTCCCTGTCACACTATTCTGTAACTTCTCAACTCCTTGGTGCAGCTGACCTGGGTTGGTTTCAGCAGAAAACACAAAGCCAACATGAAAAGAGCTCAGTCAACCTCAAGGTATAGCTTGACCACAGCTCTTTAACTTTTTTTTAGTCAATGAATCACTAGTTCAGTTCTTTCCAAACTCTGTTCCATTCATGTAAAAAGATATTAAATGGAAAACAACTCCTGTTTGTATGAATTTGGAAGTCTCTATATTAAACAAAGTTAAATGTTTTATTTTTTACTGAGAGACAGTTCTGAGCATTTTAATGCTCTGTGAATCAGTAAGACAGGGATACTGTATATTATCTCCCAAACTCAGTTGATTGTGGTACCTCTTTTAGTGTCACTGTTACTCTGGGAAACATAAATCCAAGGGTAATTTCAGAAAATGTAAAAATACACAGGAAGATTTAGGCAGCACGAGGCCTGCCCAGGTGGGGGCTCACCACCCAGGACACTAGCAGGCCATTCCCACCAGGGAGTGTCCTCCCAGGTTAGCTCTTCTCAGCTGGCACTTCTCACAGACACTGCCCAGCTTGCCTTTGTGGACCCACAGTTATTTTGAAAGGCACCCGAACTTTTTTACAGCAGCCCTCATGATAGTGCGAATTCTGGAATGAGGCTGGGAGCAGGGAGGAGAGAAGCAGGAACCATTATTTGTGAACTGGATTTTTGTTTATCACAAGCTGCTGATATATAGCGAAGTACAATCTAATAACTGTTATCTATATTAACTTCTTCCTTTACAATATTTTATTTACTCGACAGAGAGAGAGAAGCACAAGCAGGGGGAGCAACAGAGGGAGAGGGAGAAGCAGGCTCCCCACTAGCCAGATGTGGGACTAGACCCTAGGACCCTGGGATCATGATCTTAGCGGAAGGCAGAGGCTTAACTGACTGAGCCACCCAGGTACCTCTATATTAACTTCTTCAAATAACTGAAAAGAAAAGTTAACCACCAGGAATATAAAGAGTAACATCTAAGAGTAAATACAGGCAAAACTGGTAATCTACCAAACCCAAGGTATCACCATTCTGAAGTGCTAAGAACCCCCTAGCAATAATTGTTACAATTAGCTTGAGAAAAGGATCATAAATAAATATGCAGTGTATCAATGTTCTGACTACAGATGAATACTAACTTGATCATAGACTTTAGTTGAAAAAATTCTGCATAAGAAAGCAAGAACAAGGTCTCATTAATTTTCAATAAAAGGTGAATTCCCAATTCCTCCACCCCATGATAATGAATGCTCATAACAATAATTAAAAGATGCAACAAGACCTTAAAGTACCTTCTGAAACACAGAATGAAGTAATACTCAGTTTAACTGTCTGATTGTTGGAGATACTTACAGAGTACCAATTTTTTTTTTCAGAGTACCAATTTTTACTAGTTAACTCGATTACTCTCCCAATTACTCAAAAACTGAACTGTTTATTCTTAAACATTACCACTAGAGAACACAATTTATTATCTAATCTAGTCCCATTCCATCTATAAATACACAGTAACTACACCCTTCAGTGTATGCACAGAATGTCTGCTTATAGTCCAAATACATGCTAAAAGCCACCATTAAACAATACTTGTGCACCAATCACCTCTGGTTTTGTTTTGCTTCCTATTATACCTTTACTAAGAACCCATGGCTAGTTTCAGTTCATCATTTCATGCTACAATGAATAAATGCTACCACCTAGTTGTAAACTTATATATGAAAATATGAAAGTAAATGTTAACCAGTTTTACCTTATTTGGCATTTCTTAGATCTCTTAAAAACATCAATTATATTTACTACACTGTCCAAGTCATAGTAGAAGAAAACATCTGGCTATGAATCATCATTTTGAACCCATTATATGTACTGGTAGAATACGGAACTTAAACACTTAAGTACATGCCTTCCAGCTAACCAAACTGTCGCAAACCAAACCACAGAAGTGAGAAGAACTCAAGGGAAGATTGCAAATAAAGCTTACTTTCACTGCAGCAATAAGACGAATGTAGTCACTAAGTAGTTCTGAAAACATGTAAAAGTCAGCAAAAGCTTGTTCTTGATGTAACTGGTCTATCTTCTCCTCTACCTCTGCAAGCTGAGACAAAGCTCTAGATAAAGCAGTGTGGTCCTCAGAGTTGCCTAACATGGCAGCACTTTTCGCAAAGGCAGCTGTGTTGGCTGAAAGTTCTGAAACAACAAAGTATTCACTTTTAGTGTTCTCTAGTAAAGTTTTTAAATATTGCTATGGTTTTTCCACCTTTCCCCTAAATTTTATCAGCTCCTGTATCATTCAAATAATTATTTTAAAATAATTAACGTAGAATAACCAGTCATTAAAATGCCTTTGGCATAAATGCCAAGTGCTCAGGGCTCTACTGAGAGTTAAGAAGAACATTAAAGGAAAACTAAGAAGAACTACTGCCTATATTCCCAGGGAAGGAACGATATTTAATAATTTAACAATCTGCCTCCCCTTTCTTTCTAAAGGGCTCACTGCTTTTACGTATTCTTGCAAAAGACCAGATTTATTTTTAATACGGAATGCAACGGGAACACTTACAATCAATTTATATTACATTTTTTTGGCCTTTAAACATTTAGTTGAAATTGAAAATGTCTGTAATTTTTAATGAAAATATCATTTAGCTAACAAGACAAAAGCCAGGTAAGTTATACATACAATTCATGGAAATCTTATTTTTTGTGTGTGTACAACAATGCTTAAACAATGCTCAGTAGAAATACTAAAAATTTCTGAAAGATTTTTGAACATTATCATTTCTGATACTTTGAATAAAGAAAAACAGATGTTTACAGAATACATGTCAATGACTAATAATACATTGCTTAGAAACTGACATTGCCTAGAAACTGCTCTGCATTACATAAAATTCTCTAAGAACCATAAAGCAATTCCCTAAGAGACAGAGTACAAATGGCAAAAGCTGTTATAAACTACTTTCAATAATGAGTGCACTGATGTATTTCTGTAATTGTTTTTACTAAAATGGATTACTGGTAATGGCAGTAAATTACTTATTAAGTATTTTAGAAACCTAACATTAAGATCCTTGTATTCTTAAAAAAACAATAAACATTTCATGGTAGAATTTAAAAAATCACAACTTAAATTTTCTATCAGTTTTTTACAAACTTCCTCTCCCCAGACTTTCCAATAATGTTGTTCAAAAACGAAGAAAATAATTCAGAGTATTCTATGAAATACAGGTACACAAAAAAATTTTAAAGATAAATTTCAAATATCAATTTTTTAATCTGGTATTTTTAATTATATCAGTTACTAGTAAGACACCTTCATTAAACTCTAAGTATGCTTAACAGAGTTAATCAAATGAACAACAGTTTTAACCTGAAATTCAAAATATATTTTTACAAGCTCAGGATTTTTTGATTTCTCAACTACAAGTGAGGCTAAAGTAGAACAACAAAAAAAAAAACATTAACAAGATTCAAATAGAAAACCTTCTCTTAAACTTTTGCTCTGCCTCTTCTATAGAAACCTTGGAATGTTCATTTTAATAAAATTTAAATAAAATATTTGAATTAACTTACAGTGTTAAACACATAAAAAGATAAGGCAAACACACCTTTTCTATGACAGACCAAGGCTTCGACACTAGCATGAAGTTTCCTAAGTTGCTGATCCAGATTTTCAAATTGTTGCTGCTTTTCTTCAAACCACTAAGAAAAGAAATGAAAAATGGAGCTAATTTAGCAAGAACAAACCACGGTAAATTAGGTTACCAATAGCAAGGCACATTCCTTGTTTTAAAGCAACAAATTAGCCATGTATAACCATGGTAGTCAACTGATGTGGCTGAGAACTAAACTCAATAAGCAAATTAATATCCTATTTTCTACTTGTACAGCTTTAAAATGCAATTGTGGGGCTCATTAATTCATCTCATTATTGAAGTCGAAAAACCAGCTCTTACCGCATCCGATTCATTCATCTTGATTGTCATTTTGTTGACGGCGTCTGCAGCCTTGTTCACCATCCTCAATATTCCTGCTCCGCTCAGGGCCTGTGTGTTAACTGCTCTAGGCAGCTGGGATTGAATGACAAATAAGGGCAAACAAACCGGTTAAAAGGCTGGAGGTTTAACGGGGCACAAAAGGGACTGCACACCCCCACCAAAAAAAAAAAAAAAAAAAGAAAGAGAAAGAAAGAAAGAAAAGAAAAAGGAAAAAAGGAGGTTGTATTTTCTCCACTCTCATACATTTCAATAGTGAGATCTAATTTCTCAAATACACCACTTGTACACTCTCAAAGGAAAACTTAAAAAATAGACTTTCCATTTGCTTTTCTTCTGCACGTTTACATTTAGATGGAACAACACTCTGTTTGTCGAAATATATTAAGAAATTGCCAACTACCTTAACATTGGCCACCTGTTTGCTTGCAGAAATAAACTTGTTTATAAGGAAAGAAGAAAGTCTTGAGAAAAATCTCCTTAGGCTCAGTTAGGACAGCGTGATTCTGTGTTTTTCAAAAATTCTGGGGTTCAAATAAATTATTTTAAATTCAAAGGGTAGTAATTAAAATTCTAAACTGTGACAAGCCCCAAATGTACCAAACATCTCAAATATAAGGGGAAGCACAGTGATAATTTAAGCTCTTTTAAGTCACAAATCTGCATTTCAGAACCTCAGTAAGAATATTAGAATGTAGACAAATGAACACACTCAAATGTCTCTAAAAGAAGGCCCGAATAAACTTATTTCAACTTAATGCCTAAAGCAACAACTTGGGCACTAGAATTAGACTACTTGTAAGTCATTCTTCTAAATGTCATTTAAAATTTTTGAAAAAGAAACTGATCATCCTACAATTATCAACGTAAAGAAGATATTTTGGTAGTAATTTAAATAATTAAAGCTAATTAAAATACTAAGCCAAAAAAATAATTTTATTCCATTTACCAATCCAACTATTTACTGGACATATATTTTTACAAAAGTTAGTAACAAACACAAATAATGACAACATTCATATCATATAAAAATTTAAAGTAGAAATAATACCTCTGAACTTTCCAGGAACTGCCTTAAATCAGGATCCTGTAGTAAAGTTGGATGCTTTACTGTTCTTTGAAGATACCTAGATTTAAGAATAAACATAAATAATAATAAAAATTAGGTAAAACAATATCCTCAGTCTGCCTTCACATTAATTTATTTTTAGATTCTTAAAAGCAATTTAAGGATTAAAAAGCTTTTTATCTTTTGCAAATTCGTAATTATGTAAAAAGAGACACAGTAGGTCGTGGAGGTGGGGGACATAGGAGGGTGATTAACTTACCAAACTTCACCCTGCAAAGTATTAGAGTTGTAAAAGGGTACATGAATTTGTTGAATAATTTTATCTTTGAGTGGCATCACCATGTTCCCAGCTATTATTTCAGAGTCCCAACATATATATATCACTATACATATTTCAATCAACTATTTTTGATTATTCCTATTATTACCAAAACAGTAAAACTACTAGTTTTTTTCTTTGTCAGGAGATTTAAATTATCAAATCAGCTTTGATCCTTTTTTGACAGTGGCTAAATTTTCTTTAAAATTCTACTTTTAAAAGGGTTTTGCTAAAAGTTTGATTCCTTTTTTTATGACACCACATAAAATAAAAATGATAAGGGAAACATCATTATTAATCACTATTAGCCCAACTTTAGTAGTTTTCCTATAGTAGAAAATGGAAAAGGCCAAATTTCCATCATCCATAAAAAATTAACACTCTTTCATAAAAAGAAAAAAGGTCCACCATTTAATGATTGATTACTTATCTAATCCCATTTTTTCAAAAAAAACCATTCTTTCCTTAATGACTACATTTCAATTACAGTATTTTACTTCATTTAATGTACCTTTTTTCCTGTGGAACAAATGTAAACAGTAATTTCTTTAATCTCATTGTGAGATTATCAAATATGCCTAAAGTTTCTGAAAAACATTGGTAACCTTCTATGAAGTCAAATTCTATACAATGGTTAAGATGAATATTTTATCCTGGCTTACATGTTAACTTCTGTTTTTATATATTTAAACAAATTAAACTTCAAGTCATTAGCCCACACACGAAAACATTATCACAGAAATAGAGCATTTAATAGATATGTGCAGGACAACTACACTGTGGCTTAAAATAAACAACTGCCTATATTACCAGGCTAAAAATGAGATGCAACAGGAACACTAATTTTGTGTTAAAGAAATGTTGGTATCTTCCCACCGGAACTTTACTTACAATTTTAAGACCCAAGTTCTCCAATACTATTATTTACTTGTGTAGACTGCATCCGGCTAAGAGCAGTTTGTGTAAGCTATTCGTCGTAGAAGACAAAACATGTCATACCCAAACATGGAACAATCCCAGTATTTCAAACCTAAATGTAATTACCTCAAACGACTTATATTCTAAAACAGCTTTCCGAAGTGAGTTCTGTGGAATACTAGTCTCATGCAGTATTCCAGGAAAAAGAATGTTTCTACAATCAAGACAGTCTGGAATATACGAAATACATATTCCTCTGAGTTATAATGGACAGTAGCATGTTTTGTTTTTTTTTTAAGATTTTATTTATTTATTTGACAGAGAGAGATCACAAATAGGCAGAGAGGCAGGCAGAGAGAGAGGAAGGGAAGCAGGCTCCCTGCCGAGCAGAGAGCCTGATGAGGGGCTCGATCCTAGGACTCTGGGATCATGACCTGAGCCTAAGGCAGAGGCTTTAACCCACTGAGCCACCCTGGTGCCCCTGGACAGTAGCATGTTAAGTACTGTGAGAAGTCCTACAGGAAATAAACCTGGTTTAACTTTGTTAAACAGTGTGTTAACAAGACTCAACAGTCTACAGTGTTTCCTTTTTTCACCCTACCACATACTAGTATTCTGAGGAATCATTTTGGAAAATAGTATTCTAGAAAAAAGACAGAAAATTTTACTTCTTAAGGGTTACACAGAACAAACAGCAAATAACCATTTCTTTAAAAGTACTAAATTTACATCAAAATTAAGAACAGAAACATAGAAAATTTTTTGTTCCAGAGATAATTACCTTTTAATGTTTTTTTCTAGGAGTGTGAGTATCTACACACCCAAACTCAGGTAACTTTGGTTTTCACAAAAATATTACACTGTTATGCTTGTAGTTGTGTACCCATTTACACAAAACAGTATGTTGTAGATACCTTTCTTTAGCATTAAATATTGTTCTCTAATGCCATTTTCATTTACCACATGAAATTCTATTATATAAATGTACTATAATGTCATTATTTTTTAATACCAATGATCATTACTTGCTTGTCATCTGCAAAATGTGACAGTAATCACATTCAATGGAACTTTAGTCTTCAAAGCGGTTGTACCTAATGTGTCTACTTTGCTTTCCTCAATTACACATTTTAAATGAAAATTCCCTTTTTTAGGGTGCCTCAGTGGCTGAGTCATTAAGCATCTGCCTTCGTCTCAGGTCATGATCCCAGGGTCCTGGGATTGAATCCCACATTAGGCTCCCTGCTCGGCGGGGAGCCTGCTTCTCCCTCTCCTACTCCCCCTCTCTGTGTCTCTATCTGTCAAATAAATAATAAATAAAATCTTAAAAAAAAAAAGAAAATTCTAAAATTCTTTAGAAAGTGGTGTGTTTTTAAATCTGACAATTAAAGGAAGAGATTTGCATTTTTTTCTTCCTTCACATCAATCTTAGTATCATTATCAATTTCTGCATTTCTTACAGACCATGAAACTATCCTTTATCCTCATAATCCTTATGTTCATATATTATGACATATGTGTATTTTTTCACTTATGTGTATCTTTTCACGTTTTTCATTAAGTTAATTCTAATTCCATTATAGTCTACTTACATACAGTGTTATAATACTTACAGGTGTACAATACAATGATTCGACAATTCTCTACATTACCTAGTGTTCATCATAGTTAAGTGTCCTCTGTAATTTCCATCACCTATTTCACCCATTCCCCTACCTACCAGCCCACTCTGCTAACCATCAGTTAACACAAAGTGCAACAGTCTCAGGTATACAATTCAGTGATTCAGTACTTCCACACTCATCAGGACTAGTGCAATGCCTGACTTCCATCACCTATTTAATCCATCAGCCCACCCACACCCCCTCTGGTATCCATCAGTTTGTTCTCTACAGAATCTGTTTCTTGGTTTGTTCTCTCTTTTTTCTCCCCCCGTCTGTTTCTTAATTTCCACATAAAGTGAAATCATACAGTATTTGTCTTTCTCTGACTGATTTATTTTGCTTAGCAAAATACTCTCTGGTTCAGTCCACATCACTGCAAATGGCAAGATTTCATTCTTTTTAATAGCTGAGTAATATTCCATTTTACACACACACACACACACACACACACACACACACACATATCCCTTCTTTATCCATGGTTACTTGGGCTAATTCCATAATGTGGCTTCTGTAAAAATGCTGCAATAAACATAGGGGTACATGCATCCCTCTAAATTAGTGTTTTTGTATTCTTTGGGTAAACACCCAACGGTGCAATTCCTAGATCATAAGGTAGTTCTATTTTTAACTCTTTGAGGAAACTTCGCACTGTTTTCCAGAGTGGTTGTACCAGTTTGCATTCCTACCAACAGTGTAAGAGTGTTCCTTTTTCTTCACATTCTTGTCCACACTTGTTTCTTGTGGTTTTTATTTTAGCCATTCTAACAGGTTTGAGGTGGTATCTTGCTATAGTTTTAATCTGCAATTCCCTGGTGATGAGTGATACTGAACAAAAGATACATTTTCAAATTAATAAGTATTGGTAAATACTCACCAATTCAGTATTAAGGTCAAAGAGGTTATAGATATATAAAGGATGGATGCAGAACAGAGAGAGGAAAATACAGGAAGAACACATGAAAAGAGGCATGGGGCGGAAGAGGAAGAAAGAAATGGAAGACATAAAGGAAATGATGAAAAGTTAATATCACACTCAACAAGAGGTAATCAGTTGTAGTTGTTTTTCACATTTGCTCCAAGGAAAAGTACTGATAAATTTAGAAGAATCACTGAGGGTTGTAAACTTCTATTTACTCATTGAAAATAAGACAAAATAAATCAGGCTATACAAAATTCAGAGGAAGAAAGTTAAAAATATTTCTCCTGCTTGAAACATGTGCTAACAATGAGAGAACAGAAAGGCAGAAAGAGCCTGATCTTTGATGACATTCATTTGTTCATTCACCAAATATTTATTAAGCATCTACTACATGTCACTTTCTGTTCTGAACACTCAGTGTATCAGCAGAAACTGTATTTTAGTAATAAACTATAAATACAATAAACACATAACTTATATACTATATGACAAGTTGGCAAAAGCTGTGGAAAAAGAAAGGATAGAACAATAGAGCAAATGTGATCAAGTATATAAGGTATGGTTGGTGGCAAGTGAAAGAGAAGAGGTTAAGAATAGAGCCAACCATCAGAAAAGACTGCACTGGAAAGAGGATACTTGAACACCTGAACTTAAAAGAGATAAGGGAATCAGCCATGCAGATACCCAGGAACAAAAGCTTTTCTGGCAGTGGGAGAGGCCAGTGAAAAAACTAATAAGGTGGGAAAATGCCTAGAACCTTTGAGGAGCTGCAAAACATCAGCATGGCCTGGAGCAGAGTGATCAAGGAGGTACCAGAGTGAGCAATGCACGTCAAATGTCACGTAAAGTTCTGTAGGCAATTATAAGGATTCTGGCTTTTACGGAGTGAAATGGGGAGGGTGATATATTATCTGATTTGTATTTCAAAAGGATGACTCTGATTGCTGTATTAATAGAGGTTCAAGGACAGAAACAAAGAGGCCAATTAGGAGCCCACTCAAGTTAATTCCAGCATTTGGACTAATACCGTACCGGTTGAGAAATGGTTGTAATACAGATAGTGGAAAGAAGCAACAAGACTTCCTGATGAACTGGCTAATACTAAATATTTCCTGATATGAAAGAGTAGACTAATTAACCTATGCTAACTGTTTAAGCCAAGCCAGTTGAATTTTTCCATGCTTGCAGTGAACACAATCCTGATACACTGTAAGACAAGTAAAAACGTATTCAAGTTCAGTAACTTGCCCCAAGTCACGCAGATAGTGTATACCGTATAGTGCAGTATAGGCATCAACAAAAAAAGAATTCTACAACTCTTTCATGCCACTCTATACTTCTCTGCGTATATCTGCAGAACTGGGTCCTCACCTATGAAATAAACTCAATATGGTCTTAAGGTAAAATGTGAAGCACTCTCAAAGAAAACCAAGAGGGATCTTAGAGACACTCTTCCTAGAAGTAGTTTCTGGTTCCCTTAGTAAGTCTAACTTTCTTAACTATTCCCCTTCTCTTCTAGTATTTTAATACTAGATGGTCATCCTTTCACTCAAGACAGTCATCTAGATTTTCTGAGTGGAACGAACAAATGAATACATAAACTGTTATAGTATACACAAAGAGAAATACTTCCCTAACCCACTAGATTCAACTAGGTTGGGTATTCCACAGATAAGCCTGTTTTCTAATTTTAAGATTTTAAAATATGCCACAGAAAACTGCCTTTATAAGAAGCATTCCAATCTCTCGGCTTGTAGACCTTTACACTTATATTTTAAGTCATAATTTTTAATGCAAAATAAATTTCTCCCTCATATTACACCGTTCCCATTATTATTTTTTTTAACTTGCAAAGTCAACTAAAGTGGCATTTAACAAGTAACACTTATCACTGAAGAAACTACTCAAATATCCAGCAGGTCAAGTCCCAGTATTTCCTTACAACTCTCCTCAATGTTTCCTACTAAATGATGTTATGGTAAGTACTAAGCAATGCATTCAAGTTGTAAGAAAGGTGAAATGTAGAACCAAATTATATGTCCTTGGTACAATAAATCTTCATTAAGTTCCTTATCAAGCATGCCATCTGAAATATTTCAAATTTACTCATAGAAAAATAGGACTTGAAAGGTTTCTCGAAGGGTCATGGTTACACTTTCAGAAGAACTAAGCAAAATCAAAATGCAACATTATTTACCCTTTATTCTTAAAAACATTCGGTCTATGTGACCTCTTTCACAACATAAACAATTCTAATGCCTAACCTAAACTTCTCTTTATACAATTTAAGTCCTTTTCCTGAGTATCTGCAATCCTCACAGACATAATCTCATCTTTTAAGTCTTCTCTAATAGTAAGCTGCATATTTAGCTTTCTTATTGTAATTGTTCAAACCTGATTTTTCTGTGGCATTTTCTTAAAATGTATACAAATTATAACTAAAAACCAAGAAATAAGATGCCTTAAAAAGAGTTTAAAAAAATAATGTGTATCCTGGACATAAATACACTACTCCTTAAAATTTGTCTGACCTTACCACACCCACTGATATTAAGCAGAAAGAGAAAATAAAGAATAAGCAAATTCAATTAAGATAAACAAATCTGACTAAATAAGAAACAAAAAAACCCTATGAAGTTAGAAAATTTGTATGTGTAGGTAATTACCAACTTATGTTCTAAAAGCTGGACTTTAAGAGAGTTTCAAATTTATATTCTCAATTTTTAGCACAGTAATGAAGGAATAAATGTTAAGATTCTGGGTTTAGGTTCCCTCTATTCATTCCTCTTTTTAGTCTGTGACACCCAAGTCTTCAAAACTACAGGAAATGTGTCAAGTACTCTAAAGGAAGGCAGAGCAAATATATCAGATTTTAAGTATACAGTCAACTCAACAGATGACTAATACTACTATGCACTCAAGTCAAACAATTATACAAAATTAAAGGAGGGAGCACAAGCCCAATTTTTCATTGTGTTTAATAATGTTCATGAAGTAATAATTCAAAGGAAAAATTACTTTAGATTACCTATAATTAGCCAAATTATCCAAAATAGAACTTGACTACAAGCAGAATTTCCTAAGAACCTACATAATACTAAATATTAAAAATCCAAATATTCTATCACTCTTTTCTTCCCATTCATAAGTTTCATGGTATGTTTTTACAAGCTTGGCAGTTTCTTACTTCTCATGTGGATGACAACCATGACACGTTAGTTCTTTTCTTTCCTTTTTTAAAAAAAGACTTTAAGTAATCTCTAGACCCAACATGGGGCTCGAACTGACAATCCCAAGATCAAGAGTTTCACGTTCTACTGAGCCAGCCAGGCATCCCATGATACCTCTATCTCCAACTAACTCATGCGTTTACACTATTGCTTATATCACAGCGTACAAAAATAGGTATGATTTTATTAGATACACTGTTGCTAAATATTAATTCACTATGAGGATTCATATAAGTAGAACATAGTATTGTGTTGTTAAAAGAATTTTCTTAAAAGTTTAAAGCACTCTTAGTAAACAGTCATGAAATGGTACTGTGAAAAAAATTAATCGTTAAAATACAGTGTGCCATAGAATAGAATTAGACTCCTCTATTACTGAAGAAAAAACATGAGTAATAATGCACAGCTGTCCACAATTACCTTTCAAGAGCTGCTCTCCGTTTCTCTACAAATTCAGTGGATGAAGAATCTTCTTTACCCACTTTGACCTTGGTCATGCCTTTGAAAAAAATTGAATGAGACTCATGATAATTTTATATTATTATAAACATCTTTTATAGTCATTTCGGCATAATTTAAAATATATTTAAAATTTGAACTTGACCAAAAAAATGCTCCTAAATTTATCACTAGTATCCATACTTCTGAGGAATTAAAACTCATGATACACTAACATCTCAACTTGGTAAGTACTTACAACACAAAACTAGATAAAGCGGAGGGTGAGCTTTGTCTGCAGTCTTCACACCCCTGTTTGGGTTCCACACCTGTTTGTTTGCTACACTCTTGGTAAATTAAAATGTGTTTGCATTTCAGTATGCACAGAGATTCACATTAGCAAATTTAAGTTCGATTAAGATTTTTTAAATATTTTATTTATTTATCTGACAGACACAGAGAGAGCACAAACAGGGGGACAGGCAGAGGTAGAGAGAGAAGGCTCCCCGTTGAGCAAGGAGCCCTATACAGGGCTCAATTCTGGGATCCCAGAACTCTTGAGACCATGATCCGAGCCAAAGGCAGATAGATGCTTAACCAACTGAGCCACCCAGGCATCCCTGTATTAATATCTTCATTTCTTATAAGCAATAATTAAGGTTCATTTTGGGATTAGAAAAATTAAGTGTAATCCATGAATTTGGTAAATGTTACACCAATGCAGAGTCTGAGAACAAGTTGTTAATCACTGCTGGTTCTGTGATACTTGAAAGAACAAATGCTTTCATATTTTAAAAAATAAAAATCATGTTAACCATTTCTGTAATGCAGATTTTTTTTCTTGTTTGCTCTTTCAACATCAATTCTGTAGAAATGAAGTACTGACATAGGCTACAACATGAATGAACCTTAAAAATATGCTAAATGAGGTGTGCCTGGGTGGCTCAGTCAGCTAAGTGTCTGCCTTCAGTTCAGGTCATGATCTCAGAGTTCTGGGATTAAGCCCTGCATCTCTCTGCTCAGTGGTGTCTCCTCCCTTTCCCTCTGCCCCTCCCTGTGCTCGTGCCCTCTCTCTCTCAAATAAATAAAATCTTTAAAAAATACAAATAACACTACAGACAAAGGGCTGGTAGCCAAGATCTATAAAGAACTCCTCAAACTCAACACACACAAAACAGATAATTACGTCAAAAATTGGGCAGAAGACATGAACAGACCCTTCTCCAAAGAAGACATACAAATGGCTAACAGACCCATGACAAAAATGTTCATCATCATTAGCCATCAGGGAGATTTCAAATCAAAACCACACTGAGATACCACCTTACACCAGTCAGAATGACCAAAATTAACAAGACAGGAAACAACATGTGTTGGAGAGGATGTGGAGAAAGGGGAACCCTCTTACACTGTTGGTGGGAATGCAAGTTGCTGCAGCCACTTTGGAGAACAGTGTGGAGATTGCTTAAGAAATTAAACATAGAGCTACCCTGTGACCCTGCAATTGCACTACTGGGTATTTGACCCCAAAGACACAGATGTAGTGAAAAAGGCCCATCTGCACCACAATGTTCATAGCAGCAATGGCCACAGCTGAAACTGTGGAAAGAACCAAGATGCCCTTCAACGGATGAATGGATAAGGAAGATGTGGTCCATATATACAATGGAGTATTATGCCTCCATAGAAAGGATGAATACCCAACTTCTGTATCAACATGGATGGGACTGGAGGAGATTATGCTGAGTGAAATAAGTCAAGCAGAGAGTCGATCATTATATGGTTTCACTTACTTGTGGAGCATAAGGAATAACACAGAGGACATTGGGAGATGGAGAGGAGAACTGAGTCGGGGGAAATAAATAGGAGAGGGAGATGAATCATGAGAGACTGTGGACTCTGAGAAACAAACTGAAGGTTTTGGAGGGGAGGAAGGTGGGGGATTGGGTGAGCCTGGTGGTTGGTATGGAGCACTGGGTGTGGTACATAAACAACGAATTTTAGAACACTGGGGAAAAAATTTAAAAAAATCTTTAAAAAATATGCTAAGTGAAAGAAGTTTGTCACAAAGGCCCATTCATTGTCTAATTCCATTTATATGAAATGTTCAGAATAGGCACAACAACAGAGAAAGAAATTAGTGATTGCATGGGGCTGGGGGTTTGGGGAAATCAGAGGATGATGGCTAAGAGGTAATAAAAGTATTCTAAAACCAATTGTGGTAGTGTGTACACAACTCTGAATATACTAAAAGCCTTATGTAAGACACTGAATTATATACACTTTATTTATTTTTTTTTTTAAGAAAGCTCTACACCCAACATAGGGCTTGAACTCACAACCCTGAGATAGAGTCACATGCTCTACCAACTGAGCCAACCAGATGCCTCGAATTACATACACTGTAAATGAATAAATTATATGGCATATGGATTATATCTCAACAAAGCCATTAAAAATAAGCTTACGTATTTTATTCTTATTCAGGCTGGTACATCTGGTAAATAAACGTATCACTCAATAATGTTTTGTTTAACATAGTTCTTCTGAAATACAACTTTGAAAAAGAAAATACAAGCACCTAAAATTATCTACTCTGAATGGACCAAAAGAAGTGGGGCATTAATTATTACACATATTGTTTCCCTGAAGATATCTTACCACCATGCAGTTCTTTGCATTTTTCCCTTTAAGGATCTTGTGCTCATGGTACTTTTCCCACAGGTAACCAATACAGGCCAAAGTGGCAAATAAAAAACACTCTAATCAGTTAACTCTTGCAACTTTTCAACTTTGTTTTTGCTCTTTTCTAAAAACTTAGTGAAATGGTGTTTTTTTACATTAACTAAACTTATAAAGGGGTAACAACTGAGAGCTAATGAAAAGAGTCCTCTTCCTTTAGGGGTAGTTAAAACTTTTCAGCAACGAAGGCAAGTTACTATTTTACTATTCCTTTTTTGCTATCCCACTTTAAATGTTTGTCACTTGAAAACCACTGCCTACATAATCAAAAAGGCCTCCCACATTTCAACAGTTTCTTAGACAACCTATTCATTTTGATTTAAAAAAAAATTGATGGTAAAAAGACTGCTTCTTTCCTGGTTGGCTGCCAGGAAGTTCACAGATCAATTTTTTACCCACGTTTAGTAATTGTTCAGACCGCATACATACACTGAAAAGAAAATGTTTAACTTGACTTCATCTTATTATTTGACTATGTTTATCTTTCCTGCGAACTTCTTTATTTTGATCTTTTTTTTTTCTTTTCTTTTTTTTTTTTTTAACTGCATTATATGTAGTTGCCTCAAGTCCTTTCTGGAATAAAGTGGTCTATCAAAAAATAATTTTGAAACAACTCAATCCACCTTAAGTGTACATTAGACAGGTCTACAATAACATAGCATTAGATTATTTTTTTTAAATTGGAAAGTTTTCTATTTGGGATAAAAAATAAAAGCAAACCATAACTATATTTTTAAAAATATCAAAATTAGAGGAGGAACAAAATAGTGATTAAAGGTGTTAAGTTCTAGAGTAAGATGGCCTGCATTCAAAGTTCAGGCTCTACCTCTTAGTAGGTGAATGGAATGGGACATGTTATGTAACCTTGATGGATCTTAGCTTCCTGACACCTATTAAATAAAGACAACAATAAGTTAACTTCATAAAGTTGCTATGAGGATTAAATGAGAGAATGCACATAAATTATTTAGTACACATCGTAGTAAACTCTCAATAAATGTTAATTATTCCTATAATTTAATTGATAGCCTTACAATGTAATGGACTATCTTGGCCATGTATGTGAGTAATTCAAACAAAATTGTGTGACTGTCCCTATTAACTCTCTGAAGGGTGTCAAAAAAGGATGTGCTTAGGATTTAGTTTCTCACTTCTACTTTAACTTTACATATGCTACTTATTATATTGTAGTAATTTGTGAAAGGTTGACTAAGGCAAAATATTAGTTTGAAATATAATAAACATGGGCATTAAAATTTACTTTTTTCAATTTCCTGTTTTGGGGGGGTGTTCACTGTTTAAGGACTAGGTTAGCATGTTAACAGAATGAGAAAAATATTTTTTCACTCTCATATATAAAAATAGTTACACAACTAAAGTCAAAGGAAAAAAGATAATCATTTGTGATACATGAAACTTAAGTTCCCTACACAGACAGAAGGATACCAAAAGATACCACTGCAAAAGTTTAGAAGAGAGAAGATCATTAACTAGGTCAGCAGTTCTCAAAGTACGGTCAGAATACCAGAAAGGTTTCTGAGACCCTTTTTTGTACAGGTGTGGGGAAGTGTTCACCAAAGGCTATTTTCATAATAATATTAAACTACTGTCTTTTTTACTCTCTTTCATGAGAACTCAGTGGACATTTACCAACATGTGTACTATATCACAACAGAATGAATGTAGAAACACACATGAGAACATAGCTATTTTCTATCAATCTGGAAATTAGAGATTTGGAAGACTATAAAAACTAAAACAAAAAGCAAGCCACTCCTAAACTTATTTTGTCTTACCAATACTGAGTTTATTATTATTTCACATTTTTAAAAAGTTTTTTAAAAATTTAATTAAATTTAAGGAAACTACCACCAATGTGGGGCTTGAGGTCACAACTGAGATTGAGTCATATGCTCTACCAACTGAGCCAGCCAGTGCCCCTATAAAGTTTTTGATAATTAAAAAAAAATCACAGAGAATATAACAAATGCCTTTAAATGATCAGCAGAATTCATTTTTATATTTTCTGAATACTCTTACATATAGACAAAGTATAGTAAATAAAAACTTGCAACAGAAAACACTGGGAAAGAAACTACAAACTTTTAAGAGATGACAGATGTCTTTTAATGGGACAATGGAAGTCATCCTCTTTTGTAATTTTCTGCACATTCTTTTTAAAAAATTTAGAAGATTTATTTCTTTATTTTTAGAGAGAGAGAGAGAGTACGTGCGAGCACACACATGCACACACAAGCTGGGGGGAGGGGCAGAAGGAGAGGGAGGGAGAGAATCTCAAGCAGACTTCCCAATGAGAACACAGCCTGACTAGGGGCTCCATTTCATGACCTTGAGATCATGACCCCTGAGTTGAAACCAAGAATAGGAGCTTAAGCGACTGAGCCACCCAGGGGTACCCTCACCCAGCACCCTATTAAAAAATAAGCTCTATACCTACTGTGGGCTTGAACTCACGACCCTGAGATCAAGAATCGCCTGCTCTACCAAATGAGCCAACCATGTGCTCCCTTCTGCAAATTCTTAACTAAGCCTTTATTACTTGTGCAGGTAGATTTTTTTTTTTTTTTTGAGATTTTCTTTTTTAAGGAATCTTTACACCCAATATGGGGTCCAACTTATAACCCCAAGATCAAGAGCTGCATGCTCAAACTGACTGAGCCAGCCAGGCACTGCACAAGTAGAAATGTTTTTTTTTTTGTTTTGTTTTGTTTTAAAGATTTTATTTATTTATTTGTCAGAGAGAGAGAGAGGGAGAGAGAGCAAGCACAGGCAGACAGAATGGCAGGCAGAGGCAGAGGGAGAAGCGGGCTCCCTGCTGAGCAAGGAGCCCGATGTGGGACTTGATCCCAGGACGCTGGGATCATGACCCGAGCCGAAGGCAGCTGCTCAACCAACTGAGCCACCCAGAAGTAGAAATGTTTTTAAACATTAAATTAAAGATGAAATATACTAACGTGATAGGTCTTAGAAGATTCAGACTGGATGGAATCTTCTTTTTGGACATTGAATAGCTGAAAGTCAATACCTCCAACCCTTAGACATTAATATGGTACTGATATTAAATATCTTTTGAGTGCTACTCAGTAGTAATATGACCCTAAAATGTTAGGGTGTTCAACTGCTTTCAACTTGATAAATTCTGACCCAATATTTAACATCATTAGATTATATAAATCAAATCCTAAATTGATCCTATATATTAATCAAAATCCTAAGATGTTAGAAAATAAAACTATTAGCTTACACATTCCTTAGCTGATGAAAGATTATCATAAATGGAATATTTATTAAACTCAGTATCGCTAGACATTATGAGTTATCACAATAATGAAAGATCATGATATTCTAATCTGTATAGTTAAACTATAGTAAAACTTGAACTAAGTAACAAGGTTTTTTTAGTCATTCATACTTACCTACTATACTCTTTTCTGGAGCTGGTGGCACAATATAACCAACATGTAAATACTTGCTTGCTAACTTGCTATGCAAACCAAGAAAGTCACTGAATCTTCTTTTCACTGAAAATTCACTCTTACTGAACATGGAAAGAGAGGTCTACAAGTGAAGAAGAGGTATTTCAGATTCTGAATACTAAGTCATTTTTTAGAAGTTAGTATCACACATAACCGTAAACATACATATATATACACACACACTCTGGTTTACTTTGCAAAAGAATGTACAGTAGCTCACTAATGTGGTTGATATATTTCTAACTGAAAAAAAACCTACAGTACCCTTGTGTTTTGTTTTGTTTGTTTGTTTTTAAACAGAAGCTTATAAGGACAAAATGTTTGCTTGATTCTATCCTTGACTCATCTCATCAACTCTAATTACATTTATGTTAATGACTCTTAAATCTTTTCCTCAGGTCCAGATCTCCTCTGAGCTTTAGTCCAAGTTATCAAAATGCCCAAGGTATACTTGCACTTAAATCTTGCTGCCACCTCAAACTCAACCACATCTCTTGCTGGAACATAACCTCCATGCAGGAAGGGCACTTGTCTACATTGTTTCCTACTAAGCCCTGGTGCTTGGAACAGAGCTGGACCCATGGTAAGTGTTTAATAATTATCTGTTCAATGAATTAACAAATCTCACGCCCATCCAAACTGTGCTGCTTTATCCCTGAGATCCCTCTAACAACCACAGAGATCCTCTAATCAGTGACTCAGGCATCTCTGCTTCACTCCTTACATCCAAGCCCTACTGATTCTACCTCCTCCTACACAACTCAAGAAGCCATTATTCATTCCTTCCTTAGTATAAAATATTACTTCTCGCAGCTTGTACTGCTGTAGATCACTCTCTTGTTTCAAGATCTAAGGCCTACAATCCTTTAGGAATTGCAAAGGAATTATACGGAAATCCTGACCTCTACTTTGCATTCCCAACTTAGTAGTCAGAAAGATCTCTTTAAAACAAAAATCCGATTGTGCCACACTCTTGTTTGAATCTCTTCAAACACTCTCCATTATATTCAGGATAAAGCCCAAATTCCTTAAAGTGGCTGTTCATAATACAGGGAGGCCACCGCCAAACAATTTTCAGTAGGCACCACTTCCTGCGGATCCTGGAAAGCACAATGATTTCTTGACTCCTGGCCTTTGTAAAAGCAAACCCCTTTGCCTGGAAGTAGCATTCTTCTCCTTTCTCCATGTACCGCCCCTCATGACTTTTGCCCACCTTTGTCTATATTAAGTCCCTTCCTGCATACAGTCACAGAACACTTTACCTCTACTTTAGAGAATATTACACTTAACAAACTGCTCGTAACTCACTGTAACTACTTATTTGAAATCTCACTGGATGGTAACCTTTGTAAAGATAGGAAATCCTTAAACCTTAATCACTGCTGTAAGCTCATACTACACATGGTGAGGGCTCACTATTTTTTTAAAGGAGCGAAGACTCACCTTTGTTGTTACTCTATACGCCATGTAAGCATTCATGCCATCACCTATAAGAAAAGTCAAACAATACTACTAAAAATAATAAGCTTAACCACACACTCAAAAAGGTGACTATGTGAAGTAATATGCTGACCGACTTGTGATTATCAATTCATAATGTGTACATATATTAAATCATCACACTGTGCATCTTATATATAAAATTATAAACTCAATAAAGCTGAAAAAGAAAACAAAAGAAAATGAGAAGCAAAAAAGCCCCACACGCTTGAAAACAGAAGTACTATTTCAATATTTAACACTGCACTTGATAAAGAAAAACAGTATACTAACAAACAAGGTACTTATCGAAAATAAGCAAATTTAAAATACAGTAAATATTGACCCACCAACTTTCTCTGGATCTGATACACCAATTTCTATATCAAAAACATCTCCATTTGCTTCTTCTTCAATCTAGAAAAGGTAATTTTTTTATGTTAAAGATTCCAATTTATGTAATTGTTATAACACTAATAATCTCAATTTTACCATCTATCTTTTATTAGAGTCGCTGTCATAACAATTTAAAAAGACACTCAGCACTCGGTTTCTGAAAAACAATAAAGCTTCCATATTTCCTTGACAATATTTAAACAAAAACAAAACACACACAGACAGAGACAATAGGAAAAGGATCATCTGGAGAAGTTACAGAAAATCTTGTGTTCTCACAACTCCTCAGATTTAGTTTTCTGTAGGAATACTGAGGATTTTTTTGTTGTTGTTGCTATTCTCTAAACTGAGTCTTCATATTCAGATCATTAAACTAACACCTCAATTAATTTTAATATTAACATTCTAAAGTTGTATCTCTACTCTTTAATGACCAGGAGGTAGCCATTATTTTTGCTGGCAGAACCCTATATATCTATAGAAGTAACTACATTTACAATCTTTAGCACCATGATTTCTCCAATAACCTAATAAACACATGCTGTTTTGAAGCCAATGAAAGCATTATAAACTTCACTGAAAAAAGCAGTAAGAAGGAAAAATGATAATCCTACGAGACTGCAGAGAAGCACTTTTTAACGCCATTATAAATAAGCAATCCTAGGAGCAGCTCTGCAAGAAAGTCTTGTTATTTTCAAGAAGAGAGCACAGAAATTGTTAGAACTTGGAACTATTTTAGAGTAATATTAATAGCCTAGGACTGTCTAAAAGAAAATGAATTTTTCTAACCATAATCTTTTCTTTGTAAATAACCTTTTTCTTGTATGGATTTTTAAGAAACTAAACCATATTTGAATTATAACATAAACTATATAAATCCTAAGTATACAGCTTAGTTAACTTTCACAAACACCATCATTATTCACAGGAAGGCCCTTTTGTGCTTCCTCTCCATTCACAACCCATCCTATACCCTACCAACATAACCACTAATATTTATTGCAAGATTCATCAAAAAAAAATTACTCAAAATGTCACTTTATTAAAGTTTTTAAAGCACTTTCATACATTTTTCTCATTTGACTAACAGAAATATTAAGAGTCATAAATAAGCATCATGAGATCACAAATGATAAAATCCTTGATTTAAGGAGAAAAGTAATGTGCCGGAAGTCAGTGGGTTAAAATGTGATGAAGATAAAATTAGAAACCAAATCAGCTGAGTTCTTAGTCCAATACCTTTCCCCCAAGGGTCTGAAGGCTTGGATTGGAGATGACTAATAGGAGAGTGATGCTGGGTGGAGGAACAAAAAGCTTACTATTTATATATCAATTTAGAACAAACATTTTCCCATACCTCCTCCCTGGATCTATCGAAGATAACAGGAGCAGACATACTCTTGGATTCAATTCTGGGAGCAATGATTGTAGTAGGGGTCACAGGTGTGACTGCAGGAGAAGGTTCTGAAGACAGGATAGGTTCCCTTTCTGGACTATCTAGAGAAACTTCTTCTGTGGCTTCTAGATACAAATTAAACAAGTTAGTTAAGGATACTGATAACAAACCCCAATAGTCTCTCTGCAGTTAATGAGTTATGAAAAATATTTTTAGACTGCCCACAAAAAATATCAAAATAATGTTATTTAAAAATAATTATTATAAATAATTTAATGAATCCTTCCTTAGTTGTTCATCAATACTTTAAAACCAACAGTGAGGACTGTTGATTTCAGGAAGAATTACAGAAAGTCAGCTTAATTATCTATACTAGTGGTCAGGATAAAGCTAGCAGGAAAGCAATGATGTGGATAATTCCCCCTTCATTTGTGCTGGGTTTGTAATAGATCTTATGCTTGGGGTAACTTACCTTTCAAAACTGTTTATTCAGGCTAACATTATGATTATTTTATACATACAAACACAAATTTTATGGCAAGAGGCTGCCCAGAACTATCCCAGCTGGGATTAAAAATCGGTTATGGAAAATCCACAAAGTTAGTAATCTAAAGCAATTAACTGCTAAAGATTACTTAATATTAGTTGAATACAGAAGTATGACACAAAGCAAATAGCTGCTTAAGTTTTAATTTAAAATGCTCATCCACTTGAAAGATTTAGTATTAAACCTATTTAAAATGAAATCAAATCAATAAACTGATAGTCTACAAGCTATGTAACACTGTGCTAAATGCAATGGAGAAACACAAAGAAACGTAAAATATCATACCTGCCCTCAGGGAGTTTATAATCTAGTTGGGAAAATAAGACACAAGCATGTGGAATGTTAAATAATAATAAAAGACAAATAATAGCCAAGAGAACAATAAAAAGAATGTTACAAGACATTTGACTGCTTTATGAACTACAGAACAAACAGTACAATTTGAGATGGGAGACAATACTTTAGGCTGGGGGAAATCAGCAATAGTTTATGAAACTGATCTGAGAGGATCTGCATGGGTAGACAAAAAATGGAGGAAGAATTCTAGAAAAATGAAACAACAGCACAAACAAAAAGCAAAACCAGAAAAATAAAAATTACATTCAGTGGCCATAAAGAAAACCACAGTTCTGCAGGATTATAGAACTGATAACAGGAAAAGAAAGGAGGGCTATAAGGGAAACAGAATCAGACCAGTGGTTTCTAACCTGAGGTTCTTAGATTCCCAGAGGTTTGGGAAGGTAGTAATGGCAGTCAGTGATCCATTTTAATACCTCAAAAAGTATAGCAGTAACAACATATTTACCTGAAATAAGGTAAATAATGTTAACATTTACATTTAAATGTAAACAGGTCTACATTTTATCAATCTACACTCTTACTGGTTTTCTCATGATAATGAGATCTCCTTACTTGACATAGGTCTCTTTATATTTTTATATTAAACCAGAAATCTTTCCAACTGTGGTAACCAGAGAAGAAAAACAGATGATAGATATAAAATAGACAATTACACAATAAATGACCCTAATATAAAAAACTAAAAGCTTTCAGGCTGTTAAGATGGCTAGTATTTGTTCGTTTTTTAAAGAAATGAAATTAATGAGCAACATAAAATAAGAAAGCGGCGTATCAGAGCTAGGAGGTGTGAGAGCTATTATCTACAAACAAGCAAAACAACAAGGAGCAAACACAAAGAAATCTAAAAATCTCTAAAAGAGGTACGGTTACTGGCAACAGACCCAGAGACAAAGGGAAAGGCATATTAACTTGGTTGATGTGTCAGGACAGATAATGTAACTTTTAAGTTTTCAATCCCATTTTACTTCAGATACCAGATTTTGTATTCTTTGCAAGGACTCTGATAGGCTGTTTCATAAATAGTAGGAAACCTCAAAATAAGAAAAGCTAAATATGAATTAAGCTGCTCTGGAGAAAAAAATGAAAATGGATATTAAGATTTAGCATACTAATATACAGTCTGCCTTAAAGGCTTCTCATAACTTTTAGTGAAGTAAACATACTACAAATTCAGAAATCTTAATTTAAACCAGACCTGAAAGTTCCAGGAGATGCCCCACAGATTTTAACTATAAAGATGAACTTCTCCTGGGAAGAGATACTTGGAGGACAAGTATAAATTGATGATGTCAATGCCAGGGAAGAAATGTTTTACTCATAACATAGATACCAAAGAATTTTTTTAAACAAAGGACTACTCATTAAACTTATTATTTGCATTGTCTGCTGAAATGTGTAAGTGAAATAAGCTAAGGACCCTGGCAGAAACAAGTTTAAAAGTCCAGAACAATTTCAACACTGGCAATCTGCTCACCCTCACTTATTCCTTTATGATCGTTTCTTGGTGTACAGCAAAGCCTGGTGTGAAGGATGTAACAAATAGTGGAGGGGCTGTGTAGTCAAGCTTATGTAGTCAAAGCTCTCCAAGTAAACTACTAACAGTAACATGTCACATGCCAACTCTTTCTGATACGATGTCTGACAAAAGAGTTCCTGAAATGCTACCCAAAATGTACCAATACTCTATCTAATCTCTTCATGGTTTTAAAACCAAAATGGCTATATCCTTAGAGCAATATTGATATTCTCTCCTCTAATACAGGGGAAATAAATTAAGTACATGTCCTCATTACCTGAAAAATAGTCTTCACCATCCTGATAACATATGCTACTCTTTATTATGGTTTCTAAGAATCCTACTCCTCCACAGGAGGATTGATGATACACCTGCTTAAAGGCATTAAAATAAGAGGCAAGTGTAGTATTAATCCATTCACATACAAGTGACCAGATTAGGTCTTAGAACTACTAAAGATGTCATTTTGAAATGCACCTGAGTTTAAGATAAAAGATCAAGCATAAAAGGTGCTTGGGTAGCTCAGTCGGTTAAGCATCTGACTCTTGATTTCAGCTCAGGTCATGATCTCAGGGTTGTAAGATGGAGTACCCGCCCCCCCCCACCCCCAACAAGTTTCTGTTTGTAGACAGTAAAGGAAACTGAAACAGATGACTATGTTTATTTTTTAATAATTTTATTTTTTTCTCTTATTTTTTTAAAGATTTTATTTATTTGTGAGAGATAGCGTGAGCTTGAGTGGGAAGAACAGCAAGGAGAGGGAGAAAATCTTCAAGCAGACTCCCCGCTGAATGTAGAGTCCAATAGGGGGTTTAATCTCATGACCCTGAAATCATGACCGTGACCTGAATCAAAACCAAGAGCTGGATGCTTAACTGACTGAGTCACCCAGGCAAACCCCCTCCCCCTTTTTTAAAAGATTTTATTTCTTTATTTGACAGAGATCACAAGTAGGCAGACAGGCAGGCAGAGAGAGAGGGGGAAGCAGGCTCCTCAATGAGCAGAGAGCCCGATGTGGGACTTGATCCCAGGACCCTAGGATCATGACCTGAGCCGAAGGCAGAGGCTTTAACCCACTGAGCCACCCAGGCGCATCGCCCCCCTCCACTTGTTAAAGCAAATACTAACACTGGTGACCATAACTGAATGACAGTATTTAGTATAGATTGCTAGGTAGAGTAAAACATGAAGACTTTTCTAATGAAGCCAAATGGGCAAATATCTTTGTTTAGTACTCACTTGGCAAACCGAACATTTGTGCATGCTACTGAAAACAACAACAAAACATTCACAACATTCTGTTGTTAGCTTTAGGATACTCCTTATGTATTAATTCTGAGACTTCAAGGTAAAAGGGTCTTTTATGATATGGATAATCTGAAACTTCTACGTATTACTCTATACTATTATAGGATTGTACACAATTTTAGATTAGTACCCACTCAAGAGAGAAAAGACTCAGGTTGTCTTTTAGTTTAACACATAAATGCCATAAAAAAACTTTTAAGGGCTGCCTGGGAAAAAGTCCATAAAAGAAAACAAAAATGAATTTTATAACTTTGGTTAAACTATAAGTCGTTAGGTAACTACTAACTAAAAAATAAATGGGAAATACAATTAGTATTTGTATGGTATTTTAATTTTTCTGACAAGGTGAAATACATGAATTCATCTGTAGTAAAAACTTCTCATAAAATGAATCAAGCAGGAACTCATATGGACTTCTGTGATAGAGAATCGTATCTTCAAACACATTTATACAAAAAATAGAGAATGGTTCAAATATGCAACTACCATAAAAGCTAAGGACACATTACTGAATTTTAATGCAGTGAAAACCAGTTCAGGTAAATTAAGTTGTTAAGCAGACAAGGATTTACTACTTTAATTTTTTGAGTCATTAATCCTAAAAAGATTTGTTTCAATATCCAAACACTAACTTTTACCCAAGTTTTAATGTTAAAGTAGATGTAATTGTCTTGAAGAGAATGCTTTTTTTTTTTTTTTTTAAAAAGGCAGGACTACACCAAGTCCTTCCCAGGAAAATAAATTCCTCAAACATCAATTTACTCACACAAAAGTAAGTCAAATACAACAGGTCGTAAATACTGGAGTATTTTATTAAAGACATTTTAACTGATTTTAAAATCCAGAGCTTAATTTTGCTTGTGACACCTGTAAGGAATAAGATTACAATCACTGGTATTACTCAAAGTATGAATGCCACAACCACTAGTTTTTTGAAAGTAAGTACTGATCAAAACATGGAATTACAATACGTGATTTATTTTCAAATGCTTAAAACCAGAAAGGATCACGGGTTTCCTTCTCTCAACAGTTTATATTTTTCATAGTTATCTAACTGAAAATCTCCTGTCCTTTCAAGTTGCTAAGAAGAGCTACCACACACCTTACACAAAATTTCAGTTTTGCTTTAGAAAATATCTTGAAACAGGATAGAGTGGACTATTCCTAAAAAAATAAAGATATTCACAAGTACCTGCAAAAAGGTCTTCTCTGTCATCATCTAGCACCACCGCTGCAGGTTTCGGGCCATTAGAGTTTGTACTGACATCTTCTGCATTAAAACTGGCTGGTTCTGGAGATGATGGACTCGACTGTTAAAAAAACAATAATAGATGATGGATTAGTATGTTTAACTATTATAATTACATCTCTATAGATTATAGAAATAGAACATTCTCTTAATAAAAAGGGAAAAAAGAACAAGAACGGCCACTCATAGTACCTCCTCTAAGGGTAAGAATAAACCAAAACCACATTTTTATTCATTTTCCTTCTTAACAAAAGTCACTTAAGAGTAAAAAAATCTTTTTCAGTCATCCCTTTGAAGATAATAATTTTGTCATGTTGTTATATTTAACAAAAATTTAATGCTTTACAGCCATATAAAATATCACTGATTATTTTACAAAAGTAAAAAAAAGAATCACATCTTGAAAACATGTTGCAGGTATAAGAAGTTCAAAGTATTCCTTTACTGTAACTGAAAAGTTTAACAGTAGTTGAATTAACACTACAACTATTATAAAATTTCCATGGTTTAAAACTTTAAAAATGCCCTCCTCCCCAACATTTACATTTCAACTGAACTTTCGGGCTGTTTTTTGTTACTTCTTAACCTTAAAGTGTAATGACCAACATAAGAGAACGAGACTATGAATCTTTTAGCTTTATTATAGTTTTCTTCTAATAGTTAAAACCAATGCTTTAAAAAAAAATCACATAAAAATGACAGTGTGTATGTCAAAAGCATACAGCTAGGGATTTTTCAGAAATCAAACTGATCCAGATCCAGAAAGAACATTATCATCAACCCCAGAAACTCTAATTCTTTATCCTCTCTCCACCGAAGCTTCTATCAGCATGCATTAGTTTTCCCCGTTTCTGTTCTTCATAAAAGTAGAATCACACAGAATACATTTTGTTTTTGTTCTTAACGTTATATATTCAAGATACTTCCATACTGTTGTGCGTACTAATGTATCACATATTCTTGTGGCTGCAAAATATTTCATTGTGTAAATATACTTCAATCGATCCTTTCTATTATTGATGGCTATTTGAGTTTTGTACCACTATCAACAACACTGTATAAACTTCCTACTATATGTATTTTTTAATAAACATGTGAACAAATTTGTGTTTGGTATGTATGAGTAGAAAAACTAGATGACAGGATAGGCGAACATTTTTGCTTTAGAAGCTATCACTAAACAATCTTCTAAAGTGGCTGCATATTTACACTCCTACCAGCAACATATGAAAATACCAATTGCTCCACATCCTTGTCAACATTTTGAAAATATTCCATCTTTTCCAGTTTAGACATTATGGTGGTACACTTCAGAGTATCTAGTGTTTAATCTGTATTTCCCTGCCGAACAACGATGCCCAGCAATTTCTCATGGCAAATGGCTGAAAGATTAACTATCCCCCCTTTTTTTATTTATTATTTTTTAAAGATTTTATTTATTTATTTGACAGAGAGAGATCACAAGTAGGCAGAGAGGCAGGCAGAGAGAGGAGGAAGCAGGTTCCCTGCTGAGCAGAAAGCCCGATGTGGGGCTCAATCCCAGGATGTTGGGATCATGACCTGAGCCGAAGGCAGAGGCTAAACCATGGTGCCACCCAGGCGCCCCACTATCCCCCCCCTTTTTTTAAGATTTTATGTATTTATTTGACAGACAGAGATCACAAGCAGGTAGAGAGGCAGGCGGCGAGAGAGAGAGAGGAGGAATCAGGCTCCCTGCCGAACAGAGAGCCCGATGCGGGACTCGATCCCAGGACCCTGAGATCATGACCTGAGCCGAAGGCAGAGGCTTAACCCACTGAGCCACCTAGGCGCCCCCCCCCCAACTATCCCCTTTTTAAAAAAAGGTTTTATTCATTTATTTAGAGAGAGATCACACATGCATATGGATAGAGGGGGCAAGGGGATAGAGGATCTCAAGCATACTCCATGGAGCATAGGGCCTGATGTAGGGCTCAATGCCACAGCCCTGAGATCACGAACTGAGCCAAAACTAAAAGTCGGACACTTCACCAGCTAAGTCACCCAGGCACCCCTTGATAAGCCTCTTTTGTGAAAAGTCTGATCAAGTATTTTGCCCATTTTGCTATAGTTCTTAGTGACTTGTACAAATTATTTATGTATTCTGGAGACAAGTTCTTTGCGAGATATGTAATTTCTTCCAATCAGTGGCTTGTGTTTCAACTTTTTTTTTAAGGTTTTATTTTTTATTTATTTGACAGAGAGAGATCACAAGTAGGCAGAGAGGCAGGCAGAGAGAGAGGAGGAAGCAGGCTCCCCGCTGAGCAGAGAGCCTGATGCGGGGCTCGATCCCAGGACCCTGGGATCATGACCTGAGCCGAAGGCAGAGGCTTTATCCCACTGAGCCACCCAGGCACCCCTCAACTTTCTTTTTTTATTAAAACTTTTATATTTAAGTAATCTCTATGCCCAATGTGGGGCTTGAATCTACAACCGTGAGATTAAGAGTCCCATGATCCACTGACTAAGGCAGCCAGCTGCCCACCCCCAACCCACTGTCTTAATAGTGGACTTAGATGAACAGAAATTCTTAATTTTACTAAAAATAAATAATCAATTTCTCTTTTTATGATTAGTAAACTTTTTTAGGATACTCTTTTGAAGTCATTCCTAATTCTTAAGATTTTCTCAAGCTTTTTAAGTAATCTATCCTCTATGGCATAATGACTTTTTTTTTTTTTAAAGATTTTATTTATTTATTTGACAGAGAGAGATCACAAGTAGGCAGAGAGGCAGGCAGAGAGAGAGAGAAGGGGAAGCAGGCTCCCCACTGCCCAGAGAGCCCGATGTGGGGCTCGATCCCAGGACCCTGGGATCATGACCTGAGTTGAAGGCAGAGGCTTTAACCCACTGAGCCACCCAGGCGCCCCGCATAATGACATTTCTTCATAGCTCTCTCTCTCTCTCTTTTTAAAAATATTTTATTTATTTATTTGACAGAGAGACAGCCAGAGAGGGAACACAGGCAGGGGGAGTGGGAGCAGGAGAAGCAGGCTTCCCGGAGAGCAGGGAGTCCAATGCAGGGCTCGATCCCAGGACATCATAACCTGAGCTGAAGGCAGAAGCTTAACCAACTGAACCACCCAGGTGCCCCTCTCAACACCTTTCAAAAAGTTTCAATTCTTTTTTTTTTTTTAACAAAAAGATTTTATCTATTTATTTGGGAGAGAGAGAAGAGTATGAGTGGGAGAGAAAATCTGAAGCAGCAGACTTCACACTGAGCACAGAGCCCGATGTGGGGCTCAATCTCACAAATGGGAGATCACACCCGAGCTGAAACCAAGTCCAATGCTCAACCACCTGAGCCACCCCACCCCAGTTTCAATTCTTTATAGAATTTAAAGGGAAGGTGTTTGTTTTTTCTCTTTGGAGCCTCATTCTTACAGTCTCCAACTCTCACAAAGGTGGGCCTCCTAATTTACCATAGCAATTTCACTTGAAGGAATTTAAAAATAACTAAGCTTATACATTTTTCTTCTGGAAGATGTTCCTGACAACCTCAACCTCACCTCTAGCTGAGTCTGGTTAGGGGAATGGCCTACATGCTCCCACAGAACAGCTACTTCCCCTATCATAATTTCTCTTACCACACTATAATTATTAACTGTTTATAAATTATAAACTCTATAAGGAAAGGAGACTATCTTCTTTTGTTTACTAATTTTTTACTCCATTCTGGGCCACAAACGCTCAATGACTATTTGTTAACTGAATTCCAAGAAAATAATTATGAATATGCCTAAGAATTGTTCCCAAGTTTGTCAATGAGATTATCTATAATACTGAAAAATTTGAAATAGCCTACAACACATCTACATAAAAATGGAGCAGAGTAGTTTCAACAACCATGCATGATAAAAACTCTAACCAAACTAAAAATACAGGGGAACATTATCAAGTTAAGAAACAATAGCTATAAAAACCTACGTCAACTTTTTTTTTTTTTTTTTAAAGTAAGCTCCACAGGATGCCTGGGGTGGCTCAGTGGGTTAAGTGACTGCCTTAGGCTCAGGTCATGATCCCAGAGTCCTAGGGCTGAGTCCGCATCAGGCTCCTTACTCAGCAGGGAGCCTGCTTCTCCTCTGCCTGCCACTTCCCCTGCTTGTGTGTACATGATCTCTCTCTCTGATAAAGAAAGGAAGGAAGAAAGAAAGGAAGGAAGAAAGAAAGAAATCTTTTAAAAAAAGAAAGAAAAAAGCTCCATGCTCAGTGTGGGGCCTGAACTCACAACCCTAAGATCAAGAGTCACATGCTCTATGCACTGAACCAGTCAGGCGTCCCCTACATCAAAGTTAATGGTTAGAAACTAGAAGCTTTCCCACTAAGATCAGGAATAAAACAGGGACATCAACCCTCACCACTGCTTTTCAACACTGTACTGAAAGTTCTACCCAATGTGGTAAGACAAGAAAAGGAAAATAAAGGTATACAAATTGGGAAGGAAAAAATAAAACTGCCTTTGTTCAGAAATTGTATCAGTGTCTAAGTAGAAAATCCAAACAAAAAACCTCCCAGAACTACTAAGCACTTACAGCAATGTAGAAGCATACAAGATTAGTATACAGCAGTTAATCACTTTCCTACACAGCATCAATGAAAACAGAATTTCAAGTTCAAAACGTTAACATTTACATTGGTACCCCCCAAAAATGAAATACTTAGGTATAATCTAAGAAAATATATACAAGATCTACATGAGAAAAAATCCAAAACTCTGATGAATGAACTCAATGGCTAAATAAATGGAGAGATACTGCATGTTCACGAATAGGAAGACTAAATACTTTCAAGATGTCAGTTCTTCCCAACTTGATATAGAGATCTGATGTATCTGATGATGGAATTTTGATAATTCCAGAAAATTATTTTGTGGATATCAATAAAATCCTAAAGTTTATTCAGAGAGGCAAAAGACCCAGAATAGCCAAAAGAACACTGAGGAAAAAGAATAAAATTGGAGGACTGAAGCTACTTGACTTCAGCCTTATAGTAATCAACATAATGTGGTACTGGTGAAAATATAGATGAATGGAACAGAAAAGCCCCAAAATGGACCCATATAAATACAGTCAACAGATCTCTGACAAATAAACAAAGAGCACAATAGAGAAAAAAAGAGTCTCTTTAGCAAAAAGTGTTGGCCTAGACATTTACATGCAAAAATATGAATCTGCACAGAGACTTTATACCCTTCACAGAAATCAACTCAAAATGGATTACATACCTAAAAATTGAACACAAAAGTATAAAATCCCTAGATGGTAACAGGAGAAAAATCTAGATGACCCTGGATTTGGCAGTTTTTAGATACATTAACAAAAGCACACTCCATTAAAGAAAGAATCGATAAACTTCATTAAAATTAAAATTTTCTGTGAAAAATACTGTCAAGAAAATAAAAAAGCCACAGACTGGAAGAAAAGTGAAAAGATGCCCCACAGCATTTATCAACAGGGAAAATGCAAATTAAAAAGGTTCCACAACACCTCATGATAGTGTATCTATACACATTAGAACGCTCAAAAATCCCTCATTGCCAACTTCCTCCACCTGAGTGGTATGGTACATTTGTTACAATATATGAATCTACAATGACATATTGTAATTACCAAAGTTTATAGTATATGGTGTTTTATGTGCTGTGGGCTTGGACACATGTGTAATGACATGATGTGTATCCACCCTCATGCTATTACACGAGGTAGTTTCACTGTCCAGAAATCACGTGTGCTGTAATTCACCCCTCCTTCCCTTCTAACGTACTGATTTTTTTTTACTGTCTTCACAGTTTTGCATTTTCCAGAATATAATATAGTTGGAATCTTATAAGTAATCTTTTTAGACAGGGTGCTTTAACTGGTAATACGCATTTGAGTTTTCTGTGTCTTTTCATGGCTAGACAACACATTTCATTTTTTAGTGCTGAATAACATTCCACTGACTTGAAGCACCGGTTTATTTACCCATTAACCTACTGAAGGACATCTTGGTTGCTTCCAAGTTTTGGTAGTTATGAATAAAGCTGCTGTAAACATCGTGTGCTGTTTTTTGTGTGTACATGAATTTTCAGCTTCTCTGGATAAATACTAAAGAGAGTGAGTGATTACCAGACTATGTAAGAGTAAGTTATAAGAAACTGCCAATCTGTCTGCCAAACTAGCTGTACCATTTTGCATTCCCACCAGCAGTGAATGAGAGTTCCTTCTGCCAGCATTTGGTAGTGTTATACAGATACACTATCATACCTTTCTCTCCCACTGATAAGCACTAAAAGATCTGAACAGAATACAAAAAACAAAGACTTAAATTAAATAACAGCAAATAGATTGGGTAAGGAGACAAAATGTGAAGGTTAATTTTATGATTTTCCCCCCTTCTTTAATCTCTTTCAGTGTTTCCTGAGAATGGCTCCAATTGTAGAACTAGTCTAGTAGTGTGTGCAGCAATCACTCTGAGAAAAATCTTTATCTTTGAATTATAACACAAGGCCCCTGCTACCAAGAGAATGTTAGTGGAAAAATTTCTTTTCTTCCTCTTCCTACCCCATTTTCTTTCCTGGCTCTAACCTGAGGCCAAATTCAGTGGCTAGATGCATGAAACCTGCAATGATGACAGCATTGACAGCTAAAATCCCAAGAGAAAATCTACTTTTCTGGCCAGCTGAACCAGGAAAAGAGGACCTACATACAAATGTGAAGAAGGGGGACAGAAATCCTCATTAGTATCTTCTCTCCTTTCTTTCACTGCTTTTCCCTAAGAGTGACCTCAAGCTGAGCAAGAGTATGTGCCCGGTGCAGGCAGCTACAACTCTGACAGAAGGCCACATTTCTAGGAAATAGCCTTAGAAAACAGAGGTCAATGTCTCTTTCCCAAAGACTGGATTTGTTTGGTGTCCATTCTAATAAAGACGATGTTTCCTGTGGAGCAAAGAATAGGCACACTTATTGCCTCTTAAAATGATCTGGGTTCCCTAAGCTCAGGTTCTATAGCTGTGACACAAACCAAAGGCAGATGCAATATTAATCTCCCCACTCCTATTCCTATCACACCATCCCATCAAGAAAGAGATAGGGGAAATTAACACAAACATGATACTCATGCTGCTTGCTATGTTTTGAGTAAAAGTGCTTAATCAAGTCTTCTAAGTTAATTTGTTAGCTTAGAAGGAACATACAATTTCAGACTCTTTACAATTCCTGACAGAAAAAGTCAGTGAACTTGAAGAAAAATCGTTAGAAAATATCCAATCTGAATAACAGAGGGAAAACAAAGGCAGGAACTGTAAGACAATTTAAAAAAGTCTAACACTGACCTCAATGGACTCCTAGAGAAGTACACAAAAATATTTCAATAAATGATAGCTAAAGGTCCCTTGGGGCACCTGGGTGGCTGGTTAAGCCTCTGCCTTCAGCTCCGGTTATAATCCCGGGGTCCTGGATAGAGTCCCGCATCCCATCGAGCTCTCTGCTCAGCGGGGAGCCTGCTTCCCCCTCACTCTCTGCCTGCCCCTCCACCTATTTGTGATCTCTCTGTCAAATAAAATTTTTAAAAAGTCCCAAATTTGTTGAAATACCTAAATTTACAGATTTGAGACAACTTCAAAGAAAATCCTATCCAGCCACATCATAAAAAGCAGATGAAAAAACAAAGAGTTAAAAAAAAAACTTAAAGTAGCTAAAAAAAAATTACATTCAGGGAAACAATTACAAAGACTGTATATTTCTCATGAGAAATTAGAGATGACAACAGTGGCACAATATCTCTACAATGGTTTAAAAAAAAAAAAGTCAACATAATTCCTATACCCAGCAAAAATATCTTCCAGGAACAAAGATGGAATAAAGATATTCTCAAATGAAAGCATACTATAGGGACCTATCATCACTAGGCCAGTTGTTTAAAAAAAAAAAAAAAAAAGGGTAGGGGGGACCAAAAGACAATCTTAGCCTGAAGATACATGATAAGAGTTAACATAAATTTGGGTCTTCAGGAATACGGTGAAAATCACAGAAAGAATTAACTAACTGGAGAAATATAATAGACCATTTTTCTTCTCTTACATTATTGAAAATGTGTATGACTAAGAAACCAAAAATTATAACACTGTCTGGTAAGTTTTTCAATGTATGGAGATATATGTGAAAACTAAAAACACAGAGGAAGGAGAGGTAAATGGTTATAAGGATCTACATTTTATTTGTAGAGTATAATTTTAACTCTAATTAGATGGTAAATTATTAGGTATGTATTTTATAATCCCTACAGTAACCATATACATATATAAATATATATTAAAATATAGTTATATGTTATAAACAAATATACGTAAGTATATATACATTTATAAGAGGAAGGGAAGATAAAGCAAAAAATCCAGTAGATAAAATTAAGCACTTACAGACATTAATACAAAAGAAGGAAGAAAAGGGGAATGGGAAAAACAGAAAACAAATAAAATGGTAGATCTAATCCAGTTACACCAATAATTACATTAAACACACCAATTAGAGGGCAGAGGTAGCTAGACTAGATATAAAGACAGCAATACAGAACAATATGCTGCCTACAAAATACATACTTTAAAGACACAGATAGTTAACAGTAAAAGAATGGAAAAACTATGTCATGCAAACAATCAAAAAAGAGATGGAGTGCTACATAAATATCAGATAAACTTCCAATAACGAGTATTATCAGCAATGAAGAGAGACGTCATAGGATAAAAGCACCAATTTATGAAGAAATCATAACAATGTTAAGCCTGTGTCTAACAACAGAGCTTCAATATGAAGATGAAACTGAACTAAAAGTAATTAAATAACAAATTAAAAATCAACAATTATATTTGGAGATTTCATCACTTTTCTCTCAGTAATTGATAGAATAGACAGTTAACGGGATACCTGGGTGGCTCAGTTGGTTAAGCCACTGTCTTAGGCTCAGATCATGATTCCAGGGTCCTGGGATTGAGTCCCACATTGGGCTCCTTGCTTGGCGGGGAGCCTGCTTCTCTCTCTGCCTCTGCCTGCCACCCTGCCTGCTTGTGTGTTCTCTCTCTCAATCTGACAAATAAGTAAAATCTTAAAAAAAAAAAAAAAAAAAAAGAATAGACAGGTAGCAAGGCAAGATAGAGCAGACCTGGAAAAACTTTTAACCAACTTGACTTAACATTTATACAACACTTCAAAAATAACATCAGATTATATACATTCATTTCAAGCACATACAAAATATTCACCATAAGAGACCATATTCTGGGCCATGAGACAAATGTTAACACATTTAAAAGTACTAAAATCACAAAACATTTTCTAACCATAATCAAATTAAAGTAGAAATGACAGAGACATATTGAGAAAATCCCCAAATTTTGGAAATTAACACATTTCTAAATAACCCACAGGTCAAACAGTATGTCAGAAGGGAAACTAGAGCGTAGTTTAAATTGAATGAAAACAAACACAGCATTAAAATTCGTGGGATACAGCTAAAGCTGTGCTTACAAAGAAATATATAGCTAATACTCCAAAACAAAACAAGCAAATAAAAAACCACCAAGTTTCAAATCAATGATTTAAGCCTCCACGAACAAGAGAAAAAAAAAAAATCAAGCAAAAGCGGATTCTTTGAAAAGATCCCAAGATATTCTCTAGAGAGACTAAAATAAACGAGTAAATAAGTAAATAGAAGACATAAATTATCAATGCCAGGAGTGAAAAGGCAGGGGCAACACCCATAGACCCCACAAACATGGTCACAGGATAAAAAAGAGTATTATGAAAAACTTTATGCCCATAAATTTCACAACTTAGACTGAATGGGCAAATTACTTGAAAAACCCATACTATAGAAGTTCAACAAGAAATCACCTTGTCTATCTATTAAAAGATAATGAATTTGAAGTTAAAAGTCTTCCAAAAACAAAACTACATGCTCAGATGATTTCACTAGTGAGTCCTATCAACCTTTAAAGAAGACAGTAAGACTAATTCCATTCAACCTGTTCCAAAACACAGAAGAGGAATGAACACTCTCCAATTCCCTTAATGAAACCAGTATTTCCAGTACCAAAATCAAAGATATTACACATAAAAGAAAATACTGCACAAATATCTACTGTAACAGACATAGCAGCCTAAACAAAATACTATCAAACTGAATGCAGCAACATATAAAAAGGAAAATAAGTACATTTATGACTGTGATGGGCTTATCCCAGGAAGGCAAGGTTTATTTAGTGTTTTCAAATCAAGCAATATAATCCATGTTATCATTAACCTAAGAAGAAAACTGCACAATCATCTTAATAAACAGAAAAAGAATCTAGTATCTACCAGCCTCCATTCATGAATACAAAATACCAGAAAACTAAGAACAGAACTTCTTTAACCTGGTGGAGGACATCTACAAAAACAAAAACAAAACCCAAATCAAACCAAAACAAAACAAAAAAACCTAAGGGACACCTTGCTATCTCAGTTGGTAGAACATGCAACATTGAATCTCAGTTTTGAGTTCAAGTCCCATGTTGGGTAGAGAGATTATTTAAAAATAAAACCTTTAAAAATAAAAAAACTTACCAGATAACATCGTATGTAGAGAGAAAGAATATTTCCCTCCTAAGTTCATAAAAAGGAAGAAAATGGAACCACTTCTACCACTCCTATCCAATATTATACTGATGGTCTTAGCTATTACATTAAGGTATATAGGAAACAAAGAAATAAAACTCCAAATCACTAACAGTAGGATTAAATACATGAAAATCCCATGGACTCTCCAAAAAACCTACTAGAACTAATGAGCGTTTAGTACAGTTGCTGGATAGAGGGTAAATATACCACCAACAAACAAATGTAAAAAGAAGCCACGAAATAAGAATGAACTAACTAAATATGTGCTAGATTGGTATGCTGAAACACGGATGAAAAAAATCAAGTAACAAGAAAAAAAATGGAAAGAAATAGTAAACCTATGGCTTAGGGGCACCTGGGTGGCTCAGCTGTTAGGCCTGTGCCTTTGGCTCAGGTCATGATCCGAGTGGGATGGAACCCTGCATCAGGCTCCCTGCTCTTCGGGATACCTGCTTCTCTCTCTCCCTCTGCCCCAACCCCCGCTTGTGTTTTCCTCTCTGGCTGTGTGTAAAAAATAGTAAAATTTTTTTAAAAAATAGTAAACCTATGACTTAAAGGCTCAACACTGTTAATATGTTAATTCTCCACAGACTAATCTATGGACTCATCACAATACCAAATCAAAATATGAGGTGGAAGTTTTGGTAGAAATCAATAAATTGATTCTAAATTTACATGGAAAGGCAAAAGAAGTAGAAATGGGAAAGCAATTTTGAAAAGAAAAAAAAAAAGTCAATGGACTCACTACTAATTTCAAGACTCAGTTACAGTAAGACAGCATACAACTGGTAAAGAGTCAGCAGATCAGTGAAATAGAATGGAGTCCAGAAACAGATGTATACACATATATAGGCTCAACTCATCTTTAAAAAAGATCAAAAAAGATCAAAACCTTTAAAAAAGGTTCAAAGACAACTCATCAAGAAACTTCAATTCTAGCGTAACTTGCCATAAAGCATATGAGATTCATTGACAATACTGTAAAAATTGAAAAATACAACCAAACATCTTGAAATAACATTTACAGAACACTCCACCCATCCACATCTGACTCTATATAACCTTCTGGAGTGCAAACAAAATATTTACCACAAAGACCAGATTTTGATCCATAAAACAAACCTTAACAGGGTGATTATTTTTCAATAATTGGGCTGGAACTGGATATCTATATGCAAAAAAACTAACTTGAATGCGCATGTAAATTAACTGAATCCTAGGCCTAAATGTAAAAGCTAAAATTAATAAAACCTCAGGAAGAAAACATAAAACCTTTGTAACCTTGGGTTAGCAGTAAGAAAGAATTTCACAAGTGAAATCTAACATACGATCAACAACAAAAGGGTAACTTACACTTCATCTAGTAACAAACTTTCGGTCTGTAAAAGGTGATATTAACAGCATAAAAAGACAAGCCACAGTTTGAGTAAGCATATCTGCAAAACATACATCTGGCAAAGGATCTGTACTGAGAATACATGAGGAATTCTCAAAACTCAATGAGGAGATCCAACTTTTTAAATAGGCAACAGATGTGAAAGGACATCACCAAACATGATTTTCAGACAGTGAATATGCACATGAAGACCTCAACATCACTCATCATTACAGAATGTATATTAGAACTATAATGAGTTAACACTACAAACCTGTGAGAGGGCTAAAAATCATTGGTGTGCTGGTAAATGTTGAGAGAGGGAGAGAGAGAGACCACGTCTTTGAGAGAGAAGACTTCAATGTTATTTATTTAGAGAGAGTGAGCTAGTGAGTGAAGGGAGGGGCAGAAGCAGAGAGAATCCTGAAGCCGACTCCCCACTGAGTGCGGAGCCTGACACTGAGCTTGATCCCAGGACCCTGGATATCACCACCTGAGCCAAAATCAAGAGTCAGCTGTTTAACTGAGCCACTCAGGCGACCCACCTTCATTTTTAATATAATTCAAATATGTTTGTGGAACTTATTTTTAACAATGGCTGTGTTTAATAACCGGTTTCCAAATTCTTGACAATTTAACAATCACTTCTTTCAAGACAATGTAATCCCCCCTAAAGCTTACCACTACCTAAAATCAAAACTGACACTAACAAGTGCAGACAGGATGTCAAACAACTAGTATTCTCATTCACTGCTATGGGAATGTAATAATACATCTGATTTGGAAGAGTCTGGCAGTTTCTTTCTTTGCTTTCTTTCCCTTCCTTCCTTTGGATCTTTTATAATTTCATTAGATTTCAAAGATGGAATGGATAGAAACCTGACCAGAGACTAAAACAAATCTAGCTGCACAAAAGGTTCCCTGGGGCAAGCTTTCAATATTCAAACATTCAATAATACATACAAAGTATGACTCTGAATAAGGGTAAAATTTCTGTATTAAAATAACTTTTATGATACCAGGAAATAGAGTGAAATGCTTTTATACTGAAGCATCATACTTTCTAGAAAATAAAACCATAGATTAATGAATCTCAGACTTGGACAACAGTGTTCTAATGGATATGTTCTTGAGTTGTATTATTACTACAGCCATTAACTTATGGGACTAAAAGCAAGTGACTTCACCTCTTGCAAATCATTCTGGCACAAGTATAGCAGTTTCTTACAAATTCAAACGTACTTACCATACAACCCAACAATCCTACTTCCAAATATTCACCCACAAGAAATGAAAACTGTGTTCATACAAAAACCTGCACAAATATGTTTATATTGGCTTTACTCATTACTTCTTGAAGCTGGAAACAACAGAAAAGTCCTTCAACAACAAACAACTGTGCTACACTTACAATGGAATACTAAATTCAGCAATAAAAAAGTAATGAACTATTGATAACAGGAAACAACAGCTGAGTCTCAGATACTTTAGGCTAAATTAAAGAAGCTAGACTCAGAAGTTTCACACTGTATGATTCCATCTAACTGAACAGTGGTTGCCAGCAATTAGGAACAGGAAGTGTTAAACATGTGAGAGAATTTTTTTAGGTGATAAAAGTATTTTGTATCTTGATAAAGGTGGTAGTGAATTTTACTAAATTGAGGTTAATTTTGCCCCAAGTAAAAACTACCATCACAGAAGGGGAAAAAACCAAAACCAAAACCAAAAAAACCCGAAACAAAACCAAAAAACACAATTCCATTTCGTAGGAAAGTGGGTACTTGTAAAATTACACTAAAGGCCAATTTTATTCCTTTTAAGAAAAAAGTCTACAGAAAAGTAACTCTATCTCAAGCAACTTCATTTAATAACATTTTTTAGAGGCACAAAAATAGTTCATTCTAAAATCCTCAAATTTAATGGTTTTTAAGGGCAAGTGGTCAACTTGAGTGCTACTGCTTCAAAAATTTTTTAGTAATTTTCAGTGCTCACCTCCTTTAAACACCTGATCATAAAATGTTTCTCTGAAACAAAGGTAACTCACATTGGAATTTTCAGAAAAATGAGTACATTTAAAGTTGGAGGCCTACCCAGAGATCAGAAACAGAATTAAGGAAACAACTTGTGCACTATTACTACCTATTGCAAAAGCACAGTACATACTAATTTAGTAGCTCTTCATCAACAGTGCCTTGTCTTACTCTGCTTATTCTCTCCTCATAATTTCACCCACGTTCAGAATATCAAAGATCATTTCTATGCAATTAAGTCACTCCAGTCTTCCATACCATTTTTGTGCCATGGGCGCATTTCAATTACACATGGATCATCTGGTATTGCAGGTGTCTGTTCACACAGCTCTGTTTATTACACTGACTCCTTTCCTATACTCTCTAGGGCAGGGACTAGATGTCCACAATCTGATTTAATGTAATCATTCAACAAATTTATGAGATTCCTAAATCAACATTTCTAGCCCATCCAGCATTTCTAACTGCTTGGCGTTCTCCTCACTGGTTTAATATAACCCTAAGTGAAATGAAACTTAAAATTCCTTTGTCTAAGAATCACCTCAAGAGAGGGAGACATAAATGATGTCTTTAGATGTCTAACTTTTTAGCTACTGTTCCATCAATTTCCTTTTCTCCTTTATTATTTGTGCTTTCCTTCTTGAGGTCTTTAACTTCAGGCTTAAAATAGCCTCCAACTCATCAACCTACCAGTAATACCTTCCACTCAAAATCACCTCTCAGACTGCTAGCACGTTTATCTTCCCAGGTGATCATGGTAACTGCCATCAAATCTTTCATAGATCTCACCCACCTACGTAACAAATTCCAAAGCCCTTCACAATCTCACCCATAGTAAACATATAATGCCCCATATTCAGTCACTCACACAATTTTTTATGGTTTCCTAGAAAATGGACCGACCCTCGAGCGAGACTTGTTATTCTCCCACTTTGAAACTACATCACCCTTTCAAGGTCTCTCTTAAATATTACCTCTTCAGTGAGCTTCTCCCAGCCAAGAGATGCATTTACTGTTCATCTACTATGTATCAGGAACACTGAAAGGAATTAGAATCTCCCCAATGTTTCATTGGTACTTCCACTGAAAACAAATGCATTTTCAGACCATATAATCACAACCTGTATGAGTTTTCCGTACACTTCTTTCTTCTCCACTGGAGATTTTTTGTCCTCTAAGATTTGCAATAGTTCGCTGATATTTGCACTACGATTATCACCTAAACGGTACGGCAGAGGGTAAATACCCAAGTATCTGCTGGAGTGAATGAAGTAAGATGTCTTCTGAGCAAAATAGAGAAAAGGAATTTTAAGACCATCTAGATATCGAATATGAAATGCTCTATAATCTCTATCATATGCACAACTGACCAAACTATGGTCCTCATCTAAACTTCAACTGACCCTTCTATTTGAGGTTAATACGAGAACCAGGTATGAACATCTATGGTCAAGCGATTTTCAACAATGGTGCCAAAACCACTCAAATGGGGAAAGGATAGTTTTTTCAACAAATGGTGCTCGGACAACTGAACTGCCACGTGCAAAAGAATAAAGGTGGACCCTACTTCATGCCATACACAAAAACTAACTCAAATGATCAAAGACCCAAAAGTAAGAGCCAAAATCAAAAACTTCTCATTAGAACACATACACATAAATCTTCATGACCTTGGATTTGGCAGGGGATTCTTAAACATGACAGTGAAAGCATGAGAAACAAAATTTTAAAAATAATCTGGACCTTGCTAAATGATTTTTAAAATTGTTAAGGACACCATCAAGAACATGAAAAGAAACCTAGAGAATGGGAGAAAATATCTATGAATCATGCATGTATAAGGAACTTGTATCTAGAATATATAAAGAATTCTTGTAACTCAGTAATAAACCACTCAAGTAAAAAAAAAATGAGCAAAGAATCTGAATAGATATACCTCCAAAGAAGATATACAAATGGCCAAAAAGCATATGAAAAGACGTGCAATATCTTTAGTTACCAAAAAAATGCAATCAAAACCACACTAAGATACCACTTCATATTCGTTAAGATGAACAGAACCAAAAAAAGTCCTATTAACAGGTGTTGGTGAGGGTATGAAGAAACTGGTACCCTCGCACATGGCTGGTGGAAATGTAAAATGGTGTGGCCACTTCTTTGGGAAACCAGTCTGGCTATTATTCAAAGGATTAAATGTAGTACAGTTACTATAGAACCCAGTAATTCTACTTGTACACAAACGTTTACTGCAGCATTACTCACAGCAGCCAAAACGCAGAAACAACCCACATGTCCATCGATTGACGAACGGATAAACAAAATGTGGTACAGCCACGCAATGAAATATTATTCCACCCCATTCTATAAAAAGGACTTTGAAAACATTATGCTAAGTGAAAGAAGCCAATCATGAAAAACCACATATTATATTATTTCATTCATACAAAGTCCAGAACAGGGAAGTCCACAGAGACAGAAAGTTAGTTAGTGGTTGTTGAAGGTTGGGGACAGAGAGGCTTGGGGAATGGGGATGGGGGTCATAGTTAAAAAGTACGGGGTTTCATTCTGAGGTGATGAAAATGTTCTAAAACTAACTGTGGTGATGGGTGCACATATCTGTGACTGTACTAGAAAACCATTAAATTGTACACATTAAATGAACGAATTGCGTGGTACATAGATTATACCTCAATACAGCTGTTTAAGATAGAGAACAAGGCATATAATATAAATTTCCCAACTTTATTTTTGTATTAAAGATTTTATTTATTTGAGAGAGCACGCGTGAGAGAGAATGTGCATGCTCTAGGAGGGGGGGATGCGCAGAGGGAGAGACAGACTCCCTGCTGAGCAGGGTTATCCAGGACCCTGGGATCAAGACCCGAGCCAAAGGAAGACACTTAAGTAACTGAGCCACCCAGGCACCCCTTTATTATTTTCTTTAAGGTGTGATCTTACTACTCCATACTGCTCTACGGCAAGCACCTTTTAAGCTTAGGGCTGTATCATTTAAGGAAAAAGCAGTATTCTTAAACATTTAAAGCCTTACCTCTCAGGTACCAAAAAGAACAAGTTTCACTAGATTCTTTCTCCTTCTCTTTCTCTTCCCAGCCCCCTAATGCCAGCTGCTGCCTATTTTTTTGTTTCATAGTCACAACAATAATAAACACTAAGAGTTTTAAATATGTTTCATTCACTGAATTTGGCTTTATGTGACTGTTCTTAATTATGAAACGAAAGAAGCCTAATACTATGTTAAAAATATACACTAAGTTGTACGGTCATTACAAGCCTAACGATGACACTGAAAATGTCTATTATCTTATTTCACCTATATGGATTTCAATTGATTTTTTTCCCTCCAAATGCCCTCAAAGGAAAAAGTTTCTACATAAATGTATAAATTTTTAAACTAGGACTTACTTTTTCTTTAATTAAAGACATTAATTTATATGTCTTTCAATTTACAGCTTAGATAATAACTATTCAAAGCAGATGATCTACATCAGAATTATCTGGGACTTGGGAACTTATTACTGTCTGTGGACCAGAAGCAATGTCATGAGGAGTCTGTTAGAAATGCATAATAACAGACTTTTCCCAGCCCTACAGAATCATAATTTGCACTTTAACAAGATCCCTAGGTAACGTATGTATAAACTCTGAAAAGCACTGATCTAGGGGCATCTGCATTTCAAACAAGAATCCCCTGGTTTCTCCAACACAGGAGGTTTGAGAAGCACTTCTAAAAACGAAAGTGGAGTTACTGAAAAAGAAAATTCCCTTACAGCACTTTTGGTATACTAAAAAACAGTGCTATATATCCTTCCTGTAAGAGTTTGGAAAGCAAAAATATTCTGAATTTATACATCTCAGTTATACTACCTTAAAGTTAATAACCTGAATGAATCTATAACAAACAAGGTTTAGATAAACAATCAAAATCAACTTTATTTATAACTTTCACCGTGTACTAACCAAGATAAATTGATTCATACTCAAAAGTTCTGTAGACTTTTATTGGGGAAAAAAAGGCAAAAACCCTATTAAAAAGACCCAACCAACTGGGAGATAGATTATAGTTCCTTTTAGTCAACTCCTAAAAGCCTCAATTAAACAGAATGCTTAGTGTTCACAGTGTCAAGTTTACTCTAGGTCAATAGGTTGTTTTAATCCTAGCTGGTGGAAAACCTCTGCAGCCCTCAAGGAAATACAGGTCTTGGGATCCTGCACAGACACTCTCATTACATTTTAAGATAGTTATACAGTAAGTATAAAGGGCTAAAAAGATACTAAACCCAAAAGGTTAATCTGTTACTCAAGACAATTTTTACTAATTGTTAGGAGATGATGTTTTGACAATGAATCCAGCAAACATTTACCAAATGGAAATATTCAGGACTGGAAGGAACACAAAGATGATCAAGGCACTATCCCCAACCCCAAGAAGCACATAATCAGAGGGGAGGTGGAGTTTGACTGAGAATCTGTATACACAATTTGCAGTGTATGGTCACTGTGGAAAGTGGTTCCCGGAAGTTCCCAGTAAATGATTTTCAAATAGAAGGTCTTTTACTGTAATTTCCAATTGATTCAGTGTCTAGCTGCACAAGCCCAAAAAAAGCATACTAAAAAGCACTTTATAAGGAAATACAGCCCAAGGTAAACAATCTTCTGGGCAATTTGCATACACGTTAATACACATACACGCATAAAACTGGACTATGAGGTGTGGCGCCCTCACCAAATGCAAAGCAATTCAAACCCGAAATGATCTAGGAGGCCAATACAGTTAACAGTGTTTCCTTTGACAAAAACAGGAACACTCAACTTCAGAGACCGCTGACCATGCGAGAAAAGAGGAAAAAGGGAGTGAGGATCTGTTTTTACTTCTCCGAGATAACTTTAACACAAAACAGAACAAAACCAACAACCAACCAGCACTTTCCCGGACTACACCCTCCCTTCAACTTAATATTTTATAAACCACTCATTCTTTTTTTTTTTTTTTAAACACTCTTATTCTTAAAAAGTCTAGGAACTAAAGAAGACAAAACCGGTTAAATGCATTTAACAGTCGAATACTGAGGCACCTCCCTCAAGGGGAACCGGCAGTCCATGAAGGGTCATAACTGGGAAAAGTGCATCCACACGCTCCCTGGACAGCCAGGGCCACTCAACACTCAGTTCACTGCTCTCTCCTTTCAGGGGCACACCCTCCCTTGGGAAGGGAAAAGCAAGCACCTCTTCAAAGCGGGTGCGGAGGTCGTCGGGAGGGTGGTGAGGTTTATCAGGACTCAGGGAAAGCCCATTTCTGGTCTGGAGAAGAGATGAAAGTGACACGGAGGAAGGCCAGCTGAGCCGGGAAAGGGCGCTGAGATGCTCGCGCCGGTCCCTGCCCCCCCAAAGAGGATCAGGTCAGCCCCCGGCCCGCGGGCTGGTCTCCCGAGGAAGCCTAGCCGTCCAGGCCAAGCTCCAGCCCGCTGACAGGTACCTGAGGTGGGACCCGCGTCACAGGTGTCTCCCCGAGCAGGTCCCTGCAAACCCGGGGGGGTGGGGAGGGACAAGTCCCGGCAGGGGAAAGGCACCTAAAGGTGAGACGCGCGGCAGTAGCGGAGCGCAGCACCCACGGCGACGCGGTCTCACCTCGAGGGTGGACACAGTGCTGGTGAACAGATCTTCTCCGTCCTCCAGCTCCTCAAAGTCGGTGGGCTTCGCGTCCCCCAGCGGAGGAGGCTCCCTCTCGGCCGCCATCTTCGCTCGTCCAGACGACTGCGCGAGCGGGGCCTCGCGGACCTGTCACGTGAGCACGCACGGCAGTGCTGGCGCGCCGGCCGCCGGGCTCCCCCTCCACCCACGGGCCCGCCTCTCGTGGCCCCGCCCCCGGCCTCGTGACGGCGCCCACCCCGAGCGCGCTGCGCTCGGCTCCGCCCCTTTGCCTTTCCTTCCTCTTCTGCTTCTGGGTGGTCGTCTTTCTCCGCGCTTTTGCTGGACGGATTTGGGTGGAAGGCTTTGGGGCGTTTATTACCTTCTCCTTCGTAGCACGTCTAGATCAAACGATTTCTCGGTGTTACCAGTTGTAAAACTGGGATTACCACTTTGCAAATCTGCTTTAGGAAGTGGAAGACTTTGGGCTTGGATTATACACACACTGAGGGCAAGACGGAGGATTGGTGAGAAATAGACACCTTTAGGTTGTCCAACAGAACTCTCCGGCGTGATGGAAGTGTTCTGTATCCGTAGAGTAACCGCTGGCCAAGTGTAACCACTGACCCCTTCACGCGACTATGAGGAGCTGAGTTTTAAATTTTATTTAACTTAAATCTAAATAGCCGCATGGGGCTAGAGGCTACCTACTGGCCAGAGCAGCTCTAGATAACAAAAATGCCTTGAATAATTTCTTGTGTGAGGTTTACTCCAGTTTCATCATGAGCCGCAACATACTTTTCCTGCATAAAAGACGAGAAAGGCTGAGCAAATAATAGGAAAATCAGATGATTGGCAAGAGCGTGATACTTAAATCCCTCTGCCAATTACTAGTGCTTCATCATGGGAAGATCTCTTGAAGACTTTCAGCTTCAACTTCCCCAGCAGCAAAACGTAAATGTTACTAATTCTCCACTCACACTTCACTGCCCAGGATTATTCTCAGGTTCATATGAAAAAATATGTTAAAATATTCCGAAAGCTAAAAAGTGCTATGTTAATGCAAAGTATGCCCATGGAAAATTAAAAGAGGGCATCACAAATAGCAACCTGAGGTTATAATTTTTGCCAAAGGAATAAAAAGCTTTGATGGGATTCTTTACAAATTAAATACAAATTCTCAGCCCTCACTGGCCTGCGAATTATGTCTGGCTTCTACCGGCTATGCCCAAAACTTACTTAGCATCGCAGGCCTTATTTTTTTAAACTGCATTACAACAGGTTTTTCTACTTGGCCAGGAATTCTTTCGCTCCTACATTTCTAAATTTCCATGATGATTATCAAGAAGCATTAGCCCAAACCATGATTTATTTAAGTAAGTATACCAAGGCTCAAAAATTACTTGGGTCATCTTACCACCATCATCACTGCTTTACCTAGAACCATTGCTGTTGTCACTTTCTGGAAGAATCATGCTGTTGAGGCATATTCCTTGGCCTGCACCTCACCAGCCTACAGTTAGTCTGGAGTTTGTCACTGATCAGACCCTTCAACCTCTCCTGAAAGCTCACAGCCCGGGGTGAGGTGATGCTTCTCTGCATCCCTACTTTTTGCCTCTGTTTCTGCTTATTGCTTACTACTTTCTGTTTTCTGCTATGGTCATTTCTATTCCCAGCTTATTTTTTGTACCGCACATCTGAATTACTTGAAATATAGGTCCAGCCACTTGTGACAGAGGAAGTGGCTGTTTTGTAAAAGGAAGGTATATGCAGAACAATCTGCAAAGGCTGAAGGGGCTGTAAGACCAAAGAAAAAGGCCGGACAAGTCCAGCTTGACATGAAATGGTTTTTTATTAAGGGGACTTACAGACAGAAGCGTGTCTTCGTGTCTTCAGTGGCAGCAAGACCTGTAGATCTCCGCAGCCCCACCTCCCATAAAACTGCTTTTATAGCCTTAGAGGCAGGGGAATACTTGCTGAGAGACTACCCAGGAGGAGAATGTTTGAAAATAGTCATGTGTCATATTCATATCTCCAAAGCAGATCAGGGACATATGCCCTGAGGGTACACTTAAGGGTGTGGCTAAACAAAAAGAAAGAATGTGTTGGGGGTGGGTGTTGGTGGGGCTGTGCTCACAAAGGCTTCAGGTCACAGAGGGGTCATCATGGCAGATCTATCCAAGATGGCATTAGTCTGGTTCACATAGCAGCTTCAAAAATGTAGTTTCATTGTCCCTCATATAGGACCATGAAAGCTCTATGAGATCATCCAGGGATTATAGCTTTGTTCTGTTGTCCTGTCCTCCCTAGGATGTAATCTCTTCCTCCTGGTCCAAGTTGGCTCCCCACAACCACTTTCCAGCTGGCGGAAGAGGAATAAAAGGGAAATGGAACACTATCCCCTTCCCTTTAAGGGCCAAGTCCAGAAGTTGTACACACATTTCTGTCCGCATCCCTTTGAGCAGCGAGTTAGTTACATGGCTATCCCTAGCCACAGGAGGAAAGGCAGTTGTTACTCCACTTCCTAAAAACTAGAGGTTCTCATACTCTGGAAGAAATGGAAATTTTGGTAGGGAACCAGCAGTCTCTGTTATAAAACATTGATTCAATCTTCATGGTAGCATAACGGCATTTCCTTCTGGTAACCATTCCTTTCCCACACTCTGCTGGAAGTCTCCTCCAACTCCCAAATGGAGGGCCTGACGCGGGCTTAAACCCAATAGCACCCACTCCCTTAGTCCTAGGGATTGGTAGGAGGTCAGAATCGGCTATATTTCCCACAGACTCTCAGCAGCTTTGATTGTCTCTCTTTCCTTATTCAACCTGAATTCCATGAGCCAGAACTCTAAGAATTATCTATTTTTCTCAGCTGTTTCTCTTCATTGGCTTTTTGGCTCTTCTGTATAATCTTCTCTGAAGTCCCACCAGCCTCTCTAGTCTTATATCCATAGTGCTAAGACCATTTGATACATCAACCCAATCTTGACGGAAGGTCCTGAAGTCCATGATCTTTGACCCCAACTCCACACTGCCTGGATACCATTATTTGTTTCTTTGTCAAATCCTTTAATGATTCTTCCCAGAAGAGGTTCTAAAACGTTCCTTTCTCTTAACTGTCCTATGACCTTTTCTCCTCATTTTTATCAGACCGCTTAACACCCTCATTCAGGGACAAAATAAAATCTGCCAAGGGAATCCTTTAGTATCAAGCACAATTAAAATTCTCTGTGTTCTGCCATCACTTGCTGTGTATATTTCTTTAAAATTTTTATTTATTTATTTAGTTGATTTATTTAAGGGGAGTTAGGGGCAAAGAGAGAGGGAGAGAGAGTCATTAGCAGACTCCACGCTAAGCATGGAGCCCAATGTGGGGCTCATTCTCACAACCCTGAGATCACGACCTGAGCCAAAACCAGGAATCAGACATGTAACCCACTGCACCAGCCAGGCATCCTGGGGTGTATATTTCTATAACACCTAGCATATTGTACTGTGATCATGGCCTCTTTTCTATCACCCTTAATAGTCTAGAGGATTATTGCATCTAGGGGCTATATTTGAATTGACTTTGGATCCTGGGTCGCCCTGTATTAGTTATCTATCACTGTAAAACAAATCACACCAAACTCAACAACTTAAAAACACAGATGTATATTTTCTCACAATTTCTGTGGGTCAGAAATCCAAGTGCATCTTAGCCAAGTGCCTCTGATTTTGGGTGTCTCACCAGTCTGCGATAAAGGCAACTATCAGAGCTGTGTGCAGTCACCTCAGCACTCAACTGGAAGAGGATCTCTTTCCAAGCTCCCTTTCCAGGCCTCCCTTGGCAGGCCTCAAGTTCTTACTGGCTGTTGCCTGGACATATGAATTTACCGCCACACAAGCCCCTCTGTAAGGCCTCCTACACCGGATATCTCAGCATCCTTCCCCAGAGCAAGGACTCTAGGACAGAGAGTGGGGAAGCACTAAGAAAGGCAAGGGTGGGCAAGCGAGACAGAAGCAGAGTCTTTTTATAACCGAATCTCAGAAATGGCATCTCCTCATGTTTGCTGCATTCTGTTTATTGCGAGTTCACACTTAAGGGGAGGGGCAAAACAAGGGTGTAAATAACAGGAGGGAGGGATCTTGGCGGCCATTTTATTTTATTTTACTTTATTTTAAAGATTTTATTTATTTATTTGACAGACAGAGATCACAAGTAGGCAGAGAGAGAGAGGGAAGCAGGCCCCCCACCGAGCAGAGAGCCCGATGTGGGGCTCGATCCCAGAACCCTGGGATCAGGGCCCGAGCTGAAGGCAGAGGCTTCAACCCACTGAGCCACCCAGGCACCCCATTGGCGGCCATTTTAGAGGTTGCCATAAACCGCCATAGTGTTTAGTACCGAAAATAGATAGCTTCGATGAATAAATGAATGAGCATGTGACTCAAAATAGAGAGCTAAGTGGAAGATATAACATACAGTAGGTAAAGCAACTAGTGCAGCAAGGATCCAGACAGTCAGGGCAGCACAACCCTAAAGACCACTTAAGAAGCAAGCAAAGGAAGAAGTGCTATGAAGAAAACAGAAAAGCAGTAGTCTAGGACTACAGTCTAGAAAGGGTTACAAAGGAAGTAAAAGAACAAAGAGTATGTGGTTGTATCAAATGCCTTCAGTATATTAATAAGGTGTTAACTGAAAAGAGTGAATCATTGCTGAACAAAAAAAAAAAAAAAAAAAGGATATAGCAAGTTGTGATGGTTAATTGTATGTGTCAACTTGCCTAGACCGTGCGTACCCAGATACTCAGTCAAACATTCTTCTGGGTTTTCCCCAGATGTAGTTGGGATGAAATTAACTTTTAAATCACTAGACTGTCAGTAAAGCAGATTATCCTGTATAATATGGGTGGGCCTCATCCAATCAGTTGAAGGCTTTAATAGAACAAAGACTGACCTCCCTAAGCAAGAAGGAATTCTGCCACCAGACCATCTTTGAACTTGAACTGCAGCTTTTCCCTGGGTCTCCAGCTTGCTGGTCTACCCACTATATATATAGTTACATATATACACACACACACACACACACACACACACACGTGTGTGTGTGTGTGTGTGTGTGTGTGTGTGTGTTTCTTTTTGGACTCACCAAGTCTTCACAATTGCATAAGTCAATTCCTTAAAATAAATCTCTCTCTGTATATATAGTACATCCTGTTGGTTATGTTTCTCTGGAGAACCCAGACAACTATACAAGGATAGACTATTATTTCAAGACATATAAATAGAAGGAATGCCAGAATAGGTCAGTAACTTGCTGAAGATACAGGCTTACTTTTTCGTACATGTTTGTTTTATTTTAGAGAGATTTATACATGTTTACATATTAGGGAAAGTGAGAGCAGAGCAAGAGGTTCACAATATGGAGACATATAATCAGAAAGGAAGAGATCTGAAAGTATACGGGTAGGAATGAGGTAAACAGCAAGAAGTAGGATTTGCCTTTAAAAAAGAAGGTATACTTCTTCTGAGAACAGAGAAAGCGGGGGGGTTCAGAGTTTGTATTCGCTATTGTGCATCACGAACCACTCAAAACTTGGTCAATGAAAACAAACCCATTTATTCTTTCTTTTTTTTTTTAAGATTTTATTTAATTATTTGACAGAGAGAGAGATCACAATTAGGCAGAGCGGCAGGTGGAGAGAGAGAGGGAAGCAGGCTCCCTGCTGAGCAAAGAGCCCAATGTGGGGCTCGATCCCAGGACCCTGAGATTATGACCTGAGCCAAAGGCAAGGCTTAATCCACTGAGCCACCCAGGCGCCCCCCATTTATTATTTCTAATGAGTCTGCAGGTCCGCAAGCTGGTTCTGCTGGACGAGATTTGGCAAATCTCATCATAGGGGTTGTTTGTATTATGTCTGCAGTGGCTGAGGGCTTCACAAGGTGCTGACAGTACAACGCTGGTCCTGACTAGGACATTTCAGGTCCGCTGCGTGTACTCTCATCCTTCTAGACTGGTCAATTTTTCACGGCTGTGGCAGGCTTCCAAAAAATAGAAGGTGGAGACACACAAGAACTTCTTCAAGCCTTCACAGAAGTCCCATAGCCAAGCCCAGGGTCACAGTGGGAAAGGACTAAAAAGTTGCAGGGCAAAGGGTGTGGAAAAGAGAGGCCATTAATTTGGGCCATTGATGCAATCAGTCTACCACAGGGTGGATACATTCATAGACTTATTTGTAAATGCTACAGGAGCAGGAAATGGAAAAAGTCCACACCCAAGAGCAATATTTTTTCCCCCCTATGGGGAAAGAGAGGTTAATTTCCAAGAGAAAAGAGGTCAGTATCAGCACAGGTGGCAGGAGGAAATGGAAGAGTATTTTCAGTAGATCTGTGAAGATTCGGAGAGAACATTCACCAGGGACATATAAGGAACTGGCAAACATTACTGGAAGCATAAATGAGGTGGAGACCATATGTTTCTGGTGGCAATAATCCCAACATTTGTGTTATTTTCTCCTGTAGTCTAGCATTGGAGGTGTAGGAGTGGAGCTGGATGGTTGGATTGATTCAAGGCTAGACATTTTTAGAATGAGCTTGGTTGAGGGCTAAGGCAGCTAAGGATTTTGAGGCCTCTCAAAAGAGAGGGATGTCCTTGGGGCACCTGAGTAGCTCAGTCGTTAAGCATCTGCATTCAGCTCAGACCATGATCCTTGGGTCCTGGGATGGAGCCCTATATCAGGCTCCTTACTCAGTAGGGAGCCTGTTTCTCCCTCTCCCTCTGCCTGCAGCTCCCCCTGCTTGTGCTCTCTCTGTGTGTCAAATAAATAAATAAAATATTTTAAAAAAGAAAGAAGGAATAACTCTTCCCAAGGGTATTAAAAAGTGGTAGCATAAAAGTAATATTTAGAACCCAATATGGGCTATACTTTGGGTGAAAAGTGACCTATTACTCAAGGCAAGGAGGTCAAAGGAATTTTCTGGGAAGCAATCAATGTTGTGAGACACTTGTTTGCATGGAAATTGTGGCTGTAGGAACACAGTGCAAAAAGCGAAATGGAAGTCAGATGCGGATGGAAGGGTGTAAAGAGGGAAGTCAACAGATCAACAAGACTCTGGAGAGACCTTACCCTTGAACAAAACTTCTAGTGAGTGAGGTGACGTAAGCAGCTAGAAACACGTAAGATCCATAATGATCTCCTTTGCAATTATATCAGGAAAAATAATCCTTTGGTTGCTTAACTTTAACAATTGTTCAGTGAAAATAATTAAGCTCCTTACTGAAAGATAACGAAGGACTTCACATTTGTTGGAGGAAGGAAGGAAGTTGGTCAGTCAAGCATGGTGTTCTTTCTTACAAATCATAAATGCAAACAAGCTACCATTACTCAAAGTGTCAGTGATCCCTTAACCTGTGACTTGACAAATAGCTATGAAATGGATATATGGTTGTAACCTCCTGTGTCTCAGTTCATGAATGGCATCAGAGTTCTAGAGACTAAACCATTCTCTCAAAATAACTATTTCATCACTTATATCTCTTGAACACCATAAAGGGTAATAAGCAGGTCCTTACACTTACACAAAACCCCATTATCCCTTCCTCTCCATTTTCTCCCTCATACCAACTGCCCCTGTGCTTCTCTCACCCCACAATACCCCTGTAAAACCCCTCCCCTTCTGTTTCTGGGTGGTATTTTCCTGTCACTCCCCTGGCCACTGCTGCAGTCACGGTCAACTTTGCGGTCATGAGACGTGTGCAGTCACATTGTATCTTGCACTCAGAAGTGCTCCAGTCTTAGCTGAATGCTTTGCAGTCGTTGGCTGCAAATTCTTAGCAATTTTGAACAAGGGGTCCTATATGTTCATTTTACAATGGATCTTGCACATGTTATAGCCAGTTCTGATTCCAGTCTGCCAGTTAGTACAGCATCAGAGAACGCAGTGGGATTGGGTATTTGCTGTTCCCCAGGGCAGAGGGAGATGAGCTTGTGTTCCACTCTCAACCCTTTTCCTAAGAGGATTGATTCAGTGGCTTTGGTGGCTTTACCCTGGGCTCTCAACTTTCTCCTTCTGGCAGAAGCAAAATGAATACAGTAGACACTTAAATATTGATAATTCTTGTCCCATCAATACATTCTTTGGAGGACACAGTCAAGTTCAGAGATGCATGTTTATAATGTTAGCCTTCCAAGGACTGGTGCAGGTGAAGAAAGACTTAAGGCAATTTCTTGGAAAAACAATATTGAGAACAGAAAAATAAGAGAATATTTGATATTTCCAAGAGGTATATTTATGAATACAGAATTCTGGGGACAAAGTTATTTACTTGGGTGAGCTAAAATGGGGATGGAAACCATTAAACATGGAGGAAAGACCCAGGGAAATAAGATGGAGGTCAGGTAAGGAAATTGGGCTGAAATGAAAACAAAATAAAACTAAAACCCAGTTACTGCAACTTCTTCTTCTTCTTTTTAAAAAAATTTTTTTTTTTTCCAATTCTTGTCATAAAACCTGTCTCCTACATCAGAGACTTTCCTGTTCCAGGGACAGATCATATCTTTTTGTCCTTCATGGCCCTTGATGTGGTACCTTACACATCATCCTCTCTCAATATTTGCTGTTTAATTGAAAATAAATCTAAAAAAGAAACAAAGCCAATTCTTTCAGATCAAAGAAAGCAAACTGTCAGCTTGTAGGCTTGACACAGATGGGTTTTATTTGGACTACACTGGTTTTTTTGGTAGTTTTTTTTTTTTTTTTTTTTTTTTTTTTTTTACATTTTAAGATACTGGCAATATTTTAAAATCAGGAATTTCACATAAAAATCCAGATTTCTGGCTTCTCTTTAAAACAAACAAACAAACAAACAAACAAAGATCTGGCTATGTATGGCCCAGATCTCTATGGGTATATGCTCTCCAGCTCTCTGAAGTCCCCAGTTCACCCTGTTGTCCTCCCAGCATGAAGGCATTCCCACCGGCCCGTACCTCTTTCCCCTTACCAGGTGGCTTGATCCCCCAAATCCAGGCCCGCCCCATTGTTCCTTAGTAGTAAGCATTGGGTTTCAGGGGGCATCACGGCAACCCAGAATAAAGAAAAATTTTCCTCCTTCCTTAGAGCCAGGGGTGGCCATGTGACTAAATTCTTGTCATTTTATTTGATGCCAAATTATGTAATGTCAACGGAGTTTTATGCACAACATCTGGGAACTGTCTTTAAAAGGATGAGACATGCCCTTCCCCCACTATCTCCTTCTGCAGGCTGGAATTCAAACGTAAGTGCTGGCACCCTGACAGACATCCTGGACCATGAAGAAAACTTGGGACTGGGATAGCAATGCAGTAGAGGGGGCATGGGTCCCAGGCTCTGAGAATCTGCCCTGCCAGCCCGGACATGCCTGCCTCCCAGCTTTTACATCAGACAGAAACAAACCTCTATCTTATTGTGGGGGAATTTCTGTTACCTAGAGCCAAACTGAATCTTAAATAATACAACTACAAATTATCTCTGATAAGCAGGAGTTTTCTACAGTTCTACTCTTATGAAAAGTTAACTACCCTGAAAACTCACAGTCTAGGGAAAGAAGGACGTATACAGCCAAGCCTGATCATTTCAGAATGGTGGGTGTACATTTCATGAATACAAATTGACAGGTCCATCTGCTAAAACGACATTGCGGTGGTAAAGCTTGGAGGCTTTGCAGTTTCTGATTCTTCTTTTCCTTCAACTTCCTCATCTGTAAGACGAAGGTAATAAAAAAGATTAGATGAGAGGAATGCATATAACCAAAGCAGTTTCATTCCTTAAATTCTAGGTAGATGAAGCAGCATGGTGGCCCAGAGCTGGTAAGGCATATGAACTAAATAAAGAGAGGCACTTTTTATTTTCTGCTTATTCTGCTCTTCCCACATTAAGAAGTATTACAAAGGGTGGGAGGGAGAGTGCAAAATTTTCAGCAGCCCATGAAAGAGCTATGTTGTTAACTCCAGCCAGCATATACACGATATCTTGAAAGTTAAGACTGATGAGGGAATCTCAAATCCTACCATTTTTATATCACACTTATATCATCCCTAAAAGCAGTACATCTGATGCTGACATTTGAATGGGAATTATATTTTCTTTCAAAGCATCGTTATTAGATGACTAACTTCTCCAAAGAGCCTTGAGTTTACTGAGAAACTTAATTCCCCCTGTTGGAGTGAGCTCCTGGTCAGAATCCCTCTCACGAAAAAGAAACATGGTACATAGAGAACGTAGACATTTGTCCTTCTGTTATAGAACAATTTCCATACATTTGTGTAACACCTTTTTTGGGGGGGAGACCAATGTGCCAGCAAATAAGAATCGGAAGAAATTCCATATATTTGGTAGTTTTCTATAACATTTAAAATTTTTCATTATGCCAGTATCTAACCCCTTTCTAAGAGAATCTCTAGTGAAGTCTAAAACCTTAAAAATATCTTTAGTTGAAAGTAAATATAGGGCTTAGAAAAAGTAAAGAAGATGGTGTTATTTTAAGGAAGTCATTTAAAAATGGTTTTATCTTGGCAAACAGAGCATAAATGGAAAATATTTGCATAGACAGAAAAAGAATATTATACATACAGTCAATATGTTATTTACAGAGCTAGACTGTGACATTGTTGTTCATTACTCAGTCGCCATAATGAGAACGTCTTGTTTTCCAGTGCTTTTATATTAAAGTTATCATTTTACCAATGAAGAAAGCAGGCTTCATCTATCATTCCCCGTTCACATATCATTCCCCTGCCCTCCACATTTAAGGAATATTCTAATTAAATAAACAACCTAAGCCTGATTTATATTTAATAATGATATGATGTTCCATGAATAAAGTATACAAAACGGCCCTAAAAATCTGAGAAACAATTGGTAGAGACTATACTAATAATTTTTTTCTCACAATTTTTTAAACTCCATGAAGATGTGACTGTGGGGACATTCTTTTGTGACAGCTGTCTATTTTTGTGGGGCTAAGGTCCTCCAGGTAAATAACCATCATTATTATTATTATTATTATTATTATTATTATTATTATTTTTAGAGAGAGTGTGCACACACAGAAGTGAGGAGGGGCAGAGGGAGAGGGAGAGAGAATCTTAAACAGACTGCATGCTGAGCTCAGGGGCCAACTCGGGGCTTGATCTCACCACCCTGAGATCATGACCTGAACTGCAACGGAGAGTCAGGCACCTACCCGACTGAGCCTCCCAGTTGCCCTGGGAAATAGCAATTATAATGAGCCTTTCGGTCTTTGACGCCAGACTCTCAAAGTATTTGAAGCCTTTAGATATAAAACAGTCTGATAAAACTAGATTAAATATAGCAATTTAAGTTTGGCTACCAGTGATCTTTTTAAAATGTTAGTGGGTTACTGACTTTTTAGTCCCCTTTTGTCTCTGATTCTGCTTTCTGCAGTTATCTGAAGACAAACGTGGGTCTGAAGGCAGATGATACTCCTTCGAACATATTGTTAGAAGGTCGATAGGAGCCTAACGCTCCGTCCCAGTGCCTATGCCATTCCCGTCCTTTATCTCATCATGTGGGCATTTTATCATCTTACATCACCACAAGAGGAAGCCTGAGAGCAGAAAAAGAAGATATTTTGAGAAAGGAACCACATTCACTTTACTTTCATTGTATAATATTTCATACAACATTATATTGTTATAATTGTCCTATTTTATTATTAGTTATTGCTGTTAATCTCTTATCAACTTAATTTATAAATTAAACTTTAACCTAGGTATCTACATATGTGTAGGATAAATGTAAATTATATATAGGTTTCAGATCTTTTGGCAGTTTCGGGCATCTACTAGGTTTCTTGGAACTTATCCCCCCCACAGATAAGGGAGACTGATGTATATGTTTTAAATGAATTGGGAGGGACATCTTGGGTGGCACAGTCGATTAAGCAACCGACTCTTGGTTTTAGCTCAGGTCATGATCTCAGGGTTGTGAGACTGAGACCCAAAACAGGCTCTGTGTGGGTGCCGAGACTGCTTGAGGATTCTGTCTCTCCTTATGCCTGTACCCCCTCTCTCATGCCTTCATGGTCTCTCTCTCTCAAATAAATAAATTATTTATAAATAAATAAGAGGGAGAGAGAGAGCAGAGGGAGCGGCAGAGAGAGAGGGAGAAGCAGACTCCCGGCTGAGCAGGGAGCCCGATGGGGGGCTTGATCTCAGGACCCTGAGACCATGACCTGAGTCAAAGGCAGACGCTTAACTGACTGAGCCACCCAGATGCCTCAATAAATAAATCTTTAAAAAAGTAAGTAAAGTAAAAGAATTGGAGCATGCTGTTTGCCTGGCAGCCTCTTGCCTGAATGAATGCCCAGCTCCCATTGATGTGACTGGGCATTCCTGCCCCTGTCAGTAAGAGGACTACGTCCAGCCAACCCGCTGGGAGGAAGGGTCCAATGACCATCCCTTTCGGACAGCATAATGCATTAGAGCTCACACCCAGTTCATGCTGTTGGTGTCGCAGCCACCACTAGTTCATGTTGACCTTGTATGTTGGGGCAAAGGTCAAACTCAATTTTCCTGAAGAGTTGTTGACTACATGAATGTTGTCACCCACCCGTGTCCTCCACCTGCCTATGGTGACTGGAGAAATTAACCCTCAGCTGCATTTTGGCTGAACAATCCTTTCCTTTCTCCCTCACTTGGTCATGAGAGCATGGGAGATGACAATCATTTTGTTTATCCTTGTTTAACTCCCTGTGGGACTATGTCTTTGTGCAAAAGTCAACTTATGGACAACTGTGATTCTCAAGCTTGGGTGTGCACCAGAGTCTCCTGGAGGGCTTGACCAAACACAGATTTCTGGGCTCTATGCCCAGGCTTTCTGATTCAAATGGTCTCAGGTGGGGCCAAGAATATGCTTTTCTAAAAACACCTCCATAATATTGTTGCGTTTGTTTAGAATAGCACATTTTGAGAACCACTGCTCTAGAAGAAAAAAGCCCATTTTGGCAGTACTTTTGGAACTAGAAAGTTACGTCTTTAATCAGCTGATAAGTAGTTTTTTTTTTTTTAAAGATTTTATTTATTTATTTGACAGAGAGAGATCACAAGTAGACGAGAGGCAGGCAGAGAGAGAGAGAGAGAGAGAAAGAGGGAAGCAGGCTTCCTGCCGAGCAGAGAGCCCGATGCTGGACTCGATCCCAGGACCCCGAGATCATGACCCAAGCCGAAGGCAGCGGCCCAACCCACCGAGCCACCCAGGCGCCCAGCTGATAAGTAGTTTTATGCCTTTGAGGTCTTTGGGTATTTAAGTCTCATTCTGTTTGCTGTCATACTTTATATCAAATGGATTCCTTTGTGTTTTTCAAATAAGTGCTCTTTGATCATGTTCAAAGCCTCAGGCTTTGGATACACACCTGGGTTTCTGTGTACTGGGAGCAAAGAGCACCTCTCAATGATTTGTCTCTCTTCATTGGCTTCCCATTTGGTTATTGGCCAATAGAGTGTAAACTGAAATTTCTTTTTTTTTTTTTTTGGAAAGATTTTATTTGTTTATTTGACAGACAGAGATCACAAGTAGGCAGAGTGGCAGGCAGAGAGAGAGGAGGAAGCAGGCTCCCTGCTGAGCAGAGAGCCCGATGCGGGACTCGATCCCAGGACCCCGGGATCATGACCTGAGCCGAAGGCAGGGGCTTAACCCACTGAGCCACCCAGGCGCCCTAAACTGAAATTTCTACAGTCACTTTCTACTTTATTTGTTTATAAAGACTTATTTATTTATTTTAGAGAGAGAGAGAACAGGAAGAGGGAGAGAGAGAAAAATCCTCAAGCGGACTTCCCACTGAGTGTGGAGCTTGACATGGGGAGCCACATGGGGATCCATATGGGGCTCCATTCCAGGACCCTGAGATCATGACCTGAGCTGAAATCAAGAGTCGGGCACTTAATCAATTGAGCCACCCAGGTGCCCCACCACTTTATACTTTAAATAATGAAGGCCAGAGCATTGCCTCCACAGAAAGATAAGGTTAAAAAGGAAGAAAGAAGGAAGAAGGAGGGGATGGAAGAAAGGAAGGAAAGAAAGAGGAGTGAAGAAAGAAGGAGGAAGGAAGAGGAAGGAAGGAAAGAGAGGGAGGAAAGGAAGAAAGAAAACTAATGATATTTAAAAACATGCTCTTAAAATGATGCATTTAGAGAACCACCTATATCGACTTAATAATAATTAAAATAATATATATTATTTTATAATATATTATCTGAAATACTATATAATTATATATAATATATAATAATATATGTTATAATATGTATTACAATATATAACAGTTATAATAATTATAAAAATATCCAGCACACTTTAAATAATATTAAATAATATATAATATATACAGTGTATACAATACACAATAATATCCCATATATTAATATATGTTATAACATGCATATAAATTGCATATAATATATATTTAAAATATTATATAATCATATAAAATTATATATTATATATAATAATATATAAATTAAAATAACTAAAATAATAAAATACTAACACTCTCCCCCCGATTGTGTTCCCTCTCACACTGTGTCTCTGTCAAATAAATAAATCTTTAAAAAAATAATTAAAATAATAATAATAATTTTTTGTTCAGATTGTATTTATCTATTTGTCAGAGAAAGAGAGAGAGAGTGAGAACGCAAACAGGAGGAGTAGCAGAGAGAGGCAGAGGGAGAAGCAGGCTCCTCACTGGGCAGGGAGCCCATTGCAGAGCTTGAAACAGGACCCTGGGATCATGACCCAAGCTAATGACAGACGCCCAACTGACTGAGCCACCCAGACATCCATATAACAACCAGTTTTTACTGACGGCTTACTTGTGCCGGCTAACTACTAATTATTTTACATGTTATACTGCTAATCTTCACAAAAATCCTATGAAGTTAAGCACTATGAACTACTATTTTCTCCGATGTAAATGTTTTTCGTGATGTTGAATCACATTTAGAACCAGTATTTAATGGAAAAATTTTACTGTGTTAAATCAATGGGCAGGGAGCGTTTACATTCCATAGAAGCTGGGTACCCGGAACAATAACGCTCAACGAACAGCTTATTTTCCCTGATCATGTTTTTCTATTCCTGCACGTGTGCTTCTGCTTTGCATGTCTTTTGTTTCTTTCCTACCTTGCTAAAATTGGGTCCCCTCTTCTAGTCCAGCTCAAAAGACACCTCCTCCATGTTTTCTGTTCTTACCTTATCTTCTTTTGTTTTTTATTTTATTTATTTTTTTTAAAGATTTTATTTATTTATTTGACAGACAGAGATCACAAGCAGGCAGAGAGAGAGAGGGAAGCAGGCTCCCTGCTGAGCAGAGAGCCCGATGTGGGGCTCGATCCCAGGACCCTGGGATCATGACTAGAGCCAAAGGCAGAGGCTTTAACCCACTGAGCCACCCAGGCGCCCCTTCTTTTGTTTTTTAAAGACTTTATTTATTTGAGAGAGAGAGAGAGAGTGCATGTGAGTGGGGGGAGGGGAAAAGGGAGAGAATATCCAGCCAACTCCCTGCTGAGTGTGGAGCCCAAGGTGGAGGGGTTCAACCTCATGACCCTGAGATTATGACCTGAGCCAAAAACCAGGAGTCAGCCCTTTAATCCACTGAGCCTCTCAGGCGTCCCACCTCATCTTTTGAACAATCACTTTATAATGAAAAGATGAATGTGTTTGGATAGTGGATAGCAGGGCATCATTCTCATTTCTGCTACATATTAGCCATGGGACTTTGGGCAATTAATGCCTCTGTTTCTCTGCTTGAAAAAATGGGACCAAGAATGCACTCGTAAACTGAGCTGTTTTTATCTTACGGATCTTATAAATTAGTAATTAAATGAGGTTCCTTTGAAACTCTTCTAGAAAGTTCAGAGATTAATTTGCAGTTTCCATCTAGAAAATGTACTTGGATCCTAAGGATATCTTCCCTGTACTACTCATTTTCACATTGTACCATTTCCCCGAGATGTATATGAAAATAATAACTTTAAAAATTAATTTGCAAACACAACTGAACTCTGTACATACAAATTGGAAAATATAGGACCCCCCCCCAACATACACACTCACCCACAGAGGAATATCTTTCCAATCAATGGTGTTTGGAAAAATTGAGCAGCTACAAGCAAAAGAATGAAACTGGACCAGTATCTTATACCATGCACAAAAATACATTCAAAATGGATAAAGACTTGACTATAAGACCTAGAACTATAAAATTCCTAGAAGGAAACAAAGGCAGAAAGCTCTTTGACATTGGTCTCAACAATATTTTTTGGGACCAGTATCCTCCAGCAAGGGCAACAGAAGCTAAAGTAAACAATTGGGACTACAACAAGATAAAAAGCTTTCTGCACAGGGAAGGAAGCCATAACAAAACGAAGAGCCAACCTACTGAATGTGCGAAGATGTTTGCATATCATATACCCAATAAGCAATTAATAGCCAAAATATATAAATAACTTTTACAACATTGGTGGGAATGTACACTGGTGCAGTCACTATGGAAAACAGGGTGATGATTCCTCAAAAAATTAGAAACAGAAATGCCATACAATCCAGTAATGCCGCTTCTGGGTATTTCTCCAAAGAAAATGAAAACATCAGTTCAAAGGGACACGTGCATATGCTCATTGTAGCTTTTACTCACAAAAGCCAGGATATGGAAGCAACTCTAAGAGTCAATAGATAAATGGATAAAGAAGATTTTGTGTTGAGATACACACACACACACACAGGTGTATTTCCCAGCCACAAAAAAAAAATGAGATCTTGCCGGTTGTGAAAACATGAATGGACCCAGAGGGTATTATGCCAAATGAAAAGAGTCAGACATAGAAAGACAAATACCATCTGATTTCACTTATCTGCAGAACCTAAAAAATAAAACAAGTGAAAAAACAAAACAAAATAAAAACAGATATAGGAAACAAATTGTCGGTTACAAGAGTGGGGAGGTGGGAGAGGGCAGATGAAGGGGATTAAGAGGTATAAATTGTCAGTTATAGAATAAATAAGTCATGGGGATGTAATGTACAACATAGGGAATATAGTCAATAATATTATCATAATTGTATGGTGACAGATGGTACCTAGACTTATCACGGGGATCATTTTGTAATGTATAAAATTATTGAATCACTATGACATACACCTGAAACTAATAGCATATCATATGTAAATTTTACTCCAGTAAATCGTGTAAAGTCCTACAGAGTGGACCCTTTTTACTCAGGTAAGTTCTTGTATGAGAATTACCAGTTCTCTGTCCTACTTCCAACTCCATCCTAGCTGTTTGCTCCAAGGACCCCGTCATTTGTAGATTGCTCCATCCCTCTCCAATTAACAGAGCTTACTAGGCATTAGACTTCTCCCTGTTCATAGAGATTCTGAAAAATTGCTTGAGTTTCTACTCCGTAGAGTTTAGAAGCCCTGGGCCCAGTGGCTGTGCTATTCTTGGCTGTCAGTCATGTTGTCAGGCCTTTTAATTACTTCCGGGGAGATGGCAGGAGGATTGCTTGACCTCCTTGTGTCTGGGTCTCTAGGCTTCATGCTCTTCCTTGCCCATTCCGCCAAGGAGAAAGTCACCTTTAACCCTTGCTAGCCAGCTTTCTGTGATATTCTTGCCAGCCATTTCCTGGGGAATGGGTTCTGATCTACCTCTTCTACATAGTGTATTTTTTCCTCTGACTTCCCCGGCTCTGTGAGACTGCCCAGCATCCCCATTGCAAACCCCAAAGGTGCACCTCTTATCTGATCTTACATCACATCCTCTGCTCCCTACCCTACCATTATCTTCCTGATTACCTACCTTACTCAAGATCTCTCCAACCACTCCCAAACTACAAAGACATTTTGGTAAATGGATCATTAGGGTGTGCCTAAAGTGCCCACCCAACACCCATGGGGAAAATTTGAAAGTACAAAAAAGCAAAAATAGGGGTGCCTGGGTAGGCTCAGTCAGTAGTGGTACATGATTCTTGATCTTGGGGTTGGAAATTGGAGCCCCACAGTGGGGGTAGGGATTACTCAAAAAAAAAAAAAGAAAAGAAAAAGAAAAAAAAGAAAAAAAGAGAAGAGCAAAAACATGAGACATATCAGATGAGTGATGTTCACACAATCAGCAAAAGCCATTGGGTGGTTATGATCAGTTTTTGACAAGAGAATCTATTCAGAAGTATAGAGAACAGTGCAGTAATGTATGCAACACAGTGTTCTCCAGTTGCATCAGAGATGAAGATTAAAATGTTTTCATTAATGCAAAATTGAGTCTATTCGAGTTAATGTTTAAATGACAAAGGGAAATTTCCAGCTGAGTGAGGAAAGTCTACAGTAATAAAATGTACTCACCTTCTGTTTCTATAACATCCTGTGTTCTAGATGAATTCTTTCTGTAGATAACAATCTACATTGCTTGCTTATTTGACTTTGCAACTACTAGTTCTCAAGTGTAAACATGTGAGATAAACAGTCACATGGTTAAAAGATCCCAACAATAAAATTGCCTGATGCCATTAGTTCAGTAGGTGTTACAATAAAAAATAAACATCAGCTAACAGATATGGATGCAAAGGTAGAACCAGTTTCCATGTTTATATATGCCAGTCCCTAACTAAAAAGGCTTATTTATTTCCAAACAAAAGGTTCATTTTTGACATGTGGAAATGAGGAAAGTATCACAATAAATCATTACATTTACATGTAAATAATTTAAAATTATATAGATGTGATCAATTAAATATAGAAGACTACTATGTATAGTGGGAACTTGGGATAAGCCAAAATAGACACTCTGGTTCTTGACCTCAAGAAATTTACAGGGGCGCCCAGCTGGCTCAGTGGGAAGACCCATGACCTTGAGCTCATGAGTTTGAGCTCCATGTTGGATGTAGAGACAATAAAAAAGGTAATTAAACTTGTTTTTAAAAAAAGAAATTCACAAAGTGAAATTTGCAACATGTGGAGACTTAAACATTTAGAAATGCTAGGAAGTCAGCTTACTGAGATTGTTCAGGGAGGGCTTGTTTAGGGAGGTTTTGGGTGAAGAAATGATAGTGAGGGGTGTCAGGGAATAGTCAGCAAAGGCTTTAAGTGTGACAGAGGGCAATATTGGACATAAACTCTCATGTAAGCACTAAAAGGTACTCAATAAGCATGCAAAAGTAAGTTAATATGTATTCATCTGAGAGTCATAAGACCCAGGGGTTTATACCTAGGTGAGAATTGGAATTTTGTAAGAGCCCAAAGGTCAACTTGCAAGACCAAAGAAGGAGCAGGGCCTTTCTGTGGCATTTTCTAGTACCCAGAAAGTATGTTCCATTGTTAAGTAGTAACAATGTTACTACTTAATTAAGTCCTGTAACCAATGAGATGTTAGAAGTAGGAGTGACTGATAAGATTATTCAATTAGAATTTTATAATGGTTATGTTGATGGCATAATTTTGGAGTTAAAAAAAAAGGAAGTACAAATTTTACTTCTTGGCCATTATCCCACACCATCTCTAGTGGGAAAAAGGAATGGGCAAAAGGCAAATAGAGGCCTAAACCAACAATATATAATGCTGTGTGCTTCTGAGTGGTCCCTCTTGTTGGGGAATGTCCGCAGAAAGTGTAGCAAATTCTTCCTGGATGTTCTCCAGAAAGGAACACCAGACACCTTCCACTTACTGCTTACTGTGTACCCTTCCCAGGTGGAACTGGGAGTTTGACTCTAACTCACGTTTCTGCTGTTCCTCAAGATCAAGAAGAGGATGTTGGAAACATGCACCCCAATTCTCTATCTTAATATTTGGCAACCCCCCCCCCGTTTTCTCACTCTTTCAGTGTCAGCATCAGGGAGAAGGATCCCATATGTGAATAGCTTGCAATTTTCTTCACCTTGTCCTTGTCAGATAAAAATCTGACCTCTTAAGTTGGCAAGGTCAGTATGTACCTCCAGCATCGTCCGGGAAGTGGAGGACAATAAGCCGAAGGCATCCAGATATTTGCCAATCTCAGCACTGCAGCGACACACCTCATTTCCGCTGGTCACATTCCACTGGTCAGAACCAGTCACACAGTCCCACTTCAGTTCAAGGAGCCTTGGAAATGAAGTGCTTGGAGAAATGAAATCCCCAAATCCATCCTCTCACATTCTGGGAGCATCCTGGGGATCCTCTCCTCAAAATACCACTAAGTTGTAGGCAAAACTGGATATCATGCAAATTTTATTTGGCCCACGTGATACTGGCCAAGATAATATTGAAACTTTCCCAGTTAGTGGTCAATATTTAAAAACAGGGATTTTGGGGTGCCTGGGTGGCTCAGTGGGTTAAAGCCTCTGCCTCTGGATCAGGTCATGATCCCAGGGTCCTGGGATCGAGCTCTATATCGGGCTCTCTGCTCAGCAGGGAGCCTGCCTCCCCCCCTCTCTCTGCCTGCCTCTCTGCCTGCTTGTGATCTCTGTCTGTCAAATAAATAAATAAAATCTTAAAAAAAAAAACAGAGATTTTTATATTTGAAAAAAATCCACATTTTGGGTTTCTTTTTAAAAAGTCAGATTACCTGGCAGTGTTAGGCCCGTATTTCTGTGTGGTACCAACCAGCTAGATCTGGATGCTGTCCGCTTTCCCCTGTGCCTCAATCTCACGTAACTACCCTAGGTAGTCCATCCAGCTAGATTCACTGCTTTGGGTTACCTGCTGGCGTTTGAATCTGTGATTCTGGAGCACAAAACCCAAATGATGACCTCTTTTGGCTGGACATGGAACAAAGCTTATTGTTTAGCCATGCCTATTAGTTTGTTAGTACTGCCATAATGAAGTGCCACAGACTGGGTAACTCAAACAACAGAGATTTATTGTCTCAGTTCCAGAAGCTTAAAAGTCTCCAATCAAGGTATGGGCAGGACTGGTTCCTTCTGAGGGCTGGGAGGGAAAATCTGTTCCAGGCCTTTCTCCCTGGCTTGTAGATGGCCGTCTTCATGTTCATGTGGCATTCTCTGAGGGTGTGTGTCCTTGTATCCAAATCTTCCCTTATTGTAAGAAAACCAGGCATACTGAATTAGGCCCTAGCTTAATGAACTTGCTTTAACCTCTGTAAAGACCCTATCACCAAATAAGGTCACATTCTAAGGAACTGGGAGTTAGGACTTCAGCATATTATCTTGAGGGCATGCAATTCAATTTTAATACCATACTTATGTATTTACCTTCAAATGCACAATTACATAAAGATATGAAAAAAAAAACAAACAAACCCTACAAATGTTCTTAAGCAGAAAGCTGCTCATTCTACTATAGTGTTGCAAAAAAAGGGGGAGAGTGGGGATTTTTCACAGGATAGTTGAGATGCAATATCAAAAGGAAATTCCTTTCTATGTAAGGAATGTCACGTTCTAGATTTTCACCCTTTAGTTGAAATGGTCTATACAGAGGCACAGAAGAATCTCTCTGTTCCACGGGGAAAGGCTTTTTTGTATGAGAAGAGTTGAGAAGATGCTGTGCTCCTTGACAAAAGAAGAGAACAAACTTATTATGACAGTTCTGCTCAATCTTGCATGAACTTTTCTTCTCTCTTGGGCAGAAAAACACATTCCTCTTCATGTCGTTGTCTACCCACATCTCCAATCTCCAAAGTGGTTGTGAGGCAACACTTTCAGTGGGCTGTCAAGCCTGTCAGTAACTGGAATCCCCCCACAGAGCAAGGTACAAAATGGCGCCAAAGTTGAAGTTGTGGTAAGTTTAACTGTTCACTGAAGTTAAGTGGAACAGTTCCTAACCGCCACTAACATTTTTTCAACTATTCTTACAGAAGTGTTCAGTGACTTCTCCTTCTGGGTCAGGAGAACTTGCCAGGCAGAGCCAGGACAGGCCATGGTGGTTTGACCAAAAGCGCTTCCAGCGGCCAGGGCACAATGTCATGAAGCACTACACACCCTTCCTCTTAGGCATCCCTTCACTCACAACACATCGGGGCAAAGGTGAAACTAGAAGGAAGTAGAGTAACACCAGTTCTTAAAACTGTCTATATATACTTGAGGGCTCAAAGAGCCAAACCCTAATGGCCTGATTTAGATACAGAGGGCTAATCATCATTGAAAGTGAGAAATAAGGCCCAATTTTTGCATCTTTGTTATGGTGGGTAGCCGCTTTAAAGAGATCTGTTATTTGGGGACTCAAAATCATATTCCCATACAAAACACTATTTTAAAATCTTAAGTTGAATCAGAAGGTTATGAGGATAAACAACAACCCTCACGGAAAAATTAGCAGAATGTTCTGTTTACTTAGACCAAAATTCAAAATCCTTGGAGTTTCTGAGACAAATCAAGAGCAGTTGGTGTCAGAGCAGTCAAATGATTCATTTCCTCCCTCATGACATGAGAGGCCGATACCTTCTTTCATGAGGGTTGGTTCGAAAAAGAGGATCTGGGAAGCCTTCTCTGGCTGCTGAGGTGCTGAGTAGTTGAATGCAATGGAGAATTCTGTAACTCGGCAAAATGAGATACTCTATGACTTGGTCTTCTTAGGAACAATGTAGGAAAGGACCCATCTTTTTTTCTCCTGAGTAGAGCTTTCTTTAAAAAGCATGTGGCTACATCCTCCTTTGGCCTAAGCCTCTGCTGCCAGGGCCTTCCTAGCCTTCTGTCCTTCTGGAGTCCCCCTTTCCTTTAATAGCCAAATAACATGGCCCAAGCCCCTAGTTCTGGTAGCCCAGAAGCCTCCCTGGGGGAGAAGCTTCTGGAGCGCTTCTGCATCTGCTCCCACTGCTGTCTGTGCCCATACAGCTGCCTGGTTCCTTACATCACTCTTGGTTATCCTACTCATCCTACTTCTGGGCTTCAAATGTAAGACTATCAGACCTCTGCAGCTAGGTAAGAGAGAGTAATTATAGCTCAGGATATTAGCCATTCCTGTCCTAAAAGTCCTCAGCTACCTTCATCATATAAACCAGCCTCTGCCTAATACCATAATGCTTGGGCCCCTCTCTCCTAGGTTATCCCAAAGCTCCCACTTTGGCTGCCACTAAGTCTCCAACCGCCAATCTTCTTGTTATAGTACCCATAAAAGTGGGCTTAGCTCGTTACTCATGGTGAGGAGAAGAGTTGTTCTGGATGTCTCTGGTTCTAGACTTCAAACCCTGGCCAAAGCCTCTTGTTGGGATGCAACTTAATCTGGACGAAAAAATATATTCTCAAATTTGCTCTCGAAAGCAAATCCTAAAGTATGTTTGTTTGCATAACAAAATTTCTTTAGTGGTAGGTGTATTTTTACCTCTGGGAAGATTTGGAATTAAATGTAGAAACAGTGGAGTAGATAATTCATATTATTGAAATTTTTATTACGGAATACTTTAATTAATTAAAGATTGATTATTTATTTATTTAGAGAGCATGAGTGGGAGGCAGGGTAGAGGAAGAGAGAGAATCTTAAGGAGATTTCCCACTGAGCATATAGCTTGATGCAGGGCTCAATTTCATGACCCTGAGATCATGATCCGAGCTAAAATCAAGAGTGGGACGCTTAACCGACAGAGCCACCCAGGCACCCAGGAATAATCTATATTTAAATATTTATAATGTTTCGGATAATTTGGCCTGTTAGGAGGGCCCTGTGATTCTAATTTAACGTAAGTGAATAACTGTTTTATATTTGTGATTTTAAGCAAAAATCTTACTGAGTTTGTAAAGAGTACAGTTAGAAAAATTAAGAGAATTTAAGATTTATCTATATATTTAACACATTTGATTTATAATACTCACTTGATTAAGGAATGTGGGCTTTCTTTGGGGTGATACAAATATGTAATTATTGATTATAATGATGGTTGCACAACTCTGTGAATAAAATAGTGTCACTGAATTATATGCTTTCATATATTTGTATTTTTTTAAGTAGGCTCCATGGGCGTAGAGCCCAATGTGGGGCTGGCACTCATGACCCTGAGATCAAGATCTGAGCTGAGATCAAGACGCTTAACCTACTGAGCCACCCAGGTGCCCCTGAATTATATACTTTCAACTGTGCCCTTTAAATGGGAGAATGATTTGAGTTATTGGGGAAGTTTGTTGTGAGTCAACTCTAACAGTGAAAAAATGAAATAACATAAATACAGCACAGAAAAATTCATTGTAAGAACATTTAAGAGCATTATGTTAAATTGTAAAAGTCACCCTTAAAAATATTAAGATCGTTCTTATTTTTAAAACTAGAGATTCAATTACAAGCCTTGTGAGAATAAATCTGAACACAAGAAATTCACATGTATGCACTGTTTTTGTTGTTTAACCAAACTGACAGCTAGCTTATCCATGGAAACAGTTTCCAAATATGTTCAAAAGAAGAGATACAGTGGAGCCCCATTGCCCTTTACTCCAACAAAATGTGCCAGCAACTCACATGTCTAAAATGGCTATAAACAGTGACTTCAAGTTCAAGTACCATTAGCACAGGTCATTTGATTTATGACCACAGTGATAAATAAATGAGTTTTGGGGCACCTGGGTGGCTCAGTGGGTTAAGCCTCTGCCTTCGGCTCAGGTCATGATCTCAGGGTCCTGGAATCGAACCCCGCATTGGGCTCTCTGCTCAGCAGGGAGCCTGCTTCCCCCTCTCTCTCTGCCTGCCTCTCTGCCTACTTGTGATCTCTCTGTCAAATAAATAAATAAAATCTTTTATAAATAAATAAATAAATAAATAAATAAATAAATAAATAAATAAATAAGTGAGTTTTCAGTAAACACTAACTATGGGCCAGGCCCTGTGCTGATGTGTTCATGTTTATCATTTCCATGTTTTTCTTAAAATCGTGATGGCATGTGATTTCTCTGAGAGCTCTGTTTCTCAGAATCCCCTTCTCTGGATTGTTCCAAGGTAGAGACGGACAAAGAAGAGCCTCATGGGAAATTTTTGGATATGGTGATGGGCACACGAAGGTCCTAGCTTGTCCTCATTGTCCTCCAGGACATGTTCCTACTGCCCAGGTGTGGCCCCAGGCTCGCCCCACGATGTGTAGCTGTGGACTGATAGCCCATGTCTCAGCTGGGAGAGTATTTTCCCTTCTGGCATGACCTCACTCACCAATCACATTCTCCAAAGGTAGGGGATGGGGATCCAGTGTAGTCTGGATTACTCACCTGCCTGTGAGCACCTAGATGGTTCCACGAAGGGCACTGTGCATTGGGAAATGGGTGACTTCTTGAAAAGAAAAATGGACTTTGGATAGGGCGAATGAGAGGGGTTCCAGCCTTCCAAACTACCCTGCTGGGGCTTCAGACACGTGGCTGATGCTTCCTGCCCAGTTCCACCCAGCTACCTTCTAACTGCAGATGCGTGAGCGATTCCGAGCGAGAGCAGAAGCAGAAGTGCCTCACTGACCCTAGTTAGGACAAAGGATTATGTCCAGACTTGTTACATTTTGGAGTGGTCTGAAGCAACGGAGAAGAGAAACATCTGAGTGCAATAGCAGTTGTCTTCTGGATACGAGGTCCTCCTGCGCCCCACCCTTGAGCACCTGCTACTCAGGCCTGGAAGGAAATACATCAAAGTGGACCGGGGTATTTTTCACCCAGTCTATCAGAATGCAAGTCTCTAACTGCTCACTGCGCTGCTTACTGCCTCAGCTAATGCTTTCCCCCTTAATTTTGTATTCTTTGCCTGGGGACTTAGGGTCATTCAGAACCACACCCACTTTTCTGAGTCGCTGTCTTCGTGTTTCCAGATGACCGTGTTTTGAATTTTAGACTGCTCTCTTTTTTGCACGGAACTGTCAATATTTCACTGGTAGCAGCTAATATTTAGTATAATATTTAGTATTAGTATATTTCCAGTTTTCTTCAAGATATATTATTTTCTCTCTGTATAATTATGTTCTTTTCCAAGAGACTCTTTTGGAGAAGATAGTTTCTGGCAGTTAATTTGCCTTCTTGATACAGATCTGTTTATCCATTTGTATTTTCCCCAAAGTTTTGGGATCTAAGTCATTGACTTTTTGCCATATTCAACTTTTAACTGCCAATTCATGCTTTTAACTGCCCATGTTTGTAGACGTAGCAACATCAGTGCTTGGAAGACCAGACTGAGTCAGGCTATTTTGGATTGGATTCAGGGTGAACCCTGTAGTAGTTAGATATACTCTTAGTAGTGTGTATCTTGGCCAAGATATTTACCTTCCATCAAATCCGTTTTATAGCCTGGGGAGAACACAGAGAAAATAGAAATGCCTAACCTATGGGGACATTGAAAGGCTTAACTAAAAAAACACACATGGAATGCTTAGTGCATCAGCTGTAATACGGGGTGTTACCCCCTGTACACGGGGTTGCTTGATGAATGGTTGATGGTATTATAGCAAAACTTTAAAATCAGGGTTGGTGACTTTAGCTACCACCTCTTACTATGTATCAAGTCCGTGCATGTTCATAAATGAAACCTGGAAAACAGGTGGAAATAAAAAACCTCATTCGAAATTATGTCACTTAGAGAAAACTCCCGTTAACTACCGTTAACATTTTGATGTTATTCATCTTTATGTGTAACAAAACACTATTTTAATTTCCATACTACTTTGTGGCCTGTTTTTTCATTTGGTGTCATATCCTGAACATTTTTACAAAGAAATAAATAGAATTCCACACAAGGATGTCTCATGATGACACAATATTGTAATAAAAACCAGCATAATTCCTTTCCTTTTTCCTTTTCTTTTGCAAATGCAAATTTATGTTTTGTTTAAAGTGTCTTTAAAGCATACCAATTGTTTCAGGATCAAATTTACTTTTTTTCCCCCATATTTTAATTCCAGTATAGTTAACATGTACAATATAGTGATTCAACAACTGTATAGATTACTCAGAAGTCATCATGATAACCATGATCATTTTTCATGATTAACTATATAGACACCCAGTAATTCTCTCTTAACCAGGTCCCTGGGGCTCCTGGTGGCTCAGTTGGTTAACCATCTGTCTTCAGCTCAGATCATGATACCCGGGTCCTGGGATCAAGTCCCACATTGGGCTCCCTGCTTATCATGGAGTAAGCTTCTCTGCCCCTCCCTGACTAGAGTACATTCTCTCTTTGTCTCTGGTTCACTCTCTCTCAAATAAGTTAATAAAATCATAACAACAACAACAACAACAACAAAATAAGTAGGTCTGCAATTTTGGATATATAGGCTATATTCAATTTCCCCTCCTAGGGGTTATTGTGAATATCCCCTTAATGAATGTGTTTGCTCCTACATCTGATTATTTTTTCAGGATAAATTCAGGGAAACTCAATTGCTCTAAGACTATCAAAAACTCATGTTACATATTTTTAAGTTGTTACCTATTGTTAAAATGCCTCTTATATGAGGTATATCTTACTTGTAATAGCATTTAAGTTCCCTGTGGATAGGAATTTTGGTCTGTACTGCTCACAATTGTATCCTAGCTGTATGGAACAGTGTGAATGAAAAAAAAAATGGTTTTCAGTAAAGGAAACAAAAATAGTTTGAGTACATTTCAGTGTGAACTAATATGAGGGAGATGATTTTGAAGACCTCTGCTTACAATACAGCACTTGATTGAGAAAGAAAAGGAAAGGGTATGGCTGTTGGGAAGGCAGCCAAGAGTATCTGCTACACAAATAAAAACACAGCTTTCCTTTTTTAAAAAATTTAAATTCAATTAATTAACATATAATATGTGTTAGTTTTAGAGGTAGCAGTCAGTGATTCATCAGTCTTATATAACACCCAGTTCTCATTATATCACGTGCTCTCCTTGGTGTCCATCACCCCACTACCCCATCCCCCTAACCCCCTCCGAGCCTCCAGCGACCCTCAGTTTAAAACATAGCTTTCCTATCTTGAGTTATAAGGTACAAGTTACTTCCAATTAAATTTGTAGCAATATTTTTGATTGCTCTATTATAATGTTGGAGGACACTTGTTTCTGATATAAAGATGTTGTTTTTTCTTAAAACACACACACACACACACACACACAATTCTGGTCCTTGAGACTTGAGGAGAAGCTTGTTATGTGTGTAATGGGTGAATTCTGGGAAATTCTTCCTTGATCTTAAAAAGAGACTCAGGGAAGAAAGGGACTTGGCTTTGTTTTTCCTGTCTCTGAACATTGTATTCATTTCTCAAATTAACCACAGTCTGACGATGAGGCTGATGTGCAGAGGAGGCAAAACAGAGAGATGGAAAAAATCTGCATCTCTGGAAATGTCACTGAGCTGCCAACCTCACCATTCTTGAACTTACCTTCTCTCCTGACGGCTTATCACGTGAGAATCAATTTTCCTGTTGTTTCGGAGGATTAAAACAAGGCTTTCTAGTCCTAGAGCTGAAAGCATTCGAATTAATAAAACACACCACAGACATCATTCCACACGTTTAGGAGTAAGCCCTGTATGTAGGACACTTGTAGTCATTTGATAATTCTTAGCACATAGTTTCCAATGATGAGAGAGGTATACATAGCTATGTATTTAGCATATATGGTATATACATGGTTAAAACATTTCTAAAACACTTACGCTATGCCAGCCTTTAGCGTCAACGCTGGGAACCCAAAGGTAAATAAAACAGGGCCCTTACCCTCTGGGAGAAAAACATGATTGCTTCACAGTAATTTTTGCTTTTATCGTGTTTCCAGGAATGAAAAAATGAGCTCTGTTTAATATATGCTTATATGATTTCTTTCTTACTATAAGATCTTCAAAGGATCATACAGAAATTATGCTATTTTAAAATCCTAGTAAGAGAACTAAGAACATATGTGGAAGGCTCACGGACAAAATCCTCACTTATGAAAATTGCCATATTTATAGGTATTTTCTGTAGCTCTGTACAAGAACACTGCTTTTGAAGAGACCAAAGGAAGCACGCTGCTTGGGATTCATAGCACATTTCACTGGAAAGGTAAATTTGTATATTAATGTCCTAATAAATTTTTAGCACATATTTTATGAGAAAGGTGAAATATTATAATATTTTTGACAGCTAATCAATAAGGTAGGCATTTAGTTTTACTACTTTCTGGGTTATTAGGCTGTTGAGTGAAAGCAATATAGCTAGTTAAAGGAAGTATCCATTTAATAAAAGGCATGTAAAATGCTAATTGGTCTTTAAGATATATGCCATGTTCCGAGTGGCCCTCTCTGATTTCCTTAGCTTGACATTTAAAAAATTAAGTTCCAAAGTTCCCAGGGACCTTTCTCCTTTCTTCATTGATCTTTCTTTATACCTGTCACCGACCAACATCTAAACCAACACATAAATCATGCACATGAAGTTATAAGCCTCAAAGAGTGATGTAACAAGGAATAAGATAAAGCTGTAAGACCCTGCTTAACACTGTCTCGCTCTGAGGAGGGTGTTTTCCAGGGTCCGGTGCTGCACTGGGGGGCCCTGTCCATGGATTCACACCCCTTCACATTGCACCACCAGGCACACAGGTGTAGGAGTGGAGGGTGTAATTGTGCGTGTTCATGGCGCCATTTCTGTGGCTCCCATCTAGGGGACTGGGCTGGCCCAGCATATCAGCATACCAACCAATCTACGATATTTCAGAAGCCCGTTCAGGACCTTCCTCTTGCATTTTTCTCCTGGTCTCACAAAAGACTTAGTGAAGGATCCTTGCCTTTCAGACTGGTTCCTGGTTTTTGAGAGAGAATCTCAGGGCTCACTGGGGTCATCACAGTTCAACTATCATTCCTCTCACTGGCCTGACTGGGATCTACCTGACATTCTGTGTGAATGTTTTGAGATGGGTTAGTAGACCTTGTGCATTGTGTCTATACAATGTAATTAGTAATTCATCTGTGAAAGGTGCTATGGGAAATACAAAGGAGAGTGGGTGACCCTGTTCCTGCTTTCACTGGGAGTGCCATTCTAGGTTCATTACACGGTCTTCCCCAGCTTGATGTCTGTCTTAGGAAGCGGACCAGTAGAGATTCCATCAAGGAGTTCCTGAGGTTCCTGGCTTCTGGTTGGGGTCATCTGATGAGGGTTGTTGTGACAAGAAATTAAAAGAGGGTTGTGACAAGAAATTAAAAGAGGGGAAGAGAATGAGGTCAGGCTCTGTATGATCCTGGTTACCTCCTGGGAGGTCACCTTACAAGTTGGCCATCACAGAAAGTCTTGGCTCATCTCAAGGAGATCTACTGGCCACAGCTCTCCTTCCTTCTGGTAATCACTTCCTCTCTTTGTGCCTAAGGAGGTGACAGCACTCCTTAGCTAGCCCAGATTCATAGACTCTCTCTTGGGGATCTACATCCTTCCCAGAGCCCTGGAACAAGTTCATCGTGAATTATCCCAATGTGTGTGTGCTGTTTCATTGGTTAGTGTCAGGACCCTAACTGTTCTAGTGGGCTTGTAAGACATAAAGAACTGCCTTGCAGATGAACCGATAAAATAGGATTTTCTAAAAAGGAGAAATTCATGCTACCATTGGGTAATGGAAGCGTTTTCTTTGAGGAGGGGGCTTAGAACAAGGTGCAGGTGAAAAGGAAGCTCTGATTTCCATTTCTCAGGGTCTTGCCTGAGCATAGGTTTCCCTACACCATGCTCGTTTTGAAAAGAGTGGAAGGAAGGTAAGGTGAAGTGTTCAAGATAGCCATCAGTAGCAGCCAAGTGTATTTATCAAGTGCCTAATTTAATGGGAGAAATCTGATAAGCAATCCTTTTTACATTAATAAAACCTTATCTTCGCTATTCCATACATTACCTGATAGACGTTAGAAAGCATGTTTTTGCTCCTTCACTATTTTCTATAAATTCGTTCCCGATTCCTAAGGGATATGGAATGGGAACAAGTGTAACTCATTAGTTCTTAGCTGTCTCACTGTTTTATATATTGTAGGTTTATCATGGATACTCTAATTCTCAATTTGCCTTAGTTAGAGAATCTCTATGTGATTGTCCTAGGGACAAATAATCGTAATTAAAGATCTATTGAAAATGTCCATCAGAATGTTTCTTTAATTCACTAATTCAACAAATATGCACAGAGGGTCAACTATGTGCCAGGCACTCTTCTGGACCTGAGTCATAGAGCAGTGGACAAAGACCCCTGTCCTTCTGTCCTTAGGAAGCTCATATTTATATGGGGCAAGACTGACAGTAGAGAAAAACAAATAAGAAAAATATACAGAAAGTTAATGATATAAATAAATGATATAAGGGAGAAGGACAGTGAGTGTTGGAGGTAGGGCCACAGTTTTAGACTATGTGATCCTGGAAAGGCTGTAGCTTTGTAATGTGTAGTTTGAGCAGGCTGAATGACATTTCCATTCCCTGTATGTTTCTTGTGTCATATTTGGAGGGAGGAAGTGAAGCATTGTGTTTTTTATGCATGAAAGGCTAGGACAGGTATTGCTGTAGTTTATGTAAATTGTAGCTTATCTGCTGTTCACTTGTAGCTTATCTGTAGCTCACTTCATTTATATGGGGCAGTGGCCAGGCCTGCAACTGCCCTACCTTCTTCCCCTGCATGTGCTTCCACTTCTCTGATTCCTAGGCCAGTTGGATGCTTAGTTCTAGAATGGAGGGGGCTATCCAGGTCCTTTGATTGTGAAGTCCTGAACACCAGCAAGTTGGAGGTCATGAGAACTGATACAGGTTCCAGTGTGTCCTGCAGGATTCCAGCTCCTCCTGGCCTTTCCCAGTTTTAAATCCATCCTTCTTCCCTACTCTGAGCTGTGGACTTTGAGCTCCAGCATCAGATGTGAAGAAAACAGCCTTATGTCTAAGTCTGCTAGTCTTACTTGTCATATTACTTCAATGAGTACTACAAAGATGAGAAGAAAAGCTAAGGGCTGAAAGCAAGCCCAACCTTCAGTGTTATTATTCCCCATTGGGTTCCTCAACAGTTCACACAAACACGGCATGGACTGTAACAACAAAAACCATTCCCTTTGTCTCAATAGATACCATGCAAAAGATCAAAAGGCAATAGGTATATATTATGGCAAAACAACTATTGTCAGCTACAAGGAAGAACTTTGGACAGGGTGATTGATATCAGAATTGTTATAAAGCATAGCTAGAAAATCTAAACTTCCAAGATTTTTCAATATAAAGTAGATAACTATTGGTCTAATAGAGTTAGCCTTCAAACCTATCCTCAGTATTTTCTAGCCCCATGACTCTTCACATGCAGTTATATGGTACCAAAATAATTCATTGATTCAATGCAAATAAATCAAATTAATCATTTTATCTTATACATCTACAGTTTTAAAAAAGGAAAGAAAATAGCCTCATGGAGACTGCTAATGAGCTCTCACAATTGCAAAAAGTCAATCTTCGTAACAAATCTTTCTCATTCTGTCTATATAAAATCAATTTATCTATCTATCTATTTTCATATGATTCTGCTTCTTTGATTGAATTGTGTCTGGAACAGAAGGCCTAACTTAGAAGGTGGTATATCTTAGCAAAGATCAAAAGGTGATGAGGGAGTAGGTATACAGATAGATATGTGGCAAAAGAGCATGTCAGGTAGAGAGAATAGCAAAGGCCTTGAATCAGGAGCATGACTGTTGTGGTTGAGGAGCAGCAGGGAAGCCATTGAGGTGAGATTTCAGTAGGGTCAGGGAGTAGAGCTGGAGGGCAGTTCAGAGAGGCAAAGGTTAGGGGACTGGGACAATGTTAGACTGGGTAGGGCTCTACAGGTCACTGAATGTGTTGGCTTTTACTTTGAGTGAGATAGGGACCTACTGAATGGTTTTGGAGCAGAGGAGCAATATGATTTGGCTGAAACCTTAGCAGGATGCCTCCGGGCAGCTGTGTACACAATCAGCTGTAGGAGAGAAGGAGTGGAGGCAGGGGGACCAATTATATTATAAGGCTATTGCAAAATTCGGGCAAGAAATAATGATGGTTGGTCTCCGTGTTGAGCATTCGTGGTGATAAGAAGTGTGGGATTCTGGATAATGATTTGGAGATAGAATCAATAAGACATTCTGGTAGATTATATGAAGAAAGCAAGATAAAGAGGAAAATGGAGGGCAATTCTAGGGGCTGAGATCTGAGCAGCTAAGTGAATATAAGATGGGGGAATGGTCATGGAGGAAGGCTCAGGGGAGAAAATTGAGGAATTGAGGACTCAGGTCTAGATAAAATTTTGGGACATTTGTATTACATTCAAGCAGATGGTCTGGAGTTCAGCTGAGGAAAGATCCAGGCTGGAGAAAGAAATTTGTAAGATGTTGCAATGGAATTGAAACCATGGGGCAGACTGAGAAGCTGGTGACCTTGACAAGGACTGTTTCAGTGGTGTCATGGGGACCAAAGCTTACTGGGCATATATCCAAAAGAAAATAGGACAAGAGAAATGGAAGACAGCAAATGTACACAATGCTCTTGAGGAGTTTTCCTATCATCAATACGGGTTTATAACCACAGTCAAAGTATACTTAACACACCACCAATCATTGGCATCTTATAGACCTTTCATTAGAGAATCAAGGATGACATTTTATTTAATTTTGTTCATATCTGTGCCTTTCCCACTAGCCAACCAGCTCCAAGACAAGAGAATTTGTGTTTTTCCCGTATTTCTATTCTTACCAATCCCAGTGAATAAAGTAGACATTGACTGATTAATGACCTCTCATTAAATGGTGCTCTGAGTTAAATGCTATGTCCAACTTTGCAGTTCTTGGGAATATTAAATGTTCAACTGGGTATGGTTTTCACATGGTCACAGCAGTCCAAGAAGACATTAGCATCTAGGGATTTAGTGGAAAGTCTGTTCATTTTAAAAATAAATGTTGCTAGTCACAGATGGAAAGTAGGTAATGGCTCTTTTTTTTTTTTTTTTTTTTTTTGCCTTTTGATTTTTTTTATTACTCAAAACAGCTTCATTTTTTTTATTTAGCTTTCTGGCTCTGTGCTTGTGCCTTCAACACTTTCACAACGATTTTCTGCTCCTCGATAAGGAAAGCATGCTTGATCCTGTCACGAACACACTTGGCACACATGGAACCACCGTAGGCCCTGCTGACATGTTTTTTCGTTTTAGACAACCTCATAAGCACTTTAGGCCTCACAGCACGAACTCCTCGAAGTCGGCCTGGGCACACGCCACATGCAGATTTTGGTGCTTTCCCAACCTTCTTGGTATAAAGGTAAACGATTCTATTACCTGGGGTTCGGAACAGCCGAGTTTTATTAGAGGCTGTATTGTAGGACAGCCTACGATGGCAGGTCAAACGCTGGACCATTCTGAATGCCTATGGAAGCCGTCCCCGGAAGAGCTTTTTTTTTAAAGAATTATATGCTTTTTTAGATCAGAGTAAGGGAGCAGAAGAATAGTCACAGTTGAATTCAAAAAGGGATGCTAGTCTGTATAATCTTTTTCAAAGTCAATTTTTGGAATTCCCATAATTATATATTTCACCTATTTTAATCTTGATCGAGTACAGGAAAATAAGTATTACTTACATTTCTGAGAGCTTATTGACTTAATCTAAGACTTAAAGTTGCTAGAGGCAGAAAGTTAGCTAAATAATCGAGCAATCTGATGAACCTAGAAAAACCGGTAATTATTAGAGGAGAGATCCACATGAGGGTCTGTGAGTAAGATGGACAGAGAACACTTAAAAAAACACAAAAACTGAATGAGGGGAGCATGAAGACATTATTGGGCCAGAGAAATAGAATTAGTGTTGTTGTAATTGACGTAGATTTGTCCAACATAGAAAATATCTGTGAGTACTTCACTGCCAGGTACTGGGGAAGCTGTGCGCTAATTGTGTCCTCTTAAATTTATATGTTGAAGCCCTAAACCCTAACTGTGACTGTGTTTTTAGAGAGAGACCTTTGAGAGGGCCTTTCAGTAAGGTTAAATGAGGTCATAAAGGTAGGTTCCTTATCTGATGGGAATGGTGTTCTTACAAAAAGAGGACAATACACCAGACAAATGTAAGGACACAGCAAGAAGATGGCTCTCTGTAAACCAGGAAAGAGTTTTCACTAGAAACTGGCTCCTGCTGGCACCTTGATTTTGGACTTTCCAGCTTCCAGAGCTGGGAGAAGACAGATTCCTGTCGTTTAAGCTGACCACGGTACTTTGTTATGGCAGCCCGAGCCAACTAAGACAGGGAACAATGGTTAACAATGGAAAGAAATATAGTATTATTTTTTAAAAGATTTTATTTATTTATTTGAGAGAGAGAGTACAAGCTGGGGAAGTGGCAGAAGGAGAGGGAGAAGCAGGCTGCCCGCTGAGCAGGGAGCCTGATGTGAGGTTCAATCCCAGGACCCTGGGATCATGACCTGAGCTGAAGGTAGACACTTCACTGACTGAGCCACCCAGGTGCCCAGAAATACAGTATGATTTTATTAATAGATGGAAAAATACCTAGAAACCTGAGGAAAGAATGGGTCCATGATGCCAGGTACATTTGGTTTCATCTAATGCTCAGAAATATTCTTTGAGATAGGTATCGTGATTCCCATTTTAGTGAGACTGGAGAAATTAAGTCATTTATTCAATGCATACAGCCAGTACATGGAGGAGTCAGGCTTCATATTTGCCTTCATTTAATATCGAAGGCCAACCATTTTATTCATTCTTCAAATGGTACTTAAGTTTCTACTATGTGGCAGGAGCTAAAATGGGTATAGACATGATTCTGACCCACTCCCTGCCCCCAAGGGGCTTATGACTTGAGGAGCTAGGGTCTGGACCTGAATGCTATATCTGATGTCCTGAAAGTCTGGGCCAGAAATGGGAAGGGAACGTCTTAGAGATGAAAACCTCTAGTGGTTAAGATTTGAAGGGAAAGGTTAGATTAAAAGTCTGAAGCATTCTGACTCTAGAGCCATACTTCTCAAACCACACGGTGGATACAGATCACCTGGGCAGTAGGTTCAAATACAGTTTCTGGGAGGCTCCTGTGGCTCAGCCGGTAAAGCATCTGACTCTTGATTTCTGTTTAGTTCAGGATCTCGAGGTCGTGGGATCAAGCCCCCCCCCTTTTGGGTTCTGCTCAGTGGGGAGTCTACTTGAGATTCTCCCTCTCTTGACTCAAGCTCTCTCTCTTTAAAATAAATAAATCAATCTTAAAAAACAAAACAGAACAAAAATGCAGTTTCTGATGCAGGCAGTATGGGCTGGAGCCTGAAAGTCTGGATATCTTACAAGCTCCCAGTCGGTATGAAAGAGGTTGATCCAGGGACTATGCTGGAAGAGTCATGAGATAGGGAACAGGCACAGTACTTGTTTTGTGCTGTGCCTCCACCATTTAGCCCAGCAAGAACCCGGAAAAAGACACTGGTCTTGCATGAGCATACGCATTCGATCTCACTAATAGGGTAGGTAAAGAGCCTCTTTCGTAAGAAAATAGGCATTCTTTTAAAGAATTATTCCTTATTGAACTCCGTGTTGTAATTAAATCATTTTTTATGGTTCTCTAGAACCCCAAGTGATCAGTTTGACAGAATTTTACATCTTACAACTAATGCATTTCACTTTTTTCACAGAAGTTGATACTTTGGTCCTTTGTTTGAAATCAGTGTGATATCCCTATGTAAAGGGTGTAGAAGGAAATGAAGCAAATTCCCCTAACGAAAGCATTATATACACAATGAGGTACTTTTCGTATGTTCTGAACAGTTGGTCATGTAATTAACTGTATTTCAGTTATGGAAACTGAACCTTACTACTGTTCTCTTTCTCCACCTCTCCTCAGCTTCACTGAGATACAATTGACGACCTTTCCTCTTTCTTAACCACCACCTCCAATGACGAGCCACGTCCAAGGCTGACCAACAAGATGATTCCTTTTCTGAGCCATAAATAGCTAGGCAGCTCCAATCTATTTTGGGATAAAATATAACCTCTTAGTAGAAAGGTTTTGATAAAACCATTTCTGTGGTGATTTCACAGTGAGTCTTCCCTGTTCCTTGGACAATGCTTTATTCTTCCTCAGGAATTTCTGGTTTTCAAATTGCTAATATTTCTATCCAGGAAAGGCCAGAGCAGCTAGAAATGCTTGAAAAAACCTTCTAAAATCCTCTAACTGAGTCCTTTCCTTCAAGTCACATACAAATACTTTTTATTTATTTTTTATCTTTATTTATTTTTAAGTACCTTTCAGGCCCAGGTTGGAGCCCAATGCGGGGCTTGAACTCATGACCTTGAGATCAAGACCTGAGCTGAGATCAAGAGTTGGACACTTAATGGACTGAGCCACCAGGAGCCCCGACAAATACTTTTTCAATATGAGGATTAAAAATAGTTATAAGAAATTCATGTTTTTCTCCGTCTTCTTTTGTGACGCCTAATTTATCCTCATGGTAATTATCATTTGGTATTTCCACAGTAGCTTCCTCCAAGTTTCTCAATACCGATCAACACTTAAAATATTGTCCCAATACCCTGATGAGAGATACAGATTGAAAGGAAGAGTAAAAGCAACTATTATCCTCCTGCCCTGATAACACCCTTGAAAACAAATCTTAAACTGCAAACAGAACAAAAACTTTTATGACGGTTAGGGAAATTTGAGCTGAAATGATAAGCAATGTACTTGAAGGCAAAAATAAAACATCATCCCAGGGAGGGAAGTAACACAGGAAAGAGTGGTGATTGGACAGGAAGCAAGTTCGGATTCAAGTAGGATGTGGCCCCCGACCAGCGCAAGATTTTTTCCTTCCTTTCTGGTCTGTGACTTCCCTAGAAGAAACCATGATCATCACAAAGTGCAGGCGTTTGCACTGACTCCAAATTGATATCCCTGTCCCTTCCCCTACCTTCCCCTGCATCCGGGCCTACCTTCTCCCCGCCCCACACTTCAAGATCATGGAAGTGCAGAACCACAAATGCAGACCCATCATCGTCCCCGCTCAGCTAAAAATCGTGCAGTCTCTCTTTGGGTACCTCCAGGTCATGCTAGCTACTGTCACTAACCCCATACTTCTAGTGGAGCAAAAATATGGGGGCACCTGAGTGGCTCAGTGGTTAAAGCCTCTGCCTTTGGCTCAGGTCATGGTCCCGGGGTTCTGGGATCAAGCCCCACATCGGGCTCTCTGCTCAGCGGGGAACCTGCTTCCTCCTCTCTCTCTCTGTCTGCCTCTCTGCCTGCTTGTGATCTCTCTCTGTCAAATAAATGAATAAAATCTTTTAAAAAATGGAGATTTTTCAAACATCAGAATGAATTTCCCTAAATCCATTTAACAGTGTCAACAATTTTCAGCTTTTTTTTTTTT